>NC_136527.1:38131507-38721507 GCF_053919585.1 Euprymna scolopes
TGAGTTACTAAAGAAACTAGCATTACTTTCAATTGAAAAAATAATCTTTACTAATACACAAGATGTCAAGTTGAAAATTATCTTTTCTTACAAATTAAAACAATAAGAATGAAGTAAAATAAAAAATTTATTTCTATATAAGATTCTATTAAGTTTATATATTTTTGTATGTATACATATGTATATATTTTCGTGTTTGTTTTCATTTTACAAAATATCGAAACAATAGGTAAAAACTTGTGAGAAAATTTAACCTTTTAGTTTTGAAGATCTGCTAAGATTTCAGATCAGGTTATGTGCGTAATTGGACCAGATTATCTCTTTTCGATGAATCAGATTAGGAAACAACATTTTGTGAAGCTGGATTTTTTTTTATAAATTGAAGTTGTGTCTACTATTGCTGGTGTTGTAAAAAATGTGTAAAAAATCGGATCTTTGTTTTTTCGACAAAACTATTTTATTATTTTATATTGCAGCCGAGTTATTACTTTATTTTACATAGGCATGCTTGTGTTTTGAACATATCATAACCTCGACGCCTTCACGTCGAGACTACTGAAACAGCAAAATTCAGTTACACACGCGCGACTGTATAAAGATTACTGCGCGCACAGTTTTTCTACGCCCATGTAGATTTGTCTTTTCATGCGGACGTCTTAGGAAGCATATTACATTATAAAGATATTGTTTTTTCATCCAATCAGATAAGGAAGAAAAAATTTTAAAAATGTTGGGGTTTTTTCTGACGGTCTCCGTGGAGTCGGTTGAAATGAATAAAACGTGCATTTTGTGCCAAACCAATGAGGCAACCCCATTTTACACTTTTTATTTTTTATTATTTTGAGTTTGCGGGACTTACACTGACACCCATAGTCCCGCAACAAACGTGGAGGCGTTGTTAAGCGTTCAAACAATTATTATGTCATTTGAAATTTTTCCTTTTTTATCTTTCAATTGTTTTTACAAGTTTTTGTATATAATTAATAAATTTTGTAAAATTGCCGTTTTCCTGGTTTATTTAATGTCGTATGGTCTTTACTTCGGGCTATTGCGTCATGCTTTTTGGGAGTGGATGTCTTTGCGTCTTATCGTCTTAGTTGCTGTCAGTTTGAAGGGAGTGCCACTCAGGCTATGACAACATAATTGTGTGAAATTCGTAATTTTCATATTTTACGTAAAACGAAATGAAAACATAATTGTGTGAAATTCGCAATTTTCATATTTTACGTAAAACGAAATGACAACATAATTGTGTGAAATTCGCAATTTTTATAAAACGAAATACAAACAACGATTTTTTCACAAAGAAAAATCTTTACAAAGTTTTTCATTTATTTTTACAAAGAAAAATCTTTACAAAGTTTTTCATTTATTTTTACAAAGAAAAATCTTTACAAAGTTTTTCATTTATTTTTACAAAGAAAAATCTTTACAAAGTTTTTCATGGATACACAAAATGTCACTTCACTGCAACGTCTTAGCCTAGAAATCCAATAAAAGAACCAATCCAAAAATAGCAATCACGCATTTTAATCATGACCCAAGCTAACCTTCAAATTACCCGCTTTTCTAGCGACCACCCTGTATAAATTGAATAGGATTATAAAAATAATAATTAGAAAATCGAAACAAGTAATTGTATTAAGAGAAAAACATTTCTAACTAAAAAATTAACAAGGATTAAAGTTATATTTTAATGGAATTTGTCTTTTCATTTCAATTAAATGTCTTTATTCTTTTATATCTCCATGGACACATGTTTTATCATCTCAAAGTCCTATGTGTGGCAAAGCGTACATAGATTAAATACAGATTTCAGTTATTGATACACAGTGCTCAAACAGTTGAGCCAATGAAACTGCTTGTGACAGTGAGAGAAAATTAATTGAAGCCTCACCTTATCCTTTTTCACATGACGGGTTTATGAGACAATAATAAGCGATTAGTGAATGGATGAGCATGCTATATTTGAGGATTGAATTATAATAAGCTATTAGTGAATGTCAAAGTATTTATATGTTTCGTTTCATTAATCCATTATCCCAGGCATTATCTACTTATTTTGGATCACAAATTTTTCTTGCGTGAAGTCTCGCAATAGAACTAAAAAAGCTGTTTACCGCTGGATTAATTTGACATTTTTGTGAACTTAATTTTTGAAAGCTTAATTATGAATATGAATTGACCTTGAGTTTAACTGATGCCGTAGAATGCATATAAACAAATCATACTTTTGTGGTAGTAATTCAGTGTAGTGTGTGTTCTGTTATTTTTGAAAGCTTAAATGTTTTAACTGTATATTAGTTCTAAACGATGGATCACATTCCAGCATAAAATTATTACCAATGAGTTTTTTAGGGTGATTAAATTTATTTGGTGTATGGATGAGCGTGCTATATTTGAGGATTGAAGAAAAAAATTATACTACCTACGTATACTTTGTAGTGGTGATAAATTCCTATCGTCATTTCAAAAACAAGTTAGTTCTTGCAAGAACGTGTCAACTCAAATATTCTTAACCTTCAGCAATTGTTTTAAACTAGCAAAATTACACTAATTGTTATATATTGAAACCGTACCTCCATAAAAATTTTGTTAATTCGTATACATTTTAACAAGGGTTAGAGTCGTACATGTCAGGATAACTTGTCGACAAATGAAATAAGCTGTGCTGCAGGTGGCGTGATTTAAAATTTCGTTACCTGGATAAACACATAAGAAATGCAATTGTCACATGACATGGCAAAAAATATCTTCCGTGTTTCAGGATAGAAAAGTGTTTCCAATCAGTCTGAATCAGAAGCAAGACAGACGAGATAGCTGACCGTCTGTATCTCTCAATTTCAATTTAAGAATAATTTGGAAAAACTGATCAAGAAGTAATTACTTAATTAGATATTGATCTTTCCTTCTGTGACGTAATTGCTCTTATTGGAGAGCTTTAGATTCCCCCAGGGGCCTGAGGGGCCGAATAACTATGCTAGATAGCTTTTGCCCGATCCCTGCTAGCGGCAGGTGCCCCGGAGTTTTAGGGTTGATAAATATAGATATATATTTTAATTCATTATCAAAATAGATATATTTGCATTTTGGTTGGAAAACCTGAGATATTTTGTTATTTGGAAAAACTCAACAGGAAATGTGAGGATGTTAGAAGAACATATTGTACTGGCTGAGTGATGGGTGATGACCTCAAGGTTATAGGATTTTGACATTGATTGCAGTTGAACCGCACACCCGCAGTTGGGGTTTAGCGTGATTTGATTGGCTGAGGAGACTTTTAACCCCAACCACATTGGGTCGATATGCTCGAAAATTAGTCAGATTGCTTTTTGATTCTGGGAGGAACAGATCGTATAGAGAACGCCGTTCCCTGGAGACGTGACTCCTCTTTATCTTTATCCACCCGTCTGACGCTGTCTGTGAAGAGATTTCAGACTTTGAAAAAACTTACTAAGAAATGAATGATATTTGTAAAAATATTTGTACATAAGTTTGTGAAATTTTCTGTAGAATAGAATTTCACGTGTCTGCTTTTCTTCCTGCCTGCGGCTTCAATATTCACTTTCAGCATACAGGATTCAATGTAACCACCCTCAGAGAAGAACCAAACGATACGAGGTGGGGTTGCACTTTAAATAAAACCTTTTAAATCAGCATATCTTTATTGTGCTTTACTACACGTGTTGTTTTGTTTGTTAAGTTAATCTAGTTACATGAGGTTCAGGCGTAAAAAAAAGACACTGAATTATGACGGCAATTGAGGCACAAAAATCAAATCGACTATAAAACAAAATCTCGATCGCAAGTGAAAAAAACATCCATTTATGAAAAACGATTTACAAAATTTTGGTGAACATTAAAATGTTACATTCAGTTAAATTAACCAAGCCGATATAACTAGTACCTTGGGTATGACAATCAGATTTCTGTAAATTTCTCAAGCCTGTTGAGCCGAAATACCCAAGACTTGTGTGCCAAACAACAACCCTCTCTCTGCACTTGGTGGGATGAGGCAAAAGGCGAAAAGGAATAACTCACTCACATACATGCCCTCATCTCATGCACATATTCTTACACATAAGCGAGAGTCTGGGGACCAGAAACAAATTGAAAAACACAGCTATACACCAACTAAAAAGAACAAGGTAAATCAACACACATGCACAGTTCCATGCACTAACATACATGTATTATTTACATATGCATATTATTCACACTATGAATATATTGACTCACACGTCTCTAAGTTTTGTGATTACTTTGCTTTCTGTATAAAACGTATTTTAATAAAGAACGCTCACTGTTTGAAAATAACTATCATATTCTTATAAAATTGTGGATATAAACATGTTATAAAATTTCGTTTTCCTCAAATTTTAATTTAAAAAATTCTGTTTATGTATAAATAAGCACTTGCTAACTGGTGACCGTAATATTTATTAATGTTTAATTTAGTTCCTTTAAAATAAATATGTACGTCACAATGTATTCTTCCTTAACTAACTGTTCCAACATTTTGTTAATTTTATTTCATGTTTTCGCTCCTTTTACAAGAGAAAGAGCTTAAAAATGATTTAACACCAAATGTTATATCGCTGGTGACTTGGCTGGACACGTTTAAATGGTTTAGACATGAGAAACTGAAACAACTGTAAAACACAGCTATACATGGACTAAAAACAAGATAAATCAAAACACATACACAGTGTCATGCACTCACATACATATATTACTTACTTGTGAATATTATTCACACTATGAACATATGTACTCACACATATCTAAGCTTTGTGACTATTTTGCTTTCTGCATCAAACACGACTTTTAATAAAAAAAACCTCACTGTTTGAAAATAAATATATCCTTATAAAATTGTAGATATGAACATGTTTTCCTCAAATTTTAAATAAAAAGTTTTGATTATGTTTTAATTTGCAGTTGCTAACTAGTGACCGTAATATTCATTAATTCTTAATTTATTTCCTTTATAATAAAAATGTACATCACAATTTATTTTTCGTTAACTAATCTAGCAATAGTCATTGAACAAACACAATTTTGTTAACTTTAGTTGAAATAACGAAAATCTCTATTTTAAAATTTTCTTAATTTTATTTCGTGTTTTCCCTCATTTAACAAGAGTTTAAAAAATGATTTAACACCAAATGTTTTATCGCTGTTGACTTGGGTGGGCACGTTTAAATGATTTAGACATGAGAGAAGTTGTAAATAACTAAGTAGAAGTACTACCCATACAACGTATTTTAATCCAATAATAATCGATCAATAATTCTAAGTAGAAATATTAATTCATATAAATATAAAACAACTCCACAAATTACTTTTACACAACTTATTATCTAGGTCGAGGCTGTATATGGCTAATCAGTTTATAATTGTTGACTTTTTATCGATATCCTGATGCTGCGACAGTAAATGATAATGCCACAGTCTAATTTCTTATATAAGTAGAACAAAATAATTGCAACAGTTATTAGTTTGTTTTTCTAGATAAGAACATCACAGAGTTTCTTGCATCGTTTAATGCATCTCTGGAGATAGTTTCTGTTGAAGATGCAAAAATTTAGAAATCAAGCTGCATAATCTGGAAAACGCTTTCCTTTCAACAAACAATATCCTTGCTTCAAAATCTGAAAATCAGATGGTACAAGGTGATACAGAGTAATTGCATGGCAGAAGATTTCATAGCTTTTGATTTCGAAAATTGTGTTGTGCATCGGTGTGATATTTTGCAGAGGGATATTTGCTGGTCTGGTCCAACCTATTGATTTATATAGTTTACATATATTCTCTGAAAATTGAAGCATAATAAACTCCTGTAAATGTGGATACCGTTTTAAGACATCTAGAGTGAATATTGCTTCAATACAGTATGGTAATCGACGCGTTTTTGCTTCTGTAAAATTGTGAGCAACCTAGAAATTCATTAGATAATTTCCACAGACCCTGTACTAATCATGATCGATTTGGTGAATAATCAAGCATGGATCTTCACAAAAGGTTGCCTCAACATGGCTGAGAGTTGTCTCATCAATGACAGATGGAGGGAAACCAAGTCCAGGTGCTGCTGCTACAGATTTCATGACATATTGGAATTCACAATAACAACGTGTTACAAGAATAATATTATATGGCATTGTTTCTTGTAATTTCATCAAAAGTTTCCTGTAGTGTGCATGATTTCAATTAAGACAACTGATCACTGCATGACATTTGACAGGCTCCATTTTACACTTAACTAATTTAAAACGCTTGCAAATAAGGAACAACAATTAGTTCAGAGTTGTAATTTACCACATGATAAATAGATATATATGCATATGCAAAATTTCTACTAGGTGTGACAGACGAAAGTGGGTCAAGGTCATTACTCATTGAACGTTCCTTGCATTTAAAAAATCATGCACAATAAACATTTCTAGGCAAAAGAAACAGATGAATTAAAAAAAAATGACGAATGTACAGAATAGAGGACGAGTTAAAAAGAAAATGTGCTGTGTATGTAGGCACGTGCAAGTAAACTTGAAATGCGTTGAGTTCTTTCCTGATAATAATGGCACTATACTCTTTTAAGCCAGTCTATAACACCTTCCTTATTCATAAAGTCCTGGATGAACAAATGATCGTGAGCAGTCATTATAATTCTTTCCTAATAATAGTGGCACTATCCTTTTTAAAGCCAGTCTATAAAAACCTTCCTTATTTATTTATAAAGTCCTGAGTGAATAAGTCCAGAAAATATTTGTCATGCTATTGTTTGGCTCATTTGTCCAATTTTCTGTAATGAACATTCTGGAGTATTTTTAAAGAATCGTTTTGGTGATTTCTGTAGCAGACGTGTCATATTTGTAAAATGGTCTTGTGCAAAATAGTTGACTGGCTATGTGATAGAGGTTGTACTACTGGCTCTTGCTTCATGATGCTGGTATACAATTTTGAGGTATGGAATTTGAAAGATCATCAGATATTGTTTCCCATATGTGTTAGCATATGATGCAATAAATCTGACTTCTGTCCAAAGGAACCAGGTACTTCAATAGAATGTGGTTTGTCTCTTTTGTTTTAATTTTCTTATCACTTTGTTTTTCCTGGGGATGAGGCATTCTACCGGATGCCAAATATTATCCATTAGTTTAGTTACTCCAATCAAGATATCTTTTAAAGATTCTAACCGTCCCTTGAAGTGCTATTATTTATATTTATTTTGCACTTGGTTCACCAGGTATACTCGCCAGATAGTTTTTGAAATCCAATCCCATTAGCCCGATTGCTCCTACAATGACTGGTATGATTGATACCTTCTTAAAATTCCATTTTCTTTTCATGTCGTACATAAGTCCTTGGTATTTTTTTATTATTCTTACGATGATCTGTTAAGGCGAACATAACTAGGGATGCTTACTTCCTCTAGGGTCGCCACTGTCTCCCTCTTGTCCAATATCACTGTCAGTCTTCCATATGATTTTTCATATGACGTACCAAACTTGACTTGTGTGCAAAAGAGAAATCACATACGTCACAAGTATTTGGTTTCTCTCCCGTATGTGTTCTCATATGAGTCAATAAATTTGACTTACATGCAAAAGGAGAACCACACACTTCACAAATATATGGTTTCTCTCTTGTATGTGTTTTTCCGTGTCTCAACAAACCTGACTTCCGTGCAAAAGAAGAACCACATACTTCACAAGAATGTGGTTTGTCTCCCGTGTGTGTTTTCATATGATTCAACAAACTTGACTTCCATGCAAAAGAAAAACCGCATACTTCACAAAAATGTGGTTTTTCTCCCGTATGTGTTTTCATATGACTCAACAAACTTGACTTCCATGCAAAAGAAAAACCACATACTTCACAAGAATGTGGTTTCTCTCCTGTATGTGTTTTCATATGACTCAACAAAGTTGACTTCCGTGCAAAAGAAGAACCACATACTTCACAAGAATGTGACTTGTCTTCCGTATGTCTTTTCATATGGCTCAACAAAGTTGACTTCTCTGCAAAAGAAGAACCACATACTTCACAAGAATGCGGTTTGTCTCCTGTATGTCTGTTAATATGAGTCATTAAATTTGACTTCCATGCAAAAGAAGAACCACATACTTCACAAGAATGTGGTTTTTCTCCCGTATGTATTTTCATATGACTAAATAAATGTGACTTACGGGCAAATGAATAATCACATCTTTCACAAGAATGAGGTTTGTCTCCCATGTTTGCTCGAACCAAATCCCAGAAAAATTATATGTAATGGAACGTATGATAAGATATGCGAATAAATTTCAACTTTTGAAAATTTATATGAAGAAATTGTATTGTTATAAACTTATTTAAGTCACCAATGATGTAAGAACCTTCTTCTTCATTAATATATTTCTTTTCGGTGTTGCAAATTCTGAAAATAAATAATAAATTTGGAAGAAATACCGTTTAGTTAAATTGAATTTATTATGTTTATTTTTATAAATATAAATTTATTATTAATAAAATACAAAATAAAATAAATATAGTTTTAATCAATACTGGTTTGTTAACAAAATGGTTTCTTTTTTCAAATATTTAATTAAAAATTTTACATTCATTCATTGTAGAGATGAGGATTGATTATTCATATTATTTGAATTCTTCAGAATACTGTTCTTATCTTAGATGTTAGCTTCACAACGTTTCTATGTAACCTCATATCTTATTCGGATGTATTTTCTCGAACTTGGGAATCTTTCTAACGATCAAATATATACAAAATTCGGATGTTTGTTTATTTAACTAGCATATCAACATTCTTTGCGTCTATTATGTTAAAAATTTTTGATACTTCTGGAGTCGATTTTCGCTGGGTTTATTCAGGTAATGTTTTGGAATACTTTGTTTTTTGATCGCATTTATATGTTATGGTAAAAGCTTGCACTTTTTAAGAAATTTAGAATGGTTTTAGGGTTTTCTTTGTCGAAGAGTTCTTTTAACTTTAGAGCATTGACGTAATGTTGACAGATTTGAGTGTTATTTTCACAACGTTTCTATGTTACCTGCGATCTTACTCAGGTGTATTTTGTCGGAATCTTTCTCTTCAACGCACTAATCTATACAGAATTCTGATGTTTATTTGTCTGTTTGACAAGCATATCGACCATCTTTAGGTCATTTAATGCTGTCTCTAAAGTTTTTAATTTTTTTAGACTCTTAGAGTCGATTTTCGCTGGGTATATTCGGGTAATGTTTTGGAATAGTTTATTTGATGGTATTTACATTTTATGGTAAATGTTTGTTCTTTTTAAGACATTTAGAATGGTTTTAGGGTTTTCTTTTTCAAAGAGTTCTCATAAGTTTGTGGCCTTGTAGTAATTTTTTTTTTAAATCATAGCTGTCAAGTAAAAGGTGTTTCACTGTATAAGGTTTGTGACATGGTATTATTTTCTGGGATTTAGTAGGTTTTAAGTATAGGTATAATTTGGAAGAGTTTGTTGTTTTGGCAATTGTTTCTTTCACCACTTAAAACACATGAGCATGATACAATCATGTACTAAACAAAGGTTCCATAATTTGAAACTTCATTCAGGATTAACTTACAACTGATTTTTACTAATATTTATCACTATTTATTACTACATATTACAGCTTTTCAATGTTTTTTTCTAATTTTACTGTTAGCGAATGACATGTTAAACATTTGCATAATTTACCACATTTACATGGAATTACTTTGTCATGATGTTTTTTCCATAAGCGGCTTTTTTTTCTGACAAATCCTTCATGTACGGTGTACAAACTGTTATCCACATAACATGACAGCAGCATTCAGGAACGATTTTTGATATGTATTGTTATTAGTACATATTGCTTTTGCTCAGTGTTGTAGGAAACAGATTGTAACTTTCTTTGCATAATATACATTGTGAGAATTGATGTTTTGATACTGGTTATATATTTAAAGATATTATATATTATTATTGTTGTGTTATGAGAGTCTTTTAATCCCATGTGGCATCACATGACTTGGAAAGCAAAAGCAGCAATAGTTTAATTCCTTTGTGTCATAGGTTGAAGGTGCACGACATGACAGCTGGTAGCAAATGCACGGAACGATGGGGTCGGGTTGTCAGAATTAGTATCGTCAGTGGTGAAAGGTTTTAACTTTTTTTTACATGCATAGCTGTCAAAGGTAAGCAAATCTGCAAAATCTGTCAATCAAAATATCACAAAATAGTGCACACTCGTTATCTTTCATATGACACAATAAAGGATCAGAAAATAAAAGGTTTGATATTTTTATACAAAATGAAGTGTACAATAAAGAAACAGAAAATAAAAAGTTTGATATTTTTATACAAAATGAAGTGTACAATAAAGAAACAGAAAATAAAAGGTTTGACATTTTTATACAAAATGAAGTGTACAATAAAGAAACAGAAAATAAAAGGTGTGATATTTTTATACAAAATGAAGTGTACAATAAAGAAACAGAAAATAAAAAGTTTGATATTTTTATACAAAATGAAGTGTACAATAAAGAAACAGAAAATAAAAAGTTTGATATTTTTATACAAAATGAAGTGTACAATAAAGAAACAGAAAATAAAAGGTTTGACATTTTTATACAAAATAAAGTGTACAATAAAGAAACAGAAAATAAAAGGTTTGACATTTTTATACAAAATGAAGTGTACAATAAAGAAACAGAAAATAAAAGGTTTGACATTTTTATACAAAATGAAGTGTACAATAAAGAAACAGAAAATAAAAGGTTTGACATTTTTATACAAAATGAAGTGTACAATAAAGAAACAGAAAATAAAAGGTGTGATATTTTTATACAAAATGAAGTGTACAATAAAGAAACAGAAAATAAAAAGTTTGATATTTTTATACAAAATGAAGTGTACAATAAAGAAACAGAAAATAAAAAGTTTGATATTTTTATACAAAATGAAGTGTACAATAAAGAAACAGAAAATAAAAGGTTTGACATTTTTATACAAAATGAAGTGTACAATAAAGAAACAGAAAATAAAAGGTTTGACATTTTTATACAAAATGAAGTGTACAATAAAGAAACAGAAAATAAAAAGTTTGATATTTTTATACAAAATGAAGTGTACAATAAAGAAACAGAAAATAAAAGGTTTGATATTTTTATACAAAATGAAGTGTACAATAAAGAAACAGAAAATAAAAGGTTTGATATTTTTATACAAAATGAAGTGTACAATAAAGAAACAGAAAATAAAAAGTTTGATATTTTTATACAAAATGAAGTGTACAATAAAGAAACAGAAAATAAAAGGTTTGACATTTTTATACAAAATGAAGTGTACAATAAAGAAACAGAAAATAAAAGGTTTGACATTTTTATACAAAATGAAGTGTACAATAAAGAAACAGAAAATAAAAGGTGTGATATTTTTATACAAAATGAAGTGTACAATAAAGAAACAGAAAATAAAAGGTTTGACATTTTTATACAAAATGAAGTGTACAATAAAGAAACAGAAAATAAAAGGTTTGACATTTTTATACAAAATGAAGTGTACAATAAAGAAACAGAAAATAAAAGGTTTGACATTTTTATACAAAATGAAGTGTACAATAAAGGATCAGAAAATAAAAGGTTTGACATTTTTATACAAAATGAAGTGTACAATAAAGAAACAGAAAATAAAAGGTTTGACATTTTTATACAAAATGAAGTGTACAATAAAGAAACAGAAAATAAAAGGTTTGACATTTTTATACAAAATGAAGTGTACAATAAAGGATCAGAAAATAAAAGGTTTGACATTTTTATACAAAATGAAGTGTACAATAAAGGATCAGAAAATAAAAGGTTTGACATTTTTATACAAAATGAAGTGTACAATAAAGAAACAGAAAATAAAAGGTTTGACATTTTTATACAAAATGAAGTGTACAATAAAGAAACAGAAAATAAAAGGTTTGACATTTTTATACAAAATGAAGTGTACAATAAAGAAACAGAAAATAAAAGGTTTGACATTTTTATACAAAATGAAGTGTACAATAAAGGATCAGAAAATAAAAGGTTTGACATTTTTATACAAAATGAAGTGTACAATAAAGAAACAGAAAATAAAAGGTTTGACATTTTTATACAAAATGAAGTGTACAATAAAGAAACAGAAAATAAAAGGTTTGACATTTTTATACAAAATGAAGTGCACAATAAAGAATAAGAAAATAAAAGGTTTGACATTTTTATACAAAATGAAGTGTACAATAAAAGATCAGAAAATAAAAGGTTTGACATTTTTATACAAAATGAAGTGTACAATAAAGAAACAGAAAATAAAAGGTTTGACATTTTTATACAAAATGAAGTGTACAATAAAGAAACAGAAAATAAAAGGTTTGACATTTTTATACAAAATGAAGTGTACAATAAAGGATCAGAAAATAAAAGGTTTGACATTTTTATACAAAATGAAGTGTACAATAAAGAAACAGAAAATAAAAGGTTTGATATTTTTATACAAAATGAAGTGTACAATAAAGAAACAGAAAATAAAAGGTTTGACATTTTTATACAAAATGAAGTGTACAATAAAGAAACAGAAAATAAAAGGTTTGACATTTTTATACAAAATGAAGTGTACAATAAAGGATCAGAAAATAAAAGGTTTGACATTTTTATACAAAATGAAGTGTACAATAAAGAAACAGAAAATAAAAGGTTTGACATTTTTATACAAAATGAAGTGTACAATAAAGGATCAGAAAATAAAAGGTTTGACATTTTTATACAAAATGAAGTGTACAATAAAGAAACAGAAAATAAAAGGTTTGACATTTTTATACAAAATGAAGTGTACAATAAAGAAACAGAAAATAAAAGGTTTGACATTTTTATACAAAATGAAGTGTACAATAAAGAAACAGAAAATAAAAGGTTTGACATTTTTATACAAAATGAAGTGTACAATAAAGAAACAGAAAATAAAAGGTTTGACATTTTTATACAAAATGAAGTGTACAATTTTTGCTATGGCTGACGAAAAATCCACTGCACAACAGCTTCATTTCGTGCCGTTTTTTTTGTTTGTTTTTTTGACTAGTTATCCTAACAAATAATAATGAACTGTGCACAAATGATAAAGAAAGGTCATGTTAAGTTGTTAGAAAACAATAAGGTAAGATTCGACTCTTTTTACGCTCGTGTTTCTGCTAAAAACACACACAGATGTGTGTGTGTGCGTGTGTGAAAATATTGAATGAACACCACTTATCGTAATATTACTGAAATATTAAAAGTATTTTTAATTACTAACATCAACCATTCAAGCGTTATCTTTAATTTAAAAAAGACAATAATTTGCGATTTTAGTCATAATATCGGTGTCACTGGACACATGTATCCATAAAAATAAAACTGAGTTTTTCAAGAAAAGGAAATAATAAAATCCATTCAATAATTGATATTTTAAACTTTATTATCAATTTTCATATTAAGTTAAATGAAATGACAAAAAAAATAAATAAATAAATGAACCACGATAAAATATTAAGTTTAAAATACAAATAATAATTTATTAAACGACGTTTTATTTATTGGATATTTTTCCGGAAGTTAATGTATTCTCTTGTAAGTTCGATTTATTTATATTTTTAACGCTTTTAATTAACACACACATATTGAGATACGGTAAAAAAAAAAAAATGAAACAAAAAATACGATAAAAAACAAAACAAAAAAGCAAAAAAAAACATTGTTGAGAACACAAAGAGAAAATAGGGAGTCGTATGTGTAAGGAAATGAACTACACAGATAGAAGTAAGGGGGTCGGACATGTGGGTAAAGAAAATAAACAAAGTTCGTAGTTAAGATGAAAAAAAAATAACGTTAAAAGTGTTAATAAGTGTCTTTAAGAAGGAGATGCATAATGTTTCTTACCGGAGATGGCTTAAAACGGCGAAGGAAACCAGAAGATAAAAGACAAAGACATGTGTGGATAAACAGGCTGCTGATTACAATTAGGAACAAAACACCGGTCAACTTGCCGGTGTCGAGTCAGAGGAAACTCTGCAAAAAAAACTGTCTGGCCAAGGGAAATAACTGTTAAAGGAATTAAAAATATTCGTGTATTATATATATACATACATACATACATACATATATATATATATATATATATATATATATATATATATATATATATATATATATATATATATATATATATATACTAGCAAAAGTACCCGACGTTGACTGGGTTCAAAAACAGAGAATGGACTCTGATTATTTAAGTATGATAGGTTATGAAAAGAAAGGGTTGTAAAGAGATAACTTCGAATTTGGGGATATCCAAACAAAAGCAAAATATGATGAAAGTAAAAATAAAATAGATAAACCCCATAATTTATTATACCATACCTGTTCACGGTGAAACACTTATCACAATATTCTGTGGATCTATATTAAAAAACCTTGTTAAACTTTGTGACATATTTCCATTCTATGGACGTCAGGCGGCCAGGCGCAAACGAACTCCCCATAATGTTATTATACCATATTTCTTCAAACTTAATTATAATTATCAAAGTATACTTACGCAGATATATATGAAAAGTCTTTATTAAAGTTTGTGCCTATTTCCATTCTATGGAGGCCAGGCGCGAAAGCAGACCCCATAATTTTATCATACTGTAGCACCCCCCCCCCCCAATGAACTATACTCTCTGGCGGATCAATGCTTCCCCGTAAGTTCTTCGGCCATAGACTGGCCAATCGACAGGCAGGGCACATTGATCCTACTGTCCCCAAAAAGAGCGCAGGGGACATCCAACAGTCAGCACAGAGCCGCGAGCGAAGACACACCTTCCTCTCCTCCTCACCCAGCACCGACAGTCCGACGTGGACCCGACTCAATAACTTCGAGCTCCACCACTATTATCTCGTGGAATAAATACTTGCAAATGTTTAATGTTAAAAGGAGTTTGTCATTTTTATCGAGGGTTCTAAAAGATAAATAATTAGCTGGGGTACAACTACCCCACTAAAAATGGTGAGCCGACGGAACGCTCCTCGTTAAAAAAAACAAGCAAAAACTTCTTAAACAAAAAAGAATATTTTTTAAAGAGAACGTACAAACTTCCTTCCAAACATTTGCAAAAACAAAAAGAAATTACGGAGAGCACTCAAAAAAACAAAAACTACAGACTGAAAGAAGAAATAATGTTTCATCTATATATATATATATATATATATATATATATATATATATATATATATATATATATATATATATATATATATATAATTATATATAATTCTTCAAAGGGATTCGCACAAAAAGAAACAGAATATCTTTTTTTTACCAACCAAAGAAAAACACGGACAATTCTTTGCGTGTTAAAAACATCCCACGTGGCCCCACCCACACCTCCGAAACGCACATACATGTCAAAAGTATCGGCGTCAAAGTGTCTGCGGCTTACAAACGAGGGAAACTAAAAAAAGCGGCCTGATATTCTCCATAGAGAATATTTTACAAAAAAAAAAAAAAAAAATGAATTTTGGTTAAAACAGCCATTTCCAGCTAACAAACTTTCTATTGCCCCGATAAAAAAAAGACATTTCAAAAAGAAAACACTTTAAGAACCGTTAATTAACGTAGGATATTCTTTCTTCTAGAATAACTCTATTTAACCTCATAATTTTCGCAAAGAAAAAAGCCTATTTAAAAAAAAAAACCGAAATTATCTTCAAAAAATCAAGTATTTATCACCGAAAACCATTCAACAACACCGGACATTTTGTTCCCCCACGGAAAAATAAAAAAAACACATCCCCGCTGGACACATTCATACAGTTCAAACACCACGTGTCATATATAGACTTAAAAACGTTTTAAACGGATATTCTTCCCCGGCCAGCAAAAGAAAAAACTAACGTGAGTACTTGCTTTATATAAAAAAAACACACACACATAGTTTTTCTCTTTTACCAGAAATATAAAAAATAAAGAAAAAGCATAGTCTATCAATTTATTTTATTGTTTTAAAAAAAATATATTTTTCTCCTATTATGTACAGTTCGGTACCTTTTCTAAATACCCCCCGCCACACGTACTTCGGCTTAAATGTTCCTTTTCCTATTAGAATAGATTTTTTTCGGTCCTCCCAGAAGGGACCCATAAAGTATATTTCTTCATTTTTTTTTAATTTTTTATTTTTTATTTTTAGTACTTCCAATATTTCTCATGTTTCTTTGGCATTATCCTTCAAGTCGGATAACTGAATTTTTTTTGGTCTGTTCCTTTCTTTTGTTAGTTAAACATATAGACCGTAGAATGAGAGAACTGGGAGAAGACTTCCCAGCTGACAGTGCCCTTATAAAGCAGCTCTTCGTTTCGAGGCTGCCGTCTCAAGTAAAGGCAATTTTGGCACCTATGGTTGAGAAGCAATCTGTAGATACCATAACAGCATCAGTGGATAGGGTGATGGAATTCTCTAAAGGACCTACCACCGCTGCGATCCCTCAGCCACAGGCTGAAGTTTTTACACACGCTGCTGTGACTGGGAATGCAAGCCGAGACGCCACATCTTTGGCTATACTTGACGCTATTGAGCGTCTCACCAAAAAGGTGAAAAAATTAAACGCAACTAGATCACCATCGTGTAGACGCCGTTACCGAGGTCGCTCGCCATCTCCCCATCGCCGCCGCCAGTCTAACATGCCATGGCTATGCTTTTACCATAGCCGTTTTGGAGCAGAGGCACAGAGGTGCACAATGCTCTGTTCGTTTTCGAACCAGGAAAACTAAGGTCTGGCGACTTGAGCACGGCAAGCTCTCCACCGGGTATGCACAAAACCGTGCCTATTTTATTATAGACTCGCTATCCCAGGCACATTGCTTGGTTGATACGGGAGCCGCTTGCAGCATATGGCCGCTAAAACTCCTCGGTAAAAAACAACCAGTATCTCCAATCACACTGCAAGTGATAAATCACTCGGCAATCCCCACATATGGTCAAATTTCTCATTCTCTAGACTTGGAATTACGGAGAGACTTTACGTGGGTCTTCACGGTGGCAGACTTACCGTACCTCATACTAGGCGCGGACTTTCTGCACCACTTTAACCTATTAGTGGACATGTGAAGACGCTGGCTGATAGACGCTAATACGGAACTTTCTGTCTCTGGGGTAAAAACAAACATCCCGCTATCAGCCCGGTATTCTTCATTGCTGCCTCTGATGACCCATACCAGACTTTACTGCAAGCGTACCCGGAATTGACCAATTTAAATTCTGTGGTCAGCAAACCCACTCACTCAACAAAGCACCGTATTGAGACCACAGGTGCACCTGTGTTCTCACGACCACGCCGCCTCCCTGCTGATAAACTTAAGGCAGCAAAGGCAGAATTTAGCCATATGCTGCAGCTGGGAATAATTCGCCCCTCGTCCAGTCCATGGGCTTCCCCTTTGCATATGGTCCCTAAGCGTGATGGGGATTGGCGTCCGACTTGGGACTACCGACAACTGAATGCCATGACGGTACCCGATCGTTACGCAATCCCACAAATTCAAGACTTTGCTTCCTCGCTGCATGGTTGCAAGACCTTCTCTAAGCTAGATCTGGTTAAGGCTTGCCATCAGATCCCGGTGAATCTGGCCGACATACCCAAGACTGTGGTTACAACCCCATTTGGAGCGTTTGAATTTTTAACTATGCCCTTCGGTTTGTGAAACACGGCTAGTACCTTTCAGCGCTTCATGGACGAAGTAGTGCGTGACTTAGACTTTGTCTATAATTATATAGATGACATTCTCGTGGCAAGCGCCTCACCTGAGGAACATGTCACCCACCTCCGCCTACTATTCGAATGGTTTCAGAAATACCAGGTGAGGAGTAACCCTGGTAAATGCGTTTTCGTTGCTAGCTTTCCTGGGCCACATTATCAGCCCAGACGGTATATCTCCGTTTCTAGAAAAGGTGAAGGCTCTACAAGACCTTCAACCACCTACTTCACTTCGCCAACTAAGGCACTTTCTTGGTTGGTTGAACTATTACAGACGTATCATCTCATACTGTGCGGATCTTCTAGCTCCTCTTTTCGACCTGTTACGCAACAGAAAGAAGAAAAACGAGGAAATCTCACTTAATGAGATCCAACTAGAAGCGTTCAACGAAGTGAAAACAAAGCTAGCGATGACATCCTTACTTGCACACCCCGTACCTGATGCCCAGTATTCTCTGGTCGTTGATGCATCAGGCACAGCTGTAGGTGCAACAGCAGCACCAACAACAATTACAACCTCTCGCATACTTTTTGAGACAGCTGAAACCGGCAGAACAACGTTACAGCACGTTTGACCGTGAACTCCTAGCAATGTACCTTGCAGTGAAACACTTCCAACATTCACTCGAGGGCCGTCAATTCGTGATCTACACCGATCACCGTCCGCTTACACATGCACTGCGTGCTAAGCTGGACAAATATTCTCCCCGTGAAACTCGCCACTTGGATTTTGTTTCACAATTTACTAGCGATATCCGACATATTTCCGGTGAACAGAATGCTGCGGCAGATGCTTTGTCTCGCCTTCCCATTAATTCTCTGTCTTCACCATCGGATATCGACTTATAGCAAATGCCCCTAGACCAGCCAAGTCTGGACACTTTGGATCCGTCGTCACCTGAATTTGCAACTTGCGAATTCGCATACCTGCCTGTGCCCACTTCAGGCACACAGATCATTTGTGACACTGCAACAGATTCACCTCGACCACTAGTTCCAATGACTCATTGTAGAGTTATTTTTGACATCCTACACAATCTGACACACCCCGGATGCAAAGCCACAGTGAAGCTGATTACAGCTAGATTTTTCTGGCCAAATATGAGGCGTGATATCACTGCCTGGACACGTTCCTGTATATCCTGCCAAAAGTCAAAGGTGCACAAGCATATCCGTGCACCCCTAGGAACATTCAACACCCCAGGCGCTCAGTTCAGCCATGTTCACAGAGATCTGGTTGGACCATGGCCGGTCAGTCAGGGATTTAATTATCTCCTGACCTGCATAGACTGTTTCACACGGTGGCCTGAGGCCATTCCCCTCACAGACATTTTGGCTGAGTCTGTAGCGCGAGCCCTTATATCAGGCTGGATATCGCGTCACGGAGTTCCCACCACTGTAACCCCAGATCGTGGTGCACAGTTTGAATCCCACATATTCCAGGAACTTTCCAGAATTTTAGGGATCTAACGTATTCGCACGACAAGCTATCACCCAGCTTCAAACGGGATGATAGAGCGCTTCCATTGCCAATTTAAAGCTGCACTACGTGCTTATCCTGACCAACAGAGATGGAACTAATAGTACCTGTTGTTCTCTTAGGCTGTCGTGCTGCCATTAAAGAGGGCCTGGGATACTCTCCAGCCGAACTAGTTTATGGTGCACCTCTGTCGTTGCCAGGTCAAATGCTGAGCCCGATAGAGTCTGCAAAAATGGATTCAGCTCTGTACGTTGACAGACTGCGAGCTTATTTCAATAAGCTCCCACCTATGCAAACTAGGGAACAGACCATAAAATCTTTGGTCCCAAAGGACATTTCGTCTTGGACTCACGTTTTCCTTAGGAAGGACTCTGTGAAAGCCCCTCTTACTCCACCTTATACCGGTCCTTATCGCGTGCTTTCACGTACTAACAAACTTTTCACCATAGACATCAGTGGTAAAAGAGAAACTGTCTCTATTGACAGAATAAAAAAAGCCTTTCTGGACACGAAAACGCAAGAGCCACACATTCTCCCTACATACATGCATCATCAACATACACCTGAAGCAAGTACTCCCAATGCAGACAACGACGTTACTACCATGCGTAGTGGTCATAGAGTGCATTGGCCAAAGAAGTTGTGCAAGACTTTATATATATATATAAAAAAAAATTTTCCTCACACAAAATTTTTTTTGCACAAAGACATTTTCTTCTTTTATCAAAAAATAAAATAAAATCCTTTTTCTTCATCCTCAGCATGAAAACCCAGAACATTTTCTCATGAAAAACAACTTTTGTGAACATTTTTTTCTCTCTTAACAACTGCTACATTTCTTCTTTATCGGCTTTCCGCCTAAGCAGGGGGTGATGTAGCAACCCCCTAATGAACTATACTCTCTGGCAGATCAATGCTTCCCCGTAAGTTCTTCGGCCATAGACTGGCCAATCGACAGGCAGGGCACATTGATCCTACTGTCCCCAAAAAGAGTGCAGGGGACATCCAACAGTCAGCACAGAGCCGCGAGCGAAGACACACCTTCCTCTCCTCCTCACCCAGCACCGACAGTCCGACTTGAACCTGACTCAATAACTTCGAGCTCCACCACTATTATCCCGTTGAATAAATACTTGCAAATGTTTAATGTTAAAAGGAGTTTGTCGTTTTTATCGAGGGTTCTAAAAGATAAATAATTAGCTGGGGTACAACTATCCCACTAAAATACCATCCCTATACTTATGTACATCTATATCAAAAACACTTGTAAACGGTTTTTTTTTTTACATTTTTCAATTTTTTCAATTTTTTTTCCATACTTTGTGGACCAGGCGCGTACGAGGACCCCACAATTTTAATGAACCACCGTTCTGCCAGATAAAACATACCCATTCCTGTGTCTCGATACATCATCTATCATTATATGTAATCAGTTTTTGTTTTGAAATAGTCAACTATATAGGAGCCTATTCGTGATCACACACACACTCACACACACACACACTCACACAGGCATTCAGCTTTATATTATATAAATATATATAGCTTTATATTTATAGTAAGGCGATTAAGCTACACTGAATATTCCGCGTTTTATGAAATTGAAACGCGGAATATTCAGTGTAGCTTAATCGCCATATATATTTTATAACTTACTAAAAAGCTCTACCTACGTATTAAGGACTTTTGAAGTAAATACTTAAAGTTTACGCATAAATTTATACTTTCGTATATTAATTTATATATATATATATATATATATATATATATATATATATATATATATTGAATTTAGGAAAACTCGCCCGCTTTTGCTAGATAGGAAAATAGGTCCCTTATTGAATAAATATCGATTGAAAACAAATTTTATGGCCATTCTTGAATGAGATATTGTTTTTAAAAGAGAATATACATCCCATAATATTTTTTTGATATTTTTATTTGTTTACTGTTGTTTTAAAAAAATTAAATTAATTTTTCTATCTTTTCATATTCTACCTAACTTTGAAAGGTTTTGGTGTTTCAACTTATTTTAAAGAGTTTATTTAGTTAAAAAATGTGGAGTGTTACTTTTGAACAAAAAATGTCCGACATAAGAGGATCACGTCTTAGTGGTCTCGATAATTGCTCAAAAATGATGTGATACGTAGGGTGAACAACATAGGCGAAGATGGGTTAGGAGGGAACGGAACACGTGTGTTTTATTCAGTATAATTACATAGAGAGTAAAACTATGATTAGTTTCGTACTAAGTTTGTTTTGGATGTAGTTGGTGTTAGTTTCGGATCATAACATCCCCCCTGTTTTGTTATGTGTTTGTGTGTGCTTTTTTTTAGTCCTTGAACAGATCGAGTATGGGTTGAACTTTTTTGGACTGGGTCTTCCTGTGTGTCTTTTGTATTGTTGCAGTGTTGTTTTTGTCCATTGTGTACATGGATTTGTCCCATGTTCTGCATTATTGTTGTGCTGGGTTGTCAAAGCGGACTCTCTTCATTGTCGTTCATATTGGTACAGCAGGAGGAAAGTGGGCTCTGTTACGGTGGAGTCTGGTCCCGTTTGGAATCTGTAAAATGTAGCTCTTTGGGTTGTCCTTATCCTTCCAAACAATTGTCCCGGGCTACACAAAGCTGGTCGTCTCGGTTTGCTATGGTCATATGTTGACCTAGGTATAGTGGTGGGAGGTCTCTGGTTTGCCTCTTACCGTCGTGGTTTCTCTTCATTTCGTCTGACTTTTCTTCTAGTTGCTGCCGGTGCTCTTCCTTTCTTGGCTCTGCTCAGCTGGGGAGTGTCCTGGGTATAGCTCTTCCGAATAGTAGTTCAGCGGGTGATGGTAGGTTGCTATCTATTGGGGTTGTTCTGATCTGCAGTAGTGCTAGTTGTATGTCACCCTTGCCTTTAAGGCATTTTTTCTTACTGATTTGACATGTTGCACATGTCTGTCAATAAATCCGTTGCTTCTAGCGAAGCGTGGTGAGCTGGTGATATGTTTAATACCTCACGATGTAATGAAGTTCTGGAAGGCTTGCCCGGTGAATTGTGGGCCATTGTCCGTCATGATTTGGTCAGGTCGCCCGAATAGGGATGCGTAGCTCTTGATTCTGTCAGCTACTGCTTTGCTGATAATGGGTGTGGGCATTTCGTCAACCACTGGGTATTTTGAGTACCTGTCGACGGTGAGGAGATATTGCCGTCCATTTATTTCGAACAGGTCCGATGTAATGTATTGCCACGGTTGTGATGGAATATTGTGTGGCTTGAGTAGTTCCCGTCTGTTGGCATCCTAGTGTTCCTGGCAGAGTGAGCACGACTGGCACATTTTTTCGACGTCCTTGTTGATGTTAGGCCAGTATATGCTCTCTCTCTCTCTCTCTTGTCTGGCGACGGTTTTTTTCTATGCCTTGATGGCCTCGTGGAGTTGGCGCAGGATGTCACTCCTCGTAGATCAGAACCTGCCTTCCTTTGAAGAGTATTCCACCCTCAAGGGATAGTTCTTCACGGAATGACCAGTATATTCTGATGTCAGTTGGGACATGCCGGATAGTTTCTGGCCTTCCCTGGAATACGATCTCTTTCAGGGGGTTTAGAGTTATGTCCCTTGTCTCGCTACTGAAATTGTAGTCTTATATCTTTAAAAGCATGCGTTATAGACACGGTGGTGCTGAGTATAGCGGCTTTGAACATATAGTGACTAATGGTTTGCATTTTTCGCTCGATGTTGCTGTATCTGGATTGGTATTCGGTCACTACGGTGAACATACTTGCATAAAGGTACATATGATAACGCTGGATACCGTGCACAATTGCGAACATTTTGCGCTCGATATTGCTGTATCTGGATTGGTATTCAGTCAGCGTTTTAGAACCGAATGTGATTGGCTTGTCGTCCTGTGTCAGTGCTTCCCCCAGACCCTTCTGCGATGCATCCACTTTCAGTGTTACTGGTTTTGTTTGGTCGTAGTAGGATATAATTTGTTTTAGGTCACTATAGCATTTTTGGTGGTCTGGATCCCATATTCAGGATGCTTATGATCTCATGAGACTGCACAGATAGTGTGCTTTCTCAGCGAAGTTATGAAAAGATAGTTCAACATTCCTAAGAAGCGCTGTAATTCGTCCTTGCTTTGCAGCTGTGGCATCTGTTGGATGTCATGTATGTGGTAGGGTTTGGCTTGATGCCGGTGGGTGTGTATATGTTTCCGAAAAATGTGATGCTGCTTTGTCTGATGGCACATTTCTTACTGTTAAACACAAGCCAAGTTTTAGCTGCTCTTTCCATTAGGTTTTGCAGATTTCTGTCATGTTCGTCGTCATCCTCTCCATATACTGCCACATCGTTAGCTGTGCTAGCTACACCTTCCAAACCTTCAAGGATCTGGTCCATCTTTGTTTGGAATATGTCTTGCGAGACACTTGGGCCAAGTAGTAATCGTTTCCAACAGACCCTTCTAAATGGTGTTCTACAGGTTGTCAGTAGCTGGGATTGTTCATCCCGGTGAATCGACCAATATCCTGCTTTGACATCTAGTTTACTGAATACTTTTGCTTTTGCAAATTTCGAGTTTAGTTCTTCAACCATGGGTATTTTGTACGGACACCTTTTCAAACTGGAGTTAAGTTTCTGAGGGTCGATGCATATCCCGAGAGATCCATCCTTTTTTGTGCTAAAAGCCAGGCTGGAGCATCAGTCTGTGTGCTCCTCTACTTTTCATAGCACATCCTCTTCTATCAACCTCTCAATTTCTTGTTTGATTTGTCTTTGAGATGGATGCTGCATTTACGCGGAGGGTCAATGAATTGATCTGCATCATTTTTTTAACAGGAGTTTAGCCATTCTGCTGAAGTTTCCGATTCTGCCAAACTGTTCTGGATACGCTTCCTTTAGTTGCACAACATCGCGGATAGGTGTATGCAGAAGTTCTGGCGATGCATTTTGTACAGGGTCAACATTTATCGTGATCTGTTCGCTTGTAGGCAGGCCTACAATGGCTGGTCCTGGAACATCTACTACATAGAATACAGCCTTTATTCATTTGAAGTTCTTGTGTCAGCATGGAATGTTGACGGTTCCTGCGCAGGTGATTGTGTCACCGCTATAAGATGCGAGTCTTATGTGTGATGATGGTCGTAGTATGTTTAGGGCGGCTTTGTGTGTTCCATACATTTGTCAGAACGTTCTCATTGGGAGTGTGTTCCTTAATGCCTCAGAGTCAATCTTCAACCAGAGTGTATGTGGTCAGTTGGGTATGTGAGGAGGCTTGACGGTTAGGGTTGTGTATGCCTCATTCGTTGGTTCCTTGTCGATGCCTTCCATACATTTGTCACTGATTGTGATCGCATAAAAGTGTTTGTGATAGTTGTCACTTTCACTATCAATGTCTATGTTGTCCACATTTTGGTTTCTTCTTCCACGTTCCGGTCTTCTTTTCTGATTATAATGCCGGTGGTGGTGGGGTTGCCTTTTGTGGCCTCTACTAGGTTTACCCTCTCCGTGCTGTTTCGTGGACATACAGCATTTGGCCCAGTGACCCTTGTACCCACATGAGGAGCATTCATCATGATATGCAGGGCACTATCGTGGTTTGTGGCATGTGTCACAGTTCTTGCATTTCCTGCCCCTGTGTATGCTATGGATATTCTTTTTTTCCGACTCGTGGATTTGTTGAAGTTGGTCGTTTCTGGCTGTGAAGGCTTCGAATTTTCTGCCTTCGGTGAGGACATCGGCGATCCTGTGTCCTTTGGGTTTGCTGTATAGTTCATTCCCGAAGGCTTCATTATTAATTAATTATTAGCTCGATGATTCTCTCATGCAGATCTTCTTCGACAGAAAACTATCCAATAGATATTTGAAATATTGTTAATATCAATAGTATAAATTTTTGTACTCACAAAAGAAAAGCGTTTGGTTGCAAGGGACAGTTATGGCTCACTGACATTCGTTGTCGAAGTTTTTTTTGTTTTTTTTTCGTGTTGGTTTAATTTTGTTTTCTTTTCCGTACGGAGTTTTGTCCAGGCTTTTTTTACTGTGTATGGGGTCTATCTTTGTTTGTGGTTGTTTTACCGTCTGCCACCATGATGTGATCGGTAGGGTTAAGAACATAGACGAAGACGGGTTAGAAGGGAACGGAACAAATATGTTTTATTCAGGATAAGTACATAGAGAGTAAAGCTATTATTAGTTTCGTACTAAGTCTGTTTGCATGTAGTTGGTGTTAGTTTCGTATCATAACTAAATTAATTATTAAGAATAATTTGAATATTTCAGAAACATTACAATAAGCAGTATTCATTCAATATTTTCACAAAAAATAATATAATTGTAAAAATATTTAATGTCGTTTTAATGATAAAAATCATCACAAAAATTTCAAATATAATATTATAATATTTTTCTTGTATAAATGATGGTGTAATCCTCAAAACAAAAACAAACAAAAAAAAAGAGAAGAATTTAAATCCAGGACCATTAAGAAAAATAATTGAAAAATGGTATTATTTTTAATAAGACGTAATTTATTATTTTTTTAAATTATTAATTTAGAGAAATACGGATGCGTTGATTGATTGTACTGACAGGGGGTTGTTTAATTAATTTTTTCGCTTGGTGTATTTTTTAATGAATATTTTAAGACTTTACTAATTATCTCTGAAATAGTCCCAAAAAACTAATATTAATCTTTCAAGTTAAGTATAAGTTTCTTACGACGCCGTAAAAGCATTTCACGTGGACCCCCCCCCCGTATAGATATTAAATATGATTCTTTTTCAATATCTTTTCTTTTCCCCCCCCCCCGTATAGATATTAAGTACGGTTTTTTTCCCCAATATCTTCATTTTTAATGTGTTTAGTAAACTGCACAAGCATCAAATTAAATTAAGGCTTAAATGTTTCAAACACAGTAATAAAAAAAAACAGGACTCTAAAAAGTAATAAAAATTACTAAATACAAATACGAAAAGGCGGCTTTAAAAACTATCAGTTTCCGCCATTAAATTGCACGTGCAACGAATTAGAGAATTAATAAAGATAAAACCTGTAATCTGTTCTCTCTCATGTAAATATTAAAATATTAAATAAAATATTACTAATTTTATCCGTGATATTCACCAAATAGATCGGCTCTATTTCGAAATGATTTCTTTTTTTATTTTTCCTCTTCAATTTTGTTTTCTGCGAACTTGCTCTTCCGTTCGTCATCTTGAATATTAACTCGAGCTTGTAAAGTGAATCACATTTGAAAAATCGTTTCCCTTATAAAACCAGATAAAGTTAATCGAAAGCAGATTATAAAACAAAAACGTAAGTATTACTACATGAATTTAGTATCGATTTTTGCGCATTCGCAAAATACGATAAAAATGTAAGGGAGATAACTACATTTACTAAATGAATAATCCTAATGAAAATGTAGATTTATTGTTGAAAATTTTTCGCTGTCGAATGTTTTTTGTTTTCAATATTGACTTAAATAACTTCTTTATCGTTTACTAAAGTAAAAAAATAATTTTATAAATATTAAATGTTTTTTGTTTACTAAAAAAACAATCTTAAATGTTTTTCATTGTTTAATGGTTTTTTGTTTTCACTTTTTTCTACTTTCTCAGTGGATTATTATTATTATTATTATTATTATTATTATTATTATTATTATTATTATTATTATTATTATTAATTTATTATTATATTTTCATTACTTAAACATAAAAAACAACGATAAAAAAAAAAATCCAAAAATATTTACAATGAAAATTTTTATAGTTTTTCGGATGTGCTGCAAAATGAATGTATCCTTCAAACGTGACGCAGCGAATTAGATCACCTTTTTATATAAATTTAATGTGAAATGAGCGGTACCAGTGCGCGCTTATTGATCCATGCTGAAATAATGTTATTTTTAGAAAGCCATTCTTAACGTTGGGAGAGGAGGGTGTTTTGTAACTATTCTGTACTTTACCCTTATAGTTTAATAAAAACAGATATCAAAAAACTTTAATTAAACTTGAAAATGCTATTGAAAAAATAGCGCAGATCAATAACTTTGACACAAACAAGTCCTTTTCCGAATATTATACAATGTAAAGAATTAACTCCACTGATAACACGTATCTGTATACAGATTTTTCTCTTTT
Organism: Euprymna scolopes; assembly: GCF_053919585.1. NCBI lineage: Eukaryota > Metazoa > Mollusca > Cephalopoda > Sepiida > Sepiolidae > Euprymna > Euprymna scolopes. Next base: position 38,158,894 of record NC_136527.1, read on the forward strand.
TTCTGTTCTTTAATGTCCTCCAGGCTTTATTGAAAGATAAAATTAGAAAAAAATAAGTTTTATCTCCACTCACTAAGTTGCCATAAATTTAACATAATTTTATGTTAAATTTATTATGAAAAGTGATACTCCACTTTTTAAGAGAGTTCATTTTTAATATCATGAAAACTATTTCTCTACACCACTGTTAAAGCATATATTCGTTTTCTGCATCCTCAAAAACTTATAAAAAGTTTTTTTTGGTGGGAGGATGTGTAAAATTCTAGACATTGACGAAATAACTTCTTTATAGTTAACAATGAAAAAAAAGTATGAATTTTAAATGATTTTCACTAAAGTAAAAAACAAAATGCTCGACACATGCATGGAAATGGTATGCTTCTGTGTACTTGTCACTAATCTACCAGATTATCAAAAAAATCAAAATATTAACAATGTTTAAGTTGTGCTCTGTTTCTAATACAAAAATTCTAGTAAATCGATCCCCCATTTTGGAAATATCAGCTTTTCAGTAAATTTTGCGAATTTGGCCATTTTTTAAAAGCCTTTTTGATATTTAGTTGTTGTTTTCTCATTTCTTTAATTAAATGTTTGTATTCTCATCTAGTGGTTTCAATATGGGGGATCGATGTATTAGAAACAGTGTACAAAGATAAGTATACCAAAGAGTTTTCCTGTTAATTTATTTGGAATTGCATCAATTTTTCTGTTCGTTTGTTTAAAGAATGCTGATAATTAAAGAAACTTATTATGTTGTATTTTTAAGTTTTCTAAAAAAGTACATTCAACAAATCTTACAAATAACTTTGACTAAATTAAAAAATAATCATGATTTTTAAACAAATTACAATATTATACTTCTGAATTTCTTTAGATGAGGAATGATTCTTTGTATTATTAAGATTATTAAGACTACTGTTCTCATCTTGAGTGTTATTTATTGTGCAAACATTGTAAAAATAACACTTAAGATGAGAACAATAGTCCAAATGATCAAAATGATATGAGCAAATCACAATATGTTTTTCTTTACGTATATTTTTTACATGTCAAAAACTTTTTAGTTTTCTTGCAATAATGAGGATTCCATAATTACTTAGTTGATTGTGATATGACCCTTTAACTTTAATTCTGTTTTGAAAAGTGAAGATGACATAAAATTAAATTATTTTGTATTTTGGGGACATTAACTGTGATAGATGAAAAGGAAGTTATAAATGGGGCTTTCATAAATAGATGCTCTGAATTTGTATATGGAAAATCGTAACTTACTTGGTTAGCATGTGTGTGTGTGCTTCAAAGGATTGGTCATGTAACAAAAAAAAGAAAGGAAAGAAAGAAAGTCTAAAATGGTTCACGGTCACTTGTGCAATGCAGACTGTTTCTATTTTTGAAAAAAAAAAGTACTAAAAAGCATCATTTCTCAGAGTTGCATGAGAAGATGTGCACAATTATGACTAAGCAAGGTGCTAGGGGGAACAGTAAAACCTTAATTGTCATTTTCATACATTGCTACCAAGTGAAACATATGTTGCGCAGTACATTTTTCATCAGCCAGAAAAACACTTGTACACTTTGTTTTTGTATGAAAATAAAAAAAACTTATTTTCTGTTTCTTTACTGCCTGGATTAAACCATGCATGTGACGGCAATTGACAGCACTTTAAGCTTCTGTTTTTTTTTTCTTTTTCCTCTGGGCTATATATGAAACCTGCTTTTAGCAGGTCGCTCAACTTTGAAAGTTGTGCATGGCAAATAATTGAAAATATCAATTCTGACGACCTGACCCCATTGATCATAAATAATGTTTTTTTTTATTTTGTTAAATCTCTTAACAGTGGGAACACCTGATGCATGTTAGAAACCATGTGGCAATTAAAAATTAACATCGGTAGATGACACTCAATAACTACTATGCGTGCATACTGCTCAAGCTAATAATAAAATTTATAAGTTTTTTTTACTCATTCTTAACGCTTTCATACTCTGTCCAAATGGTTAGCCGCAATCATGTTCCAAAGTATCTTGCATGTAACGAACCATGAAAAGGAATATTGTTTTAAAAACAAAATATAGACCTTAACCAAACTAAACTATTCCCTCACTTGTTCCTCTTCCCCACTTACAAACTCCTAACCTACTTTAGAACTTTCTGAACAAATCCTAATTTTGTTATTGAATCTGACAACCGCCATTTGTTTTATGTATATATACCAGGACTGTTCATTGTTTCCAACTTTTCATTAAAACGTTCTACTTTGGCATTAGTTTGGGGGCGATAAAATGATGTGCTCACATGATGTATGTTGAGGTCCTACAATGCCTTCTTCGTCAATTTGTTAACATTTTTGGACCAATTGTCTGTTAAGAACTGGGGTGGTGTCCCGAATCTGGGGAAAATTTCATCCAACAACAGATGAACCACTGTTTTAGCCTTCTTGTAAGTGACCACAAAATGCTCCGACCAACCACCATACATGGTTACGTAAAACTGTAATGTAGGGACCGGAAATATCTAATAGCAGTTTTGTAAAAGGAAAAAAGCAGATCATACTCCTGAATTCAAGGTTGTTGCTTGCTTATATTTCTAGTTTGGCATGGAATAAATTTGCCTACATATACGTAAATAATCATGGTCAGAAATATTTTTTGCTTATATAATGTAAATTATGTATATATATATATATATATATATATATATATATATAATGTAAATTATGTATATATATATATATATATATATATATATATATATATATAATCGAAATAAGACATTGTTCAGAAATCAGATGAAAGATCTCTGATAGATATTACTTGAAGTAATACTTTCAGGGAGATCCTAGCCAAAAAGGAGAAGCTCAATATTTAAGCATAGAGCAATAGGCTCATATGAGCCTTTATTGAAAATCCATGGATTAAGGAAATCAATATACCCCCTTCTTTATATTCCTTTTGTCAAACAATAAATTCTTAATTCGAATATATGTGTCTATATGTTCTTTTTTCAGAATTGAAATATAACCACTAAATATAACCACTATATATATATATATATATATATATATATATATATATATATATATATATATATATATATATATATATTGTTACCATATGCTGTAGGGGGCTGTGATCGGTATAGATAATGAATTTTGCACAATGCAAATGTTGATTAAACTTATTAAGGGCATAGTGTATTGCATATGTTTCTTTTTCTATAGTCGAACTTGTCTGCGTATCATTGTTTACAGGATAGGAAGTAAATTGTTTTTTCAACCTGTTTAGCCTTCTTCTGAGCATGGACCATTTGTGTAATACATGCCCTAATCACATGATCAGAGACATTCGTGTACAGTCAGTAGTACTTTTCAGGATCGGGATATGACATTATAACCTGCAAACTTGTTTTTTAGGCAAACATCAAAGCCAGACTTACATGTGTTGACCCATTGGAACCTCGCATATTTCCTTGTCAGGCGAACTAACAGCTTAGCAATCTCAGAAGATTTTTTATAAATCACAGATTATATGACGTCATATTGATGAGAGCTCTCACTTGTCTCACACTAGTTGGAGAATAAATTAATTTTATCGATTTGACTTGTCCAGGTCTAGTTGGATATCCCGTTCTCTTACTTTAAACCCCTGATACTGTACTTCTATAAAACTCACATTTTATAGTTTGCAACCTGAGGTTGTGCTTCTCTAAACTGGCTAGTACCTTATCTATGTGATCTAAGTGACTTTCAAATGCATAATCTTCCGGTCCTGTAAAACTATGGACATTAATACCTTTAAAGTCCCTGGGGACTTCATGAGTCCAAATGGCATAAGGTTAAAGTGAAATATAACCCGGTGGCAACTAATACTATCAGAAAACTCCGTGAACTATTCAATCTCTCAATTATACCTGCGCACATCATTGCCCAGTCTACCAACTTTCTTTGCTTTAGCAGTGTTCGATACAGGTATCTCCATACAGCAAAAAATGAGATTAAAATCAGCTTAAAATATCTATCTTTTAGGTTACAAAGCATCTCTAATCGTAATTGTACTTGTTCCAGATTATACAACGTAACATTTAGTCCATATGCCTCGACTTTCTCTTAGTGATTATCGGGAGCTCATTAATCTCCACCTTTCTGGTTTAGCCAATCAGGAAATCAGCCGCAGGTTCAAATATGATGAGAAAATGGTACACGTGCTGTGCAAATACACCAAAACACTGACAATAGTCGTGATTCCCCTGAATCTGGTCATCCTAGAGTTACTTTTACAGGGATAACAATGTTATGACAATCCGCAGCCTGAGAAACAGACTTGAAACTGCTCCCCAAATCCAAAAACAGTGTAATCTTGTTTGAAATGCTCTCTTTCTACAGTTAAGAGAAGAGTGAAGGAATATAAATTGTATGACTGTTGTAAGGCTCAAGCCAATGATTACTGTAAGGAAAGCGCCGTCTGAACTTTATTAAATGCAATGAAGATCATGATTCTTAATATTCGTCGACAGTGATTTTTAACAACAAAAGCTCAATAGGCTAGGCAATGCTGGGACGTAATACGTCTGTCAAAGAAAGAATGAAAAATCTAATCCAAGGTGCACAGTTTCTATGCTGCAAAAGGTGCACAGTTTCTATGCTGCAAGGTCGTGGACGTTCATTTTTGGTACGGGGCGGTGTTACTGCCAATTGTCACGGGCACATAGTTCACTTACATTAATACATTATATATAAAAAAATAAAAAACCGGACTAACTAATCTCCACCTATGAAAAAGCACCAAAACACTGGCAATAGCCGTAATTCCTCTAAATCTGGTCATCCTAGAGTTACTTTTACAGGGATGACAATTCTATGAAGATCCGCAGCCTGAGAAACAGACTTGAAACAGCTCCCCAAATAAAAAAACAGTGTAATCTTGTTTAAAATGCCCTCTTTGTACAGTTAAGAGAAGATTGAAGGAATATAATTTGAAAGACTGTGTTGTGAGGCTCAAGCTAATGATTACTGTAAGGAAAGCGCCGTCTGAACTTTATTAAATGTAATGAAGATCATGATTCTCCATATTCGTCGACAGTGATTTTTAACAACAAAGGCTCAATAGGCTAGGCAGTGGTGGGACGCAACGTCTGTCAAAAGAAGAATGAAAAATTGAATCAAGTTTCTATGCTGCAAGGTGGTGGATGTTCAGTTTTGGTATGGGGCTGTGGGTGTGCCAATTCTCCCGGGCATATAGTTCACTTACATACATTAATACATTATATATATATATATATATATATATATATATAATGTATTAATAATGTAATTATAAATAGCAATAACATATAGAATAAATATTTCCTAAAATTCGTATTAGGATTGTTAGCTAGGGCCTGTCATGCGCTGGTTAGAGTACTTGGTAAAATTCAGTTGAACGTTTAAGTTTCAATCCTCAGTTAGGTTAGAAATAGAATTTCGAATTATGTCGGACTTTTACTCTTAGTCTTATGTACTAAATAAAAGGTTCCATACAGAATTCTGTAAAGATGTCTGAGTTTAACAGAAAGGTTCCCAAGTTCTACAAAATACACCTGAACAGAATGGAAGTAACATATAAACGTTGTGAAAATAACACCCAAGATGAGAACAGTATTCTGAAAAAATCCAAATAATATGAATAAACAATCCTCATCTCTAAAATGAAAAACGTAATTATTTTAGTTAAATATTGGAAAATAGAAAAAGATTAATTTTGTTAACCATTATTGCATTACAAATATTGTTTACTCATTTTATTTTGAATTTCATCCATAATCATGTTTTGTATGTTTTTAATAAAAATCAAGTAAAATATAAAAATTTTACCACACAAAATGTATTTTTTTTAAATTCATTTCATATTTTATTTCCAGAATTTCCAACAATGAAAAGAAATCCATTAATGGATGAACAGAACCTTTCTTCATGAATTAAATGAATTAAATAATTAGAAATTTCTTCATATAAACTTTCCAAAGCTGATATTAATTAACGTGCCTGTCATTATACACTCCATTGAATATAATTTTTGTGGAATCAGTGGAAAGAAACCATGTCAGACAAACCACATTTTTGTGAAATATGTGGTTCTTCTTTCGCATATAAGTCAAATTTGTTGAGTCATATGACAACACATACAGGAGACAAACCACATTCTTGTAGAGTGTGTGGTTCTCCTTTTGCACAGAAGTCATACTTGTGGAGTCATATGAAAATACATACAGGAGAAAACCATATTCCTGTGAAGTATGTGGTTTTTCTTTTGCTCAAAAGTCAACTTTGTTGAGTCATATAAGAACACATACGGGAGAGAAACCATATTAATGCAAAGTATGTGGTTCTGCTTTTTCACAGAAGTCAGCTTTGTTGCGTCATTTACAAACACATGCAGGAGAAAAACCACATATTTGTGAAGTGTGTGGTTCTTCTTTTTCCAGGAAGTCAGGTTTGTTGCGTCATATGAAAAAACATACAGGAGACAAACCACATTCTTGTGAAGTGTGTGGTTCTTCTTTTGCAGAGAAGTCAACTTTGATGAATCATATGAAAACACATACGGGAGAAAAACCATATTCTTGTGAAGTTTGTGGTTCTTCTTTTGCTTGGAAGTCACATTTGTTGAGTCATATGAAAAAACATACAGGAGACAAACCACATTCTTGTGAAGTATGTGGTTCTTCTTTTGCAGAGAAGTCAACTTTGCTGAATCATATAAAAACACATACGGGAGAAAAACCACATTCTTGTGAAGTATGCGGTTCTTCTTTTGCACGGAAGTCACATTTGTTGAGTCATATGAAAACACATACAGGAGAAAAAGAACATTCTTGTGAAGTATGTGATTCGTCTTTTGCAGAGAAGTCAACCTTGTTGAATCATATGAAAACACATACGGGGGAAAAACCACATTCTTGTGAAGTATGTGGTGCTTCTTTTGCATGGAAGTCGAATTTGTTTAGTCATATGAATACCCATACCGGAGACAAACCACATTTTTGTAAAGTATGTTGCTCTTCTTTTGCACAAAAGTCAAGTTTGTGGAGTCATATTAAAACACATACGGGTGACAAACCATATTCTTGTGAAATGTGTGATTCTTCTTTTGCACAGAAATCAACTTTGTCGAGTCATATCAAAACACATACAGGAGAAAAACCATATTCTTGTGAAGTATGTCGTTCTTCTTTTACACAAACGTCAACTTTGTATCGTCATATGAAAACACATACGAGAGATAAACCACATTCTAGTTAAGTACGTGGTTCTTTTGCATTGTTGTGAACTTTGTTGAGTCATATGAAAATATGTACCTGAGACAAACCAAATTCTTGTGAAGTATGTTTTTCTTTTGAATGGAAGCCAAATTTATTGTGTCATATGAAAACACATTCAAGAGACAAACCTCATTTGTATTCAGTGTATGTTGTTCATGTTTTCGACATCATATGCAAACATTAAGCAAATAATAATCTGAAGATTATCGAAAATCTATACCTAAAAATTGTATACCAGCATCTCAAAACGAGGGCACAGAACAACTAATATCGTGAAATCAATCATTTTGCACAAGACTGTCTTACACACGTGACAGAATCAGAAAGTAAGACTCCTAGAGAAATGACCCAAAAGAGTAATACAGACCACATAATACAAGATGGTGTCCGAAAATAATTCGAAATTTAACATATTTTTAATCATTATTTTCAGATTGTATTGTCCAGTCTTTTAACTGACATAATGCATATATCCAGTTATTTCTAAGATCAATGAATACTCGGTTGCATTTCTAGAATTGTAATCTGTAATCGCTTTTAACGTTTGAATGCTGAGTTCAAATCTAACCTTTTCCTTTCAATCAAATATTATTTTCAACTGAAACTACGTTGTTTCTTTTAATGAAATATTATTTTCAACTTAAACTACATTGTTTCTTTTAATCAAATATTATTTTCAACTGAAACTACGTTGTTCGTTTTGTTACTGAATTCTGTCCTCTTTCATGTAACAAAGGAACGTAAAAAAGAGGAAGGAAAGGAATGACTTAACCAGGATTGCGTAATCAAATGATTTGTATTAAGACATTACTTTTTTTTGCTTTGCTTGGGTGAAGTCCGTCCTGTCTCCTTGGAGTTGTATTACTTTCCACTTTTCGAATTGACGTTTTCCTTTGCTTATTTTCGCGTTTAGTTGAGTAGCATTTAGTGGTGTTGCAATTTGTGTTTACTGCATTGGAGTGTTCATACTCGTGGGTGTTACGTTTCAGATGTTGGTGGTCACCATTTGTGGTTGGATATGCCGATCATCGGAGATCATCATTTGTTGTTTTGGTTGCAATGTTGAACATCGGGGAGGATGGGGCTCACCATTTGTGGTATTGGTTGATTTTAGCAGTTGAAAATTTATCACTTTTTCTAAATAAAATATATTTTATTTTTGACTTCAAAATATTGGTGGTTTATACAAAATAAATCAGTTATAATGTTCTTTTATGATCTACGTTTTGCGTAATCTGTTTAAACGACCTTTATGAATAATGTAAAAAGATAAATTTTGAAAACAAAATTAGGATCACTTTCCTATATAAATTTAACGTAAAGTGAGCACCCACTTCTTGGCCACTTAGCCTTCAATGAGACATGTCACCCTAGCATTATTTCAACTTTGGCGATCAAGGGAGAGGCAGGAGAGCGGCAAACATAACAATTTTGGGGGTGATAGTTTTAATGAAAATTTTAGTAGTGTTGCAGGGACAGGGAATTAAATTTAAAACATAAAATAACACGATAAATTTCGTGGCGGAAAAATTACTTTTTTTTATTTATGGGACCATTCTGTACTTTCACCTAATTTCTCTTTTCATATTATTCATAAAGGCTGTTTAAGTATATCTTTATTGTTTTTAAGGGTTAAGCTTTTCGTGTGTGCTAAAAAAGGAATACCACATTTGAAATGGGGACCAGAAACTAGTTTTCATTGTATTACAAACATATCCGCATGTTTCATATTTTAATGTAACGTAGAGGCCATATTTGTTTATAGCCGCACAGAAATGTGGGGGGGGGAAATTACAAGATTATGTGGAGCTAATCTTTTTATTTATTATTAAATGGGAAGGGAAACAAATTCACGGAAGATTCATAAGAATGACAAAAGATGAGAATAACGAAAACACCTGGACATGGATGCGAAAATGACATGTAAACCGAGAAACTGAATCCCTAATAACTACAGTACAAGATAACTCGATAAGAACCAACTATATCAAAGCAAAGATCGATAAAACACAAGAAAACAGCAAATGAAAACTCTGGACAAAGAGATGAAACGATAAACCATATAGTTAGTGAATGCAGCAAACTGGCCCCAAAAGAATACAAAAACAGGTACGATTAAATGGTGAAGGGCAGTACACTAGGAATTATGCAAACAACTGCATTTCGAACGTACAACCAAATGGTACAATCATAAATACGTAACAGTACTCAAAAACAAGAACAACAAAATCCTATCGGACAGGGAAATACAGACGGACAAACTCGTCCAAGCAAGAAGACCAGATATCGTAATAAGTAACAAGAAAGAAATATCCTGTCAAATTGAAGATTTTGCTGTCCCAGCTGATCACAGGGTGAGTATGAAAGAAAAGGAGAAACAGAGCAAATAGACAGAGAGGTTAAAAGGATTTGGATGATGAAGAAAATCAAAATAATACCTATAATAGTAGGATCATAATAAACAATTCCGAAATACTTTGATAAAAGAATGTAGGAAATTGGAACCGGAAGAATGGCTGCAAAGATACAATGATTAACGATAATGAAAACGGCTGCAATATTAAGGTAACCCCTTGAATGCGGAAAATAATACAAATATACAATGAAGAAGTGTTACAAGAAATGAAGGACACTGAAGCTGCATATCTATAAGTTGTACACCCCCATCATGCATCCTGTCCTATTTTATCATCACTGCCCCCCCCCAAAAAAAGAGTGATACTAAAGAGCCGAGAAGGGCCAGGGAGGATCATAAGACCAAGGAGAGATTGCTGACCAGACAAGTGCGAAGAGAACTGGGACCTTGGGGAGGCTTATTGCCACTCGAATTCCAGTATAGACCAATGGCCGCTGCCAGTGAGAAATCAATGGTGAGAGGCTGTTGTGATGACGCAAATTTATTTGCAAATGCTATCGAATGAGGCAGAGAGAGCTGGACGTCTGAATAGACTTGTTGTCACTCAGCTTCCAGAGAACACCACAGGTTCCCAATCAGATCTTTGATGCCCTGTGCAAAAGCTCCATGTGAGCCAATAATAATAATAATAATAATAATAATGGTGTTAATAACAATAATAATAATGATTATGATAATAATAATGATAATAATAATAACAATGATAGTAATAATGATAATAACAATAATGATGATAATAATAATAATGATAACAATGATAATACATAACCAAAAATTAAGAAAATAATATATAAAATAAAATATTGATTTTTTTGTATACGCAAGTGCGCATATTTTTGCCACATTTAGTTCATTTATTTTCGTAAAAACCACCACCACCACCACCATCATCATCATCATCATCGTCGTCGTCATGATCATGATCACCATTCCAAATGTTATTATTACTATAATTTTGGTTTCACTACAATAAAAAGAAAAGTAAGATAGTCAACCTGATGGATTTCGATCTTTAAAAGGATTTATTTACAGTGTAAAAATGAAAATAATTAATTTTCTCACCTCAAATTTTTTTATCACAAATTGGAGATAAAAGATAAATAAAATAAGCATATTTAAAGCAATAAATAATAGATTTATTTGCAAATTTACTGGTAAAGTCCAAAGTTTAAAACCTTTTTTAAAAAACACGTTGATTTTTTAAAGTGAAACCTTATAATCTACTGCACAGAAAGTTTTGTTTAATTACGACAATTATTTCTATTTCATTCAATGTTTTTTTAGATATTAAAAAAATTCTCTCCATAAAGAAGAAATAAAATATATTAAATCAAAAACTCATGTATTTCTTTGAGAAAAGAAAATAAATAAATAAAACATTCCTCGACTGTCTTTTTTTTTTTAAGGCAAAAACTTATAAGTAAAATCTGACTATTTTTCACATATGGAGACACACCTTTCTTCATGCACAAGGCTAGACGGCTAACGCGAACGTGTGGTTTTCACTTTCTTCTGTCCATCCGTATTTCAAAACAAGAATAAAAACTCCTTCCGGCGTTTCGCTAACAATGTAACAATGCTTACATAATGGCGGTATTTTCAAATAGTCGTTTAAAAAATTCTTTTATGCAAAAAATACATGGAATTTAAAATATAAATATGGATAAATTCGTAACAATGAAGAATGGGAGTATCCATTGAATCGTATTTTTTATAGGTAAGTGATTTTTGGGGATATATGTATTCATATATTTCTCGAAGCAAGTTAAAATTTGTCGATTTTCTTTAAATATTTTTTTAAAGAAAACCGATTTAAAAAACAAATATTGCATCATTTGCTATTAAACCTGTTATTTTTTAAAAGTTGGTCTTTTGAAAAATAATTAGGTTTTTTAAAAGTTGGTCTATTGAAAAATAATTAGGGTTTGAGTTACATTTTTCAAGTAGTTATAAGCTTGGAAATATAGGAGGTCGAATTATTCAATTTTACACGCATTTTTGATGTTGGTTTCTGACACTGCTGGTCCTTGTGTTTTGCGCTGTTTTCAAAAATGTATGGAGGCTTGTAAGGAACATTATCTTAAAATATATGTGTCAATAGAAGACGTTAAAATGAATTTTATTTTATTAACTCTCGTTTGTGTAGTTCGTTAATAAAAATCTATTTCTTTTACAAAAGTTAAGTTTTATATTATTTTTTACCATAGCAAAAAAACGTAACTTCCATTAACAATTATAACGCGAACGTTTATCCATAGAAATTAACACAAAAACACGAAATAATGACGTCACTATTAATGTGTGTAATACTGACGTTCGCCATGAAGATGCCTACATGACTCCCTTTTGCTCAATCTCAGACAAATTGTTTTTTCGCCATAAAAAATACTTGATCAAATTAAGTGACATTTTTGAAGAACTTTATTCCATAACGGATACGTACAATATAACCTTTCTTCGATATTTTCATTTTTTGATGTATTGATTAAACTGTACAAGTACCGATATTATTCTGTAAAAAAATATATATTATTTGTTCAAATTAAGTCATATATAGTTTTCCCCCCAATATCTTCGGTTTTTAATGTCTTTGGTAAACTGCACAAGCATCTGCATTAAATTCAGGCCTAATCTTTCAAACACAATAAAAATAATAATCGGAAATCTATATAAAATACGATAAGCCAACTTTCCAGACTTCCGCAATTAAATTGCACGTGCAACCAATTAGAAAATTAATAAAGATAAAGCTTGTACAATATACTACATCCGGTCGGAAATAGTTGGTGCACAAAAATTTTCAGTTTGGTCGGAAATACTTGGTGCTTACAAGTCTCAAGTTTTATAAGGGAGTACTTTTGAAAGGAAACACAGGCTAACCAAATAATTATACTTAATTAAATTGACCATTGATTGTACGTACATTCTTACAATGTATGATTCAATAAATATACAAAAAATAATGCAAAAAACTGAAACATCTATTTATTCAATTGTGTTAATTTACTTTTCAATTCTTCTGATATCAAAATTGAAGTGGGAAGTTTTCCTTTTCCTTCTAGCTGTGCTTTTGACATATGCTGACGCCTGTAATTGTTGCCACCATCAGCCAAAATTATTTGTTCCATTGTCTCCTGCAATGTTAGGAATATGTTGTTCAACTTTGATTTTTCTAATTCTTGAAATCTGTTTTAAACTGCTTCAATTAATTCATCTTCTTTGGAGCCTTTTGGTTTTGAATGGATTGGATTGTATTGAAGTAACCTAGGTCAAGCACATTCACATCCGGACTGTTTGCAGGCTGGTTAACCAGTTCAATGTTCAGACCTAATCTCTCTAATTCTTCTTTGAACACCATGTCAGTTGGATGTACGTGTGGCGTAGCATTGTCTTGTTGAATTATGATTCGTTGTGCAATGGATCCACTTGGCCATTTGTTCCGTGTAGAAACAAAGACCTTTTCAACAAAGGATTCATGAATCTGAATTTTCGTGATTGTATCCATGACTTCAGTTACCATGCTTCCAGCAGGCCTGTTTCTGCTGTTACGTTTAGCCGCCTCTTGTTTGACAAATGGCCAAATTCCAATCTTCCCGTCAAAGTAACATTTGCGATGTGGATCCAAACGGGTCGAGCCACGGCAGCAAGAAACATTACCTTTGTATGAAACGCTTGCTTTTATTGGTTCTTAAAGGGTCATGTTCGTCTTTGCCTAAATAAAATTCCTTGCATTTTGCGTCAGGTAAAACCATTTCTCATCAATATGTATGACATCAAACATTTCTCTAAAAGTTCCTCGATTTAAATCCAACTGCGAACGGCAAAAATCAACGCAACATTTCATGTTTTACAGCATTTGAATGCCCGGATTTTGCCATCTTTCATCCTTGCAATCAACGTTGTCTTAGGTATTCCACATGCTTGAGCAGTAGACCTCAAAGTGGTTCTTTTTCTCAAGGAATGGTGTTTATTTAAGCCAACTGTGAACTGTAGTCCTTCTTTTTTCAGCCACAAAGAAACTTACGGCTCAAAGAATCCATTGGCACTGATATATCGGACGAACTTTCTAGTGCACGTGACCAAATTCTGCCTACAGTATTTCTTCTTATACCGAATTTTGTGGCGACATCTTTGATTGCACCTCGTTCTAGGCTGCGCCTTTATACCATTGTAGCAACGCTTGCAGAACAGTTGTTCGTCTTGAATTTGTCAATTCTCTCTTATCACTTCTGTTTTTACCTTCCACATTGGCATCAACTACATTTTCCACATTTATATAGCCACTGCGGGTATTTTTAAAAATAGATTATATAACAGTCAACAAAGTAATGTGTATAATCTCTAAATGACTTTTAGAACGAAAACTGTTTTCAATTAAGCATGCTCTAAATTACCACCAGTTACCCCCTAAAACATTGAAATGGTGCGTGACAATTTTAATTCTGCACCAACTATTTTCGACCGGAGGTAGTAGTTCTTTTTCAATATCTTCATTTTTAATGTGTTTGGTAAACTACACAAGTATCAGATTAACTTTAGGCTTAAATGTTTCAAACAAAATAAAAAAAATAATCAGGAATTTAAAATAAATAAATCAATAAATAAAGGAATAAAAATACGAAAGAACGGCTTTAAAAACTATCAATTTTTGCCATTAAATTGCACGTGCAACTAATTAGAGAATTAATAAAGATGAAACTTGTAATCTCTTCTCTCTCATGTAAATATTAAAATGTTATTCACCAAATAGATCGGCTCTATTTTGAAATAATTTATTTTTTATTTTTCCTCTTCAATTTTGTTTTCTGCGAACTTGCTCTTCCGTTCGTCATCTTCAATGTTAACTTGAGCTTGTAAAGTCAATCACATTTGAAAAATCGTTTCCTTTATAAAAGCAGATAAAGTTAATCAAAAGCAGATTATAAAACAAAAACGTAAGTATTAATACATGAATTTAGTATAGATTTTTGCGCATTTACAGAATACGTTAAAAATGTAAGGGAGATAACTACATTTACTAAGCGAATAATCTTGAAATGTTGATTTATTCTTGAAAATTATTTCACTGTCGATTGTTTTTTGTTTTCAATACTGACTTAAGTGCAAAAAAACCCAGAAAAACCCCATCTTTATCGTTTACCAAAGAAAAAAAATTTTTTTTCATTATTTCAGAAGTTTAATGGAGTTTGTATTATTATAGATTACACATAGATTCGAAAAAGTTGTCAAAAACAAATATATAACAAATAAATGTTATCAAAGGCAAGAATAAGTTACTTTTGTACATAACTGGATAACTTTCTAGTGTTTTTTATTTAATGTACCGTGTTTATTCGGCTCGAAAAATATGCAGTGCTTACCGATGTATTTGAAAAATGCGAATGGCGGCCTGCTCGCTGTTGAACACTGTAAGTTTGGGAAAACGAGTTTAAACAAAAAAATTATACAAAATACTGTTAGAAACTCACTCAATATATGTTACCGTGACATAGGCTGACATATATTAGGTTTGTTTCTCACAGTATTTCAAATAATTTGTTTGTTTGAACTCATTTTCCAAAACTTACCGTGTTCAACAGCGAGCGTGCCGCCATTTTTCTTTATAAAATATATCGATAAACATTGTATGATTTTCGAATCGATTATACGTTTTTAAGTAAAAACACTAAAAAATTTTCCAGGCAGGTAGAAGAGTAATTTATCTTGCCTTTGATAACATTTATTTTTTGTATATATATATATATATATATATATATATATATATATATATATATATATATATATATATATATATATATATATATATATACATTTTTTTTTACATCATTTTTTTTTCGAATGCGCATAGTAACACAAACCCGTTTAAAGTTTTAAAAAAATGCTCGGTGCACGTATCCTCTGTATTTCTTTAATTTTTGTCTTTTTTTCATCGGATTATTATCGAATGGTCACTAATCTATCAGATTTTGTTTTCAATACTGACTTTAACATAAAAAAAACAACTTCCACCTCCAAAAATTCCTTTATAATGATGACGAGGGTGCTGAAAACGAATATATACTTCAAAAGTGGCGCAGAGAATTAGTTTTCATTATATGAGAAAACTACTTTTTCAAAAAATGGGGATAATTTTTCTGTATAAATGTAATGTAAAATAAGCACCCACTTTCTGGCCACATGTCGATAATTTGTATGGGGGAGTCTGAAAGCCGTTTGATAAATTGTTACTTACTTCCCACCTTAACAATCACCTTAAACATGCCAACTTCTACCGGTTTAAAGGTATGCTGAAAACAAATATCGCATTTAAATTTGCCGCAAAAAGTAATTTTCCAGATATTAAGCAATGCAATTCTTTGCTATCAGTGGGGCTAAAATGAGCACCCACTTTCTGACCACATAGTGATGCTTTTTTTGGGGTAGGGGGGCTTTCCACCATAATATTCACCTTTAACATGACGAATTTTATAGGTTTCCGTATATGCTGAAAATGAATATCACATTTAAATAAAAAATAACACTTAAGATGAGAACAATAGTCTAAATAATCCAAATGATATGAACAAATAACAATATGTTTTTTTACATGTATTTTTAATACTGTCAATTGCATACAGTGAACTATTTATATAATACTGTCGGTTACATACAGTGAACTATTTATATAATGCTGTTGGTTACATACAGTGAACTATTTATATAATACTGTCGGTTACATACAGTGAACTATTTATTTAATGCTGTTGATTACATACAGTGAACTATTTATATAATACTGTCGGTTACATACAGTGAACTATTTATATAATACTGTCGGTTACATACAGTGAACTATTTATTTAATGTTGTCGGTTACATACAGTGAACTATTTATTTAATGCTGTCAGTTACATACAGTGAACTATTTATTTAATGCTGTCGGTTACATACAGTGAACTATTTATTTAATGCTGTCGGTTACATACAGTGAACTATTTATTTAATGCTGTCTGTTACATACAGTGAACTATTTATTTATGTTGTCGGTTACATACAGTGAACTATTTATTTAATGTTGTCGGTTACATACAGTGAACTATTTATTAAATGCTGTCGGTTACATACAGTGAACTATTTATATAATACTGTCGGTTACATACAGTGAACTATTTATTTAATGTTGTCGGTTACATACAGTGAACTATTTATTTAATGCTGTCGGTTACATACAGTGAACTATTTATATAATACTGTCGGTTACATACAGTGAACTATGTATTTAATGTTGTTGGTTACATACAGTGAACTATTTATTTAATGCTGTCAGTTACATACAGTGAACTATTTATTTAATGCTGTTGGTTACATACAGTGAACTATTTATTTAATGTTGTCGGTTACATACAGTGAACTATTTATTTATGTTGTCGGTTACATACAGTGAACTATTTATTTAATGCTGTTGGTTACATACAGTGAACTATTTATTTAATGCTATCGGTTACATACAGTGAACTATTTATTTAATGTTGTCGGTTACATACAGTGAACTATTTATTTAATGCTGTCGGTTACATACAGTGAACTATTTATTTAATGTTGTCTGTTACATACAGTGAACTATTTATTTAATGCTGTCGGTTACATAAAGTGAACTATTTATTTAATGCTGTCAGTCAAATATTTGCCCTTCGTGTGTCATCACCTCAATTCCTATGCAACATTGTTTACTCAAGTCATCTTAGGATCGGACGGGGAGTGTTTCCTTTGTGGATTACTATTGTCATTCGGCTTCCTCTCTAAAAAGCACTTTATCAACACACTCAATGGTGGCATTTGGCAAACATTCAGATGAATTCAGCCTTCGGCGTTTATAAGTTCTGCAAACGGTAACAAGCATGCTCAATGACTGGGGATCCGTGAGAGTTCTCCTGATCAAGTTCATAGTATGAGGATTACAAGTCATGCAAAATTACAAGTTGTAAAGTGGAACGCGTACCTTGAAAGAATTACAACAAATACTACATTGCTGCTTTTTCAAATGAGAAAATAATGTGGAGAGTTAAAAACATTAAACCCAATTATATCCACACACACACTATATTTACCAGTAGATTTAATTCACATAAGTGACAGAGTAGAAGTTAAAATAATAATAATCAACAAATAAGAAACACGTTTCGTTTATTTTCACTCTTGCCTCCATGCTGCCAATAAAAAAAATTGTATGATTACACATCAACACTTAGAACGCATTGAAATATTTGAGAATCAAGGATGATCAATAACATTTTCTAGTCAGGAAGTGGGTGATCATTTTACCTTTTATTCATTTTGTTTTAATAAAAGTATTATTCATTACATTTGTTTTTCCTGTATACATAACTTTCATAAATACCCAGGTGACCAATACACATCGAATTATTTGAAACACAACTATTATTTAAAAAAATAATTTTCCTCCAAAAAAGTCCATTATTATTAACTACCAACTGATGGTATATTGTTTTTAATAGCAAAATAAAATAAATCTATTTAGAAGCCCTAGAAAGCAAACATTTAGGCATGTGCACATGCGTTGAAATGTGATTTGTTTGTTTAAGCTAAATATTTGAAAATAATATTATTATTAAAAGAATTGCGGAAAAAGACAAACCTGTTGTCATACAGCTTTTATTTACTTAAATGTAAAGAATATTTTAATTGTAACGATAAAAAACTATATATTTAATTCAAAGAAAGCTATTTAACCAAACATTTTATTCTATAAGTTTTTTCCTCCAAAATAAATAACTTATTTAACCAAACATTTTATTCTACAAGTTTCTTCAGTCAAAATAAATAACTTATTTAACCAAACATTTTATTCTACAAGTTTTTCCTCCAAAATAAAAAAACTTATTTAACCAAACATTTTATTCTACAAGTTTTTTCCTCCAAAATAAATAACTTATTTAACCAAACATTTTATTCTACAAGTTTTTTCCTCCAAAATAAATAACTTATTTAACCAAACATTTTATTCTACAAGTTTTTTCCTCCAAAATAAATAACTTATTTAACAAACATTTTATTCTACAAGTTTTTTCCTCCAAAATAAATAACTTATTTAACCAAACATTTTATTCTACAAGTTTTTTCCTCCAAAATAAATAACTTATTTAACCAAACATTTTATTCTACAAGTTTTTTCCTCCAAAATAAATAACTTATTTAACCAAACATTTTATTCTACAAGTTTTTTCCTCCAAAATAAATAACTTATTTAAACAAATATTTTATTCTACAAGTTTTTCCTCCAAAATAAATAACTTATCTTCCTTTAGTACTAAACAGATAATCCTCACCAAAGAAGAATAAGTACAAACGAGAAAATAATGTGGAAAGTTAAAAACATTATGCCCACACACACGCTATATTTACCATTAGATTTAATCCACATAAGTACTAAACAGAGAATCCTCACCAAAGAAGAATCGAGAATTTCCCTTGAAGCGTGTTGCGAACAATTAACTTATCATATCTCAAATGAAGATAAATTTGAATGTTATTTGAAGGACCTCAAAACCTGGAGCAGTTTAGCAAGTGGCACCCCTCATAGAGGCTGATGAAAAAATTCTATGCAAAGAAAAAGGCCATTAACCTAAACGTGCTACTTGGCTTTATAAACGTTCACACCCCAGTTATTAGTAGTGCCTTCATTAAAAAAGAGGCACATAGTATTGCAAGTCTAGAACGAACATCATGACATGTTCAATTTCAAATGTGATGCCACTGAAACAAGGGAAACTTGAGAAAGGTGCTACTCATTTATGGAGGATAATCTGATTACAAAAGCTTCAGCAATCAAACATCACGGAGTAAAACTAGAAAACGCCTCACTCCTACTTTACAGAATATCACGTGATGATTTGGCTTGATGCAATCCAACGAGACGTATCCTCCATTGGTAAGCAAAAATTTGCATCACCTTAAGGGATTCTACAGTGTATTCTATTAGGATGAAGATCAGTGATGCAATACCATCCCTGTTACAAGAAATAGGTGATAGAGAGGGCAACATATCATACTCTAGTTCCAGCTATAGAAAGAAAAGATCAGTTAAACCAGGAAATCAATAGAACAGGAGCAGAAACTTATTATTTCCAAAGCTGCCCGTTCATGCCAGCCTCAGAAAGAAAATTCATTTAGTCCAAAATTGGAGATATCAAAATCATATCAGAAAGTGAGGAAGATGACGAAGAGTTGGAGTGTTGTAAATCCGATAGTAGGAGAGTTCAAATCAAAAGTCCCCAAATCCACAGAGTAGACATCATATCGTCATCATCTATGGAGGCAGAAGTAGACAAAGAAGACGCGGACATTACACTAAACACAGAAAGAGTGAAACAAGAAATCTCTTACCTACAATCCACATGACAGATGGTGCCGATCCAATGGAAATGGCAGGTGAGGTTCACTTTAATGTTTCAAGAAAATGTCCTATCACAAAACAAATACACTCCTTTCGTTTTGATGGGCTTGTGGTAAAGGATTTAAATTATGTAATTTTGGGCAGAAATGATATTTAATTTTGTGGCATTAAATATGTAGGTGTTTGTACACCCTTTCATGGAGTATATGGCTGTACCAGAGCAGTGATGGGTTTCCCAGACTCTGAATCCACTTTAGAACAATTAATGTCCAGAGTCTTAGGTGATTTGATGATTAAAGGATCCGTGGTAAAATTGGCCGATGACCTATGTGTCGCCGCCAACACACCCATGCAGCTTAACAGTGTATGGGAAGCAGTAATTACGTGAGAATAATTTAAGATTATCCCCATCCAAAACAATTTGCTGTCCGAAATCGACAGACGTGGAGGAGGCATTCTTAACAGCAAAAGAACACCTTAAGCAAGCTAAAATCGTAGAATACCTACAAATAATCACGGATGCAGCTATGACTTCTGCCGGCTTAGCAGCATCTCTTTTCATCTTGAGAGGAGACAAGCCCACTTTGCAAGTTTATTCAGTGCTCTTAAAACATCTAACCAAGCAGGTGAGCTAGCCTATGAGTTGCAGGCTCTGGGGACTGATTATATAATTCAATCAGAACATTTTACTGAAGTGTTTACAGATAGCCGCCTCTGCGTACAAGTGTATGAGAAACTCCAATGTGGTGCATTTTCCGTGAGCTCTAGAGTCACGACACTCGTAATGTTGTCTCTTAATATTCTGTTAAAGTATGCCATATACCAGGGAAAAATAATATATCAGATTACGCTAGCCAAAATCCTATCCATTGTGAAGAGAAATGTCAAATTTGTAAATTCATCAGCGCCCTGGAGGCATCAGTAGTTAGAACTCACTGTAAAAGACATATATATACCTAAGAAGAAGAAAGGTTCAACGATTGTTAAGAAGAATTTACAATGCTGTAAATTCTCATCAACCTCTGCAAATGTGTTAATCATAATAATATACATTAATCATAATAATACACATTAATCAAAATAATATATATTAATCATAATAATACATATTAATCATAATTATATATATTCATCATAATATTACATATTAATCATAATAATACATATTAATCATAATAATACATATTAATCATAATAATAATACACATTAATAATAATAATATATATACATCACAATAATATATATTAATCATAATAATACATATTAATCATAATAATACATATTAATCATAATAATACATATTAATCATAATAATATATATAAATCATAATAATACATATTAATCATAATAATACATATTAATCATAATAATACATATTAATCATAATAATATATATTAATCATAATAATACATATTAATCCTAATAATATATATTAATCATAATAATAATATTAATCATAATAATACATATTAATCATAATAATATATATTAATCATAATATATATTAATCATAATATATATTAATCATAATAATACATATTAATCATAATAATACATATTAATCATAATAATACATATTAATCATAATAATAATACACATTAATAATAATAATATATATACATCACAATAATACATATTAATCATAATAATACATATTAATCATAATAATATATATTAATCATAATAATATATATTAATCATAATAATACATATTAATCATAATAATATATATTAATCATAATAATACATATTAATCATAATAATACATATTAATCATAATAATAATACACATCAATAATAATGATATATATTAATCATAATAATATATATTAATCACAATAATATATATTAATCATAATAATACACATTAATCATGATAATACATATTAATAATAATAATAATACATATTAATCATAATAATACATATTAATCATAATAATACATATTAATCATAATAATAATACACATTAATAATAATAATATATATTAATCATAATAAAATATATTAATCATAATAATACATATTAATCATAATAATACATATTAATCATAATAATACATATAAATCATAATACTATATATTAATCATAATAATACACATTAATAATAATAATACATATTAATCATAATAATATATATTAATCATAATACATAGTAATCATAATAATATATATTAATCATAATACATATTAATCATAATAATATATATTAATCATAATAACATATATTAATCATAATAATACATATTAATCATAATAATATATATTAATCATAATAATACATATTAATCATAATAATAATATTAATGATAATAATACGTATTAATAATAATACATATTAATCATAATAATACATATTAATCATAATAATACATATTAATCATAATAATACATATTAATCATAATAATACGTATTAATAATAATACATATTAATCATAATAATACATATTAATCATAATAACATATATTAATCATAATTATATATATTAATCATAATAATATATATTAATCATAATAATACACATTAATCATAATAATACATATTAATCATAATAATACATATTAATCCTAATAATACATATTAATCATAATAATACGTATTAATAATAATACATATTAATCATAATAATACATATTAATCATAATAATACATATTAATCATAATAATATATATTAATCATAATAATATATATTAATCATAACAATATATATAATCATAATAATATGTATTATTCATAAACATACATATTAATAATAATAATACATATTAATCATAATAATATATATTAATCATAATAATACACATTAATCATAATAATACATATTAATCATAATATTAAACATTAATCATAATAATACATATTAAATATAGTAATCATACACATTAATAATAATACATATTAATCTTAATAATACATATTAATCATAATAATACATATTAATCATAATAATACATATTAATCAGAATAATACACATTAATCATAATATATATTAATCATAATATATATTAATCATAATAATACATATTAATCATAATAATACATATTAATAATAATAATACATATTAATCATAATACGTAGTAATCATAATAATATATGTTAATGATAATAATACATATTAATCATAATAATACATATTAATAATAATAATACACATTAATCATAATATATATAATCATAATATATATTAATCATAATAATACATATTAATCATAATAATAAATATTAATAATAATAATATATATTAATCATAATAATATATATTAATCATAATAATACATATTAATCATAATAATACATATTTATCAAAATAATAATAATACACATTAATAATAATAATATATATTAATCATAATAATATATATTAATCATAATAATACGTATTAATCATGATAATACATATTAATCATAATAATACATATTAATCATAATAATACACATTAATCATAATATATATTAATCATAATATATATTAATCATAATAATACATATTATTCATAATAATACATATTAATCATAATAATATATATTAATCATAATAATACATATTAATCATAATAATACATATTAATCATAATAATACATATTAATCATAATAATACATATTAATCATAATAATACGTATTAATAATAATACATATTAATCATAATAATACATATTAATCATAATAACATATATTAATCATAATTATATATATTAATCATAATAATATATATTAATCATAATAATACACATTAATCATAATAATACATATTAATCATAATAATACATATTAATCCTAATAATACATATTAATCATAATAATACGTATTAATAATAATACATATTAATCATAATAATACATATTAATCATAATAATACATATTAATCATAATAATATATATTAATCATAATAATATATATTAATCATAACAATATATATAATCATAATAATATGTATTATTCATAAACATACATATTAATAATAATAATACATATTAATCATAATAATATATATTAATCATAATAATACACATTAATCATAATAATACATATTAATCATAATATTAAACATTAATCATAATAATACATATTAAATATAGTAATCATACACATTAATAATAATACATATTAATCTTAATAATACATATTAATCATAATAATACATATTAATCATAATAATACATATTAATCAGAATAATACACATTAATCATAATATATATTAATCATAATATATATTAATCATAATAATACATATTAATCATAATAATACATATTAATAATAATAATACATATTAATCATAATACGTAGTAATCATAATAATATATGTTAATGATAATAATACATATTAATCATAATAATACATATTAATAATAATAATACACATTAATCATAATATATATAATCATAATATATATTAATCATAATAATACATATTAATCATAATAATAAATATTAATAATAATAATATATATTAATCATAATAATATATATTAATCATAATAATACATATTAATCATAATAATACATATTTATCAAAATAATAATAATACACATTAATAATAATAATATATATTAATCATAATAATATATATTAATCATAATAATACGTATTAATCATGATAATACATATTAATCATAATAATACATATTAATCATAATAATACACATTAATCATAATATATATTAATCATAATATATATTAATCATAATAATACATATTAATCATAATAATACATATTAATCATAATAATACATATTAATCATAATAATATATATTAATCATAATAATACACATTAATAATAATAATATATATAAATCATAATAATATATATTAATCATAATAATACATATTAATCATAATAATACATATTAATCATAATAATACATATTAATAATATTAATATATAATAATCATAATAATATATATTAATCATAATAATACACATTACTCATAATAAAACATATTAATCACAATAATACATATTAATCATAATCATACATAATAATAATACATATTAATCATAATAATACATATTAATCATAATAATATATATTAATCATAATAATATATATTAATCATAATAATACATATTAATCATAATAATACATATTAATCATAATAATACATATAAATCATAATAATATATATTAATCATAATACATATTAAGCATAATAATATATATTAATCATAATGCATATTAATCATAATAATATATATTAATCATAAAATTATATATTAATCATAATAATACATATTAATCATAATAATATATATTAATCATAATAATACACATTAATCATAATAATACATATTAATAATAATAATACATATTAATCATAATAATGCATATTAATAATAATACATATTAATAATAGTACATATTAATCATAATAATACATATAAATCATAATAATATATATTAATAATAATATATATTAATCATAATAATATATATTAATCATAAAAATATGTATTATTCATAAACATACATATTAATCATAATAATACATATTAATCATAATTATACATATTAATCATAATAATGCATATTAATCATAATAATATATATTAATCATAATACATATTAATCATAATTATATATATTAATCATAATACGTATTAATCATAATAATATATTTAAATCAAAAATATATATTAATCATAATACATATTAATCATAATAATATATATTAATCATAATAATACATATTAATCATAATAATACATGTTCATCATAATAATACATATTAATCATAATAATACATATTAATCATAATAATATATATTAATCATAATACATATTAATCATAATATTATATATTAATCATAATACATATTAATCATAATATTATATATTAATCATAATAATACACATTAATCTAAAAATGCATATAACTCATAATAATACATATTAATCATAATAATACATATTAATCATAATAATACATATTAATCATACTAATATATATTAATCATAATACATATTAATCATAATAATATATATAACTCATAATAATACATATTAATCATAATAATACATATTAATCATAATAATACATATTAATCATAATAATACATTTTAATCATAATAATATATATTAATCATAATACATATTAATCAAAATAATATATAGTAATCATAATAATGCGTATTAATGATAATAATATATATTAATCATAATAATACACATTAATCATAATTATACATATTAATAATAATATTACATATTAATGATAATAATACATATTAATCATAATATATATTAATCACAATACATATTAATCATAATAATATATATTAATCATAATAATACATATTAATCATAATAATACTTATTAATCATAATAATACATATTAATCATAATAATACATATTAATCATAATAATACATATTAATCATAATAATACATATTAATCATAATAATACATATTAATCATAATAATACATATTAATCATAATAATACATATTAATCATAATAATACACATTATATATAATAATACATATTAGTCATAATAATATATATTAATCATCATAATATATATTAATCATAAGAATACACATTAATCATAATAATGCATTTTTATCATAATAATACATATTAATCATAATAATAGATATTAATCATAACATTACATATTAATCATAATAATACATATTAATCATAATAATACATATTAATAATAATAATACATAGTAATCATAATGATACATATTAATCATAATAATACATATTAATCATAATAATACATATTAATCATAATAATACATATTAATCATAATAATACATATTAATCATAATAATATATATTAATCATAATAATACATATTAATCATAATAATACGTATTAATCATAACAATACATATTAATCATAATAATACATATTAATCATAATAATACATAATTATAATTATAATACATATTAATCATAATAATACATATTAATCATAATAATACATATTAATCATAATAATACATATTAATAATAATAATACATATTAATCATAATAATACATATTAATCATATTAATACATATTAATAATAATAATACATATTAATCATAATAATATATATTAATCATAATAATACATATTAATCATAATAATACATATTAATCATAATAATACATATTAATCATAATAATATATATTAATAATAATAATACACATTAATCATAATAATACATATTAATCATAATAATATATAAATCATAATAATGCATATTAATCATAATAATACATATTAATCATAATAATACATATTAATCATAATAATATATATTAATCATAATAATACACATTAATCATAATAATACATATTAATCATAATAATAGATATTAATCATAACATTACATATTAATCATAATAATACATATTAATCATAATAATACATATTAATCATAATTATACATATTAATCATAATAATGCATATTAATCATAATAATATATATTAATCATAATACATATTAATCATAATTATATATATTAATCATAATACGTATTAATCATAATAATATATTTAAATCAAAAATATATATTAATCATAATACATATTAATCATAATAATATATATTAATCATAATAATACATATTAATCATAATAATACATGTTCATCATAATAATACATATTAATCATAATAATACATATTAATCATAATAATATATATTAATCATAATACATATTAATCATAATATTATATATTAATCATAATACATATTAATCATAATATTATATATTAATCATAATAATACACATTGATCTAAAAATGCATATAACTCATAATAATACATATTAATCATAATAATACATATTAATCATAATAATACATATTAATCATACTAATATATATTAATCATAATACATATTAATCATAATAATATATATTACTCATAATAATACATATTAATCATAATAATACATATTAATCATAATAATACATATTAATCATAATAATACATATTAATCATAATAATACATATTAATCATAATAATACATATTAATCATCATAATATATATTAATCATAATACATATTAATCAAAATAATATATAGTAATCATAATAATGCGTATTAATGATAATAATATATATTAATCATAATAATACACATTAATCATAATTATACATATTAATAATAATATTACATATTAATGATAATAATACATATTAATCATAATATATATTAATCATAATACATATTAATCATAATAATATATTAATCATAATAATACATATTAATCATAATAATACTTATTAATCATAATAATACATATTAATCATAATAATACATATTAATCATAATAATACATATTAATCATAATAATACATATTAATCATAATAATACATATTAATCATAATAATACACATTATATATAATAATACATATTAGTCATAATAATATATATTAATCATCATTATATATATTAATCATAAGAATACACATTAATCATAATAATAAATTTTTATCATAATAATACATATTAATCATAATAATAGATATTAATCATAACATTACATATTAATCATAATAATACATATTAATCATAATAATACATATTAATAATAATAATACATAGTAATCATAATGATACATATTAATCATAATAATACATATTAATCATAATAATACATATTAATCATAATAATACATATTACTCATAATAATACATATTAATCATAATAATATATATTAATCATAATAATACATATTAATCATAATAATACGTATTAATCATAATAATACATATTAATCATAATAATACATATTAATCATAATAATACATATTAATAATTATAATACATATTAATCATAATAATACATATTAATCATAATAATACATATTAATCATAATAATACATATTAATAATAATAATACATATTAATCATAATAATACATATTAATCATATTAATACATATTAATAATAATAATACATATTAATCATAATAATATATATTAATCATAATAATACATATTAATCATAATAATACATATTAATCATAATAATACATATTAATCATAATAATATATATTAATAATAATAATACACATTAATCATAATAATACATATTAATCATAATAATATATAAATCATAATAATGCATATTAATCATAATAATACATATTAATCATAATAATACATATTAATCATAATAATATATATTAATCATAATAATACACATTAATCATAATAATACATATTAATCATAATAATAGATATTAATCATAACATTACATATTAATCATAATAATACATATTAATCATAATAATACATATTAATCATAATTATACATATTAATCATAATAATGCATATTAATCATAATAATATATATTAATCATAATACATATTAATCATAATTATATATATTAATCATAATACGTATTAATCATAATAATATATTTAAATCAAAAATATATATTAATCATAATACATATTAATCCTAATAATATATATTAATCATAATAATACATATTAATCATAATAATACATGTTCATCATAATAATACATATTAATCATAATAATACATATTAATCATAATAATATATATTAATCATAATACATATTAATCATAATATTATATATTAATCATAATACATATTAATCATAATATTATATATTAATCATAATAATACACATTAATCTAAAAATGCATATAACTCATAATAATACATATTAATCATAATAATACATATTAATCATAAGATTACATATTAATCATACTAATATATATTAATCATAATACATATTAATCATAATAATATATATTACTCATAATAATACATATTAATCATAATAATACATATTAATCATAATAATACATATTAATCATAATAATACATATTAATCATAATAATATATATTAATCATAATACATATTAATCAAAATAATATATAGTAATCATAATAATGCGTATTAATGATAATAATATATATTAATCATAATAATACACATTAATCATAATTATACATATTAATAATAATATTACATATTAATGATAATAATACATATTAATCATAATATATATTAATCATAATACATATTAATCATAATAATATATATTAATCATAATATTACATATTAATCATAATAATACTTATTAATCATAATAATACATATTAATCATAATAATACATATTAATCATAATAATACATATTAATCATAATAATACATATTAATCATAATAATACATATTAATCATAATAATACATATTAATCATAATAATACATATTAATCATAATAATACATATTAATCATAATAATACATATTAATCATAATAATACATATTAATCATAATAATACACATTATATGTAATAATACATATTAGTCATAATAATATATATTAATCATCATAATATATATTAATCATAAGAATACACATTAATCATAATAATACATTTTTATCATAATAATACATATTAATCATAATAATAGATATTAATCATAACATTACATATTAATCATAATAATACATATTAATCATAATAATACATATTAATAATAATAATACATAGTAATCATAATGATACATATTAATCATAATAATACATATTAATCATAATAATACATATTAATCATAATAATACATATTACTCATAATAATACATATTAATCATAATAATATATATTAATCATAATAATACATATTAATCATAATAATACGTATTAATCATAATAATACATATTAATCATAATAATACATATTAATCATAATAATACATATTAATAATTATAATACATATTAATCATAATAATACATATTAATCATAATAATACATATTAATCATAATAATACATATTAATAATAATAATACATATTAATCATAATAATACATATTAATCATATTAATACATATTAATAATAATAATACATATTAATCATAATAATATATATTAATCATAATAATACATATTAATCATAATAATACATATTAATCATAATAATACATATTAATCATAATAATATATATTAATAATAATAATACACATTAATCATAATAATACATATTAATCATAATAATATATAAATCATAATAATGCATATTAATCATAATAATACATATTAATCATAATAATACATATTAATCATAATAATATATATTAATCATAATAATACACATTAATCATAATAATACATATTAATCATAATAATAGATATTAATCATAACATTACATATTAATCATAATAATACATATTAATCATAATAATACATATTAATAATAATAATACATATTAATCATAATAATATATATTAATCATAATCATACATATTAATCATAATAATACATATTAATCATAATAATACATATTAATCATAATAATACATATTAATCATAATAATATATATTAATCATAATAATACATATTAATCATAATAATACATATTAATCATAATAATACATATTAATCATAATAATACATATTAATCATAATAATACATATTAATCATAATAATACATATTAATCATAATAATACATATTAATCATAATAATACATATTAATCATAATAATACATATTAATCATAATAATACATATTAATCATAATAATACATATAAATCATAATAATATATATTAATCATAATAATACATATTAATCATAATCATACATATTAATCATAATAATACATATTAATCATAATAATATATATTAATCATAATACATACTCATCATAATAATATATATTAATCATAATAATACATATTAATCATAACATTATATATTTATCATAATACATATAAATCATAATAATATATATTAATCATAATAATACATATTAATCATAATAATATATATTAATCATAATAATACATATTAATCATAATAATATATATTAATCATAATAATACACATTAATCATAATAATACATATTAATCGTAATAATACACATTGATCATAGTAATACATATTAATCATAATAATAATACACATTAATAATAATACATATTAATCATAATAATATATATATTTATCATAATAATACACATTAACCATAATAATACATATTAATCAAAATAATATATATTAATCATAATATATATTAATCATAATAATACACATTAATCATAATAATACATATAAATCCTAATAATACATATTAATCATAATAATGTATATTAATCATAATAATATATATTAATCATAATAATACATATTAATCATAATAATACATATTAATCATAATAATACATATGAATCATAATAATACATATTAATCATAATAATACATATTTATAATAATAATATATATTCATCATAATAATATATATTAATCATAATAATACATATTAATCATAATAATACATATTAATCATAATAATACATATTAATCATAATAATATATATTAATCATAATACATAGTAATCATAATAATATATATTAATCATAATAATACATATTAATCATAATAATACTTATTAATCATAATAATACATATTAATCATAATAATACATATTAATCATAATATTACATATTAATCATAATAATACATATTAATCATAATAATATATATTGATCATAATACATATGAATCATAATAATATATATTAATCATAATAATGCATATTAATCATAATAATATATATTAATCATAATAATATATATTAATCATAATAATACACATTAATCATAATAATACATATTAATCATGATAATACATATTAATCATAATAATACATATTAATCATAATAATACTTATTAATCATAATAATACATATTAATCATAATAATACATATTAATCATAATATTACATATTAATCATAATAATATATATTAATCATAATAATATATATAGATCATAATAATATATATTAAACATAATAATACATATTAATCATAATAATACATATTAATCATAATAATACATATTAATCATAATAATATATATTAATCATAATAATATATATTAATCATAGTACATAGTAATCATCATAATATATGTTAATGATTATAATACATATTAATCATAATAATACATATTAATCATAATATATATTAATCATAATACGTATTACTCATAATAATATATATTAATCATAATAATACATATTAATCATAATAATACATATTAATCATAATAATACACATTAATCATAATAATACATATTAATCATAATAATACATATTAATCATAATAATACTTATTAATCATAATAATATATATTAATTATAATAATACATATTAATCATAATAATACATGTTAATCATAATAATATATATTAATCATAATAATACATATTAATCATAATAATACATATTAATCATAATAATACATATTAATCATAATAATACATATTAATCATAATAATACATATTAATCATAATAATATATATTAATCATAGTACATAGTAATCATCATAATATATGTTAATGATTATAATACATATCAATCATAATAATATATATTAATCATAATACATATTAATTATAATAATACATATTAATCATAATAATATATATTAATTATAATACATATTAATCATAATAATTATACACATTAATAATAATACATATTAATCATAATAATATATATATTAATCATAATAATACACATTAACCATAATAATACATATTAATCATAATAATATATATTAATCATAATATATATTAATCATAATAATACACATTAATCATAATAATACATATAAATCCTAATAATACATATTAATCATAATAATGTATATTAATCATAATAATATATATTAATCATAATAATACATATTAATCATAATAATAAATATTAATCATAATAATACATATGAATCATAATAATACATATTAATAATAATAATACATATTTATAATAATAATATATATTCATCATAATAATATATATTAATCATAATAATACATATTAATCATAATAATACATATTAATCATAATAATACATATTAATCATAATAATATATATTAATCATAATACATAGTAATCATAATAATATATATTAATCATAATAATACATATTAATCATAATAATACTTATTAATCATAATATTACATATTAATCATAATAATACATATTAATCATAATAATATATATTGATCATAATACATATGAATCATAATAATATATATTAATCATAATAATGCATATTAATCATAATAATATATATTAATCATAATAATACATATTAATCATAATAATACTTATTAATCATAATAATACATATTAATCATAATAATACATATTAGTCATAATATTACATATTAATCATAATAATACATATTAATCATAATAATATATATTTATCATAATACATATTAATCATAATAATATATATTAATCATAATAATACATATTAATCATAATAATACATATTAATCATGATAATACATATTAATCATAATAATACATATTAATCATAATAATACTTATTAATCATAATAATACATATTAATCATAATAATACATATTAATCATAATATTACATATTAATCATAATAATATATATTAATCATAATAATATATATTGATCATAATAATATATATTAATCATAATAATACATATTAATCATAATAATACATATTAATTATAATAATACATATTAATCATAATAATACATATTAATCATAATAATATGTATTAATCATAATAATATATATTAATCATAGTACATAGTAATCATCATAATATATGTTAATGATTATAATACATATTAATATTAATAATACATATTAATCATAATATATATTAATCATAATACGTATTACTCATAATAATATATATTAATCATAATAATACATATTAATCATAATAATACATATTAATCATAATAATACATATATCATAATAATACATATTAATCATAATAATACATATTAATCATAATAATACTTATTAATCATAATAATATATATTAATTATAATAATACATATTAATCATAATAATACATGTTAATCATAATAATATATATTAATTATAATAATACATATTAATCATAATAATACATATTAATCATAATAATACATATTAATCATAATAATATATATTAATCATAGTACATAGTAATCATCATAATATATGTTAATGATTATAATACATATTAATCATAATAATATATATTAATCATAATACATATTAATGATAATAATACATATTAATCATAATAATATATATTAATCATAATACATATTAATCATAATAATATATATTAATCATAATAATACATATTAATCATAATAATACATATTAATCATAATAATACATATTAATCATAATAATATATATTAATCATAATACATAATAATCATAATAATACATATTAATCATAATAATATATATTAATCATAATAATGCATATTTATCATAATAATACATATTAATCATAATAATAATACACATTAATAATAATAATATATATTAATCAGAATAATATATATTAATCATAATAATACATATTAATCATAATAATACACATTAATCATAATAATACATATTAATCATAATAATATATATTAATCATAATAATACATATTAATCATAATAATACATATTAATCATAATAATACATATTAATCATAATAATAATACACATTAATAATAATAATACATATTAATCATTATAATATATATTAATCATCATAATATATATTATTCATAATAATACACATTAATCATAATAATACATATTTATCATAATAATACATATTAATCATTATAATACATATTAATCATAATAATAGATATTTATCATAATAATACATATTTATCATAATAATACATATTAATCATAATAATATATATTAATCATAATTATATATATTAATTATAATTATATATATTAATCATAATAATACATATTAATCATCATAATTTATATAAATCATAATAATACATATTAATTATAATAATACATATTAATCATAATAATATATATTAATCATAATACATATTAATCATAATAATATATATTAATCATAATAATACATATTAATCATAATAATATATATTAATCATAATAATACACATTAATCATAATAATACATATTAATCATAATAATACATATTAATCATAATAATACAGATTAATCTTAATAATATATATTAATCATAATACATATTAATCATAATAATATATATTAATCATAATAATACATATTAATCACAATAATACATATTAATCATAATAATACATATTAATCATAATAATATATATTAATCATAATACATATTAATCATAATAATATATATTAATCATAATAATACATATTAATCATAATAATACATATTAATCATAATAATACATATTAATCATAATAATACATAATTATAATAATACATATTAATCATAATAATACATATTAATCATAATTATACATATTAATCATAATAATATATATTAATCATAATAATATATATTAATCATAATAATACATATTAATCATAATATATATATATATTAATCATAATAATATATATGAATCATAATAATATATATTAATCATAATCATACATATTAATCATAATAATACACATTAATCATAATAATACATATTAGTCATAATAATAATACATATTAATCATAATAGTACACATTAATCATAATAATACACAGAAGGAAGCTTTGCACCCGGCTTAATAGGAAATTGAAATTCTCAAGGAGAGTTAGACAGAGTTTTAATTGCGCTACACTTACAACTTCACCATGCCAGTAAACACTAGTTCAAGCAGATCTTTAATATGAGATTATACATAGTTGCCACACTTCCATGTAACTAAATCAGATACCAAGCCAATTCAAGAAACAATCATCAACATCACCAGATAAAATTAGGATCTGGTGTGCTAGCGATGTTGTAAAACGTGAAGGACAACTAGTATTATTGGTTTGGGAAAATGTGTCTGCCTTGACACATGCAACATTATTCTTATCAGAAAGCAGCCAATCTCTAAAGGATAGTTTAATCACAACCATATCTAAGTTCCATCCCTCCATTGGGGCAATTATAGTTTACTGGAATAGAGATTGGAGAGATAAAGAAATGTAATAAAAATCCAATTAGGGATCACTCGCTGTCAGAATTTCATACGGAATTGTGCAAATTAAAACCAACTGGTTGCAAGATAACAGATAGTGAGTTGGCTGTTATAGAAGAAAAAAACCTGATTGAAGAGAAAAACCAAAGTAGGTTAAAAATACATGAATTCTCAACTAAATATAAGGGTCAAGGCAGAACTACCGAGATAAAGATCAATGTCAAAGTTGGGGAGATCGTCTATTTATATCAAGATAGGTTTAAAACTAGTAGATATATGGTGATGGAAGTTAGAGATTAGTATTGTACTGTACAAAATATTATGGATAGACAGTTTACGGGGAAAAGCTATAAAGTGAAGAAATGTGATATTTTCAAAGTTTGATTAATGCATTAAGATATCATAAACATAATTTTTTAAAAGGTATAAAGTGAAGAAATGTGATATTTTCAAAGTTGAACAACACCATAAGCATCGCAGCACCAATCAAAACGAAGGGAACAGAAATGAAAATCAGACTCTTCTAAATATAGAGACACACAAAGCATGGAAGATGACAGTATAGACTGTATGGACCCAATGGAAGAATGTCCGCAGGGAATAGTTCCTGATGAAATTATTGATCTGCTTCGGTCTTCACAGATCCGAAGACGTCCAAGATTCTGAGAAGAGAACTATGTGATATATGGTGACTTTGATTAACGAATTCTATTTCTCGTCGAGCAAATCCATCGGTCATATCAAATAAAAGCCTCAAACAATGAAAACTAATTCAAAATTTCAGAATCATACCCACAAAACATGGGGGGAAGAAATGGAAAAAAAAGGACTTCCTCACTGTTTAGTGACCACCCAGTGCAGGAAGATGTTAGCCACTTGAGATGCTTTTCGGTTAGATACAGTGAACTATCTATATAATGCTGTCAGTCCAATATTTGCGCTTCTTGTGTCATCACGCCGATACCTACATATGGACATTTTTTACTCATCATATAACCATTTGACACCTTGATGGATTACTATTGTCATTCTGCTGTCGGTAAAATGCACGTTCACAGCACAGATACACTAACATACATGGAGTATCACTCTAATATTTAAGTAAATGTTCAAAGTTTACTAAATGTTTGTCCTTTAAAATGTTTTGTTTAATCATCATTTACTCACGTTCAATACATTTGCATTTAAATCGTATTCCAATCTTTTTAAGATTGACACAAAAGCATGGTTAGTTGTTGAACGATTCACACAATTACGACTTCATAATTAAACAAATAGAAACATATTTTTATAATTTCTATGTTTCTGTTTTTAGCACAATATATCACTGTGGAATAAGACAATTTTTCTATAATGGGCATTTCTCTGTTTTTCTGGCAGTTACAGTTATCATCTTACTAATGGCATTCAATATTTTATTATTGTGTTTTTTTATAATCATTTTAATGTTATCAGTGCAGCTATAGTTTAATTTCAAAGTGTTATTTATCAAATCAT
Source organism: Euprymna scolopes (assembly GCF_053919585.1). Classification (NCBI taxonomy): domain Eukaryota; kingdom Metazoa; phylum Mollusca; class Cephalopoda; order Sepiida; family Sepiolidae; genus Euprymna; species Euprymna scolopes. The sequence goes on from NC_136527.1 coordinate 38,197,492, forward strand.
GCATCCTATAATCTCGTTGTTTTTCTTTATTATTATTTTAGGTTTTGCGATTCATTAAATTTGTTAGGTGTAGTCAAAGTTTGATTAATGCATTAAGATATCATAAATATACTTTTTTGAAAATAACAACACGGTGGTATAAACATATATATATATATTTATTTATATTTATGTATTTTAGTTTTTATTTAAACTTTTATTGTTTCCTGAATAAAAGTTAACTTTTTAAGTTTATGTTCTTTATGTATTTTTTTATTTTCTTTTTGATCAGACATAAGCTATTTGCATAATTATTTTATCAATAAAAAAAATTAAAGTTTAATAATTCATGCATAAAATATAACCTTATATGAAGAATTTAGATAGTCTTGATAATATTTTGAAACTCTATTTCTTAATGTTTTTTAATTTTATTTAATTTATTTACAGATAATTTGGTTGGCAGTTGAAGAATTTGTTTGAATATTTAGATTTATGTCGATTTCTAACTGAAAGAAAATGAAAAACATCAACAATTGAAATCTGTGGTTGGAAAAGGAAAATAATATAATTTGAAACTGTTCTTAAAGACATGCATTAAAATAAATCGTTATCTGTAAAAGTTCATGAAAGTGAGAATGAGTATAAACGTTGATAAGAAATGATTTGTAATGAAACGTATGTCTTGTTTTTACAAAAGTCATATTCACTCGTCTTGATATACCACACACACACACACATACACACACACACACATATATATATATATATATATATATATATATATATATATATATATATATAAGTATCTGATTTGACGCAACTCATTTTTCTTATGAAATTTTTCAAGAAGCTGATTTAAAAACAAGTTGACACACACAGAAGAGAAATATATGCGTATGAAATATATTGTTAATCATTTTCTCGAATAGAGAATTTAAAAATAATCATAGCCAAACACACATTGGAGAGAAAACATTCTTGTAAAATGTGCGATAAATCATTTTCAGATAGTAGTCAGTTAAATCAGCATATTCAAACAAGCACTGGAGAGAAGCAATTTTCTTGTGAAATATGTAATCGATTATTTTCAACAATATACAATTTAAAACGCCATGCACAAACACACAGTGGATGGAAGCCATACACTTGTGAAGTATGTGCGAAATCGTTTACACAGAAATCAGTCTTGACAACACATATGAGAAAACACACTGGAGAGAAGCCATATTCTTGTGAAATGTGTGACGGTTCTTTTATGAGAAAATCAGAGTTGAACAGACATTTAAGAATGCATACTGGAGAGAATCCATACATTTGTGAAGTATGTGATAAATCATTTTCAGAACGTAGCTCCTTAAAAGTACATATTCGAATACACACTGGCGAAACCCCCTTTTCTTGTGAAGTGTGTCAGAAGTCTTTTACACAGAGCAATGCTTTGCAAAATCATTTGAGAATCCACACTGGAGAAAAACCATATTCTTGTCAAATATGTTCGGCTTCATTTACACAGAAGGACCACCTAAAAAGACATATGCGAATACACAGTGGAGAAAAACCATATTCATGTGAAATATGCTGTAAGTCATTTTCGGAAAAAGGACATTTAAAAAGACATGTGAGTACACACTGGAAGCATGTAATCCCTACAGCCACCTTCGTAGAAAATGCTGCTGTCAAACCTAGTTGAAGTGAGTGTTCCTAATGATGGAGGTCTGGACAGAGCTGAAAAGGAGAAACGGACCAAATATGTATGATAACAAAAAAATTGAAATCTTTGGAAGATATCAATCATACTAGTTATTATAACTGCCAAGGAACACTTAAAAACTCATATGCGAATACACAATAGAGAAAAGATTTAAGTTAAATTTGTTACATCATATAAAAACACATACAGGAGACTGACATACAGCACAACAGGTGAGGATACAGCACAACAGCACAACAAAAAAGCGACCGTAATAGAGGTCAGTGTATCCAATGATACAGGGCTTAACAGAGTTGAGAGGGAAAAGATAACAAAGTATCAAGGACTTATGTATGATATGAAACGAAACTGGAAATTAAAAGACGTTTCAATTATACCAGTCATCATAGGAGCAACTGGGCTTATGAAAAAGAACTTTAAAAAGTACATAGCAAGCATACCCGGTGAACCAAGTGCAAGTGAAATACAAACGATTGCACTGAAAGGGACGGCTAGAATCCTGAAAAGATCTCTTGATTGGACTCACTAAAATAGGGGTAAATGTCAGATATCTGGTTGGATGTCCGATCCCCTAGAAGAAAAACTTTAAGAAAAATGAAAAAAAAAGAGAAAAAATTTAAAGTGTTAGCCCCTGGTTGTGGGCCCTTTGATTTCTGAGAACTTCGACTGAAGTAAAATAAAACAAAAAGAGAAAAACCATATTCATGTGAAAAATATGCAGTAAATCATTTTCGGATAAATGACATTTAAAAAGACATATGAGAGTACACAGTGGAAGCTAGAGAAGTTGGACATGAGAAAACTTGAATGCCTACTAGATATTATGTTCGAGGACAATCTAGCATGGTTTTACATTTTTCTAACAACAAAATCACGACTAAATATTCAACATCAAATAGTATTTGAAACATAAATAAGATTCCCTCGCTATGGCGAACCCAGACTAGATTTTACAATAATATTCATAATAAAGTATTTGAAAACTAATGTGCGAATATACCTAGTGAAAAAAGTGCAAGAAACATACAAACAATTCCACTTACACAATCGTCTATATATATATGACATAGATAATAGTTTTAAGGAAATATCACTCCCTGTAATTAAAAAGAATATTTTTATTAAATCGGTTTCAATTGTTTTAATATTTAATCCTGTCAATATTTAACAATTTATATTTAGAAGAAATGAGTTTTTATTATCATACTCAAAAATAATAGAACACTTTTCATGATCATCATTTTTTAATAAAAAAGTAAACAGAATCATCAGAACATAAAATAGTTTGATCACATGATATGGATTTTATTACTGGCTTAAAAATTAATGTCAGAAAAAAAATAACAAATTTTTGCATATAAAAATGGACCAGATTTATGTTTGAAAGTAAATCTACATTAACTGAATCTGACATATCCTTGTGTACTTGAATTGATACAAAGGAATGCTTCGTTTGTTTATGCATGTGTTATATGTTTCCATGGTTGTATTTACAAGAAAAAATTATTGGGAAAATAATTGAAGTAGAAATAAAAACAAGTGAAATAATGAGATTGTTCATTGAGTTTAATTTCAAACGAATCCATTAAATTTATTTCGAAAAATACAACACATTTTATTTTAACTGTTGGATTTTGTTATTAATGCTCTGTGGAAACACCGAGGTCATTGATATAAATAAAGGAATAAATGCAACTGTTTTAGTTAAAATAAAAAGATGTATGGAAACATGTTTGAAAGGCGATTTTATGCATTTTGAAAATTAAATAACAGTAATAATATACTCTTTACTTGAAATCAGTGTTTAGATACTGCCAGTCATTCTATGATAGATATATGTATATAGAATATGTATATATACACGGTGAAATAAATAAATATGTATATACTAATATATTTATACTATTATACATATATACTAATATTTATATACGCAATAAAGTAAATATATATACATACAAGAAAATAGATATACACAATATAATAAACATATATACACAATAAAATAAAACATGAATAACATATATACACAATAGAATAAACATTAAAATAAACACACATACACATATATATATATATACAATAAAATAAACCCATATACATTCAATAAAATATGCAATAAAAGATACATCAATACACAATAATGTATACATATATATACACACAATAAAATAGACGTATATATACACACAATAAAATAAACATATATTCACAATAAAATAAAACATACACTATGAAATAACCATATACACAATATATATACTATAATACACACATATATACACAAAATAAAATTAACATATGCACAATAAAGTAAACATATATACATATATACACAAAATAAAACATAAACACAATAAAATAAACATATATATACGCAAAATAAAATAAACATATATACACAAAGTAAACATGTATACATATACACAATAAAATGAAACATACACAATGAAATAAAACATATATACACACAATAAAATAAAAATATACACACAATAAAATAAAACATATATACACTATGAAATAAACGTATACACAATGAAATAAAACATACAATAAAAGAAAACATATACACACAAAAATAAAATATACACAATAAAATATACACAATAAAATAAAACATACACACAATAAAATAAAACTTATATACACACAATGAAATAAAACATATATACACACAATGAAATAAAACATATATACACACAATAAAATAACACATATATACACACAATGAAATAAAACATATATACACACAATGAAATAAAACATACCCACAATGAAATAAAACATACACACAATGAAATTAACATATATACACACAATCAAATAAAACATATATATACACAATCAATAAAACATAAATAACATATATACACAATAGAATAAACATTAAAATAAACATACATACACACACATATATATAATAAAATAAACCCATATACATTCAATAAAATATGCAATAAAAGATACATAAATACACAATAATGTATGCATATATATACACACACAATAAAATAGACGTATATATACACACAATAAAATAAACATATATTCACAATAAAATAAAACATATACACTATGAAATAAACATATACACAATATATATATATACTATAATACACACATATATACACAAAATAAAATTAACATATGCACAATAAAGTAAACATATATACATATATATACACAAAATAAAACATAAACACAATAAAATAAACATATATATACGCAAAATAAAATAAACATATATACACAAAGTAAACACATATACACAATAAAGTAAACCTGCATACATATACACAATAAAATAAAACATACACAATGAAATAAAACATATATACACTCAATAAAATAAAAATATACACAATAAAATAAAACATATATACACTATGAAATAAACGTATACACAATGAAATAAAACATATAAAATAAAATAAAACATATACACAAAAAATAAAACATACACACAAAAAATAAAACATACACACAAAAAATAAAACATACACACAAAAAATAAAACATATACAATAAAAAAATATACACACAATAAAATAAAACATATACACAATAAAATAAACATACACACAATAAAATACACACATTAAAATAAAAGATATACACACTATAAAATAAACATATACACAATAAAATAAAACATATACACACAATAAAATAAACATATACACAATAAAATAAAACATATACACACAATAAAATAAAACATATATACACACAATGAAATAAAACATACACACAATAAAATAAAACATATATACACAATGTAATAAAACATATATACACACAATAAAATAAAATATATACACACAATAAAATAAAACATATACACACAATGAAATAAAACATATATATACACAATAAAATAAAACATATATACACACAATAAAATAAAACATATATACACACAATGAAATAAAACATATACACACAATACAATACAACATATATACACACAATGAAATAAAACATATACACACAATAAAATAAAACATATATACACACAATAAAATAAAACATATATACACACAATGAAATAAAACATATATACACACAATAAAATAAAACATATATACGCACAATGAAATAAAACTTATATACACACAAAAAAATAAAACATACACACAATAAAATAAAACATATACACACAATGAAATAAAACATATATACACACAATGAAATAAAACATACACACAATAAAATAAAACATATATACACAATAAAAAAACATATATGCACACAATAAAATAAAACATATATACACACAATAAAATTAAACATATATACGCACGATAAAATAAAAACCTATATACACACAATAAAATAAAACATATATACGCACAATAAAATAAAACATATATACACACAATAAAATAAAATAACACAATAAAATAAAACATACACACAATGAAATAAAACATATATACACACAATGAAATAAAACATATATACACAATGAAATAAAACATATATACACAATAAAATAAAACATATATACACAATAAAATAAAACATATATACACACAATAAAATAAAACATATACACAAAAAATAAACTTACACACAATAAAATACAATAAAATAAAACATATATACACACAATGAAATAAAACCTATACACACAATAAAATAAAACATATACACACAATAAAATAAAACATATATACACACAATTAAATAAAACATACACACACAAGGAAATAAAACATATATACACACAATGAAATAAAACATATATACACAATAAAATAAAACATATACACACAATAAAATAAAACATATATACACACATTGAAATAAAACATATATACACAATAAAATAAAACATCTATACACACAATGAAATAAAACATATACACACAATAAAATAAAACATATACACACAATGAAATAAAACATACACACAATGAAATAAACATATATACACACAATGAAATAAAACATATACACACAATAAAATAAAACATATACACACAATGAAATAAAACATATACACACAATAAAATAAAACATACACACAATAAAATAAAACATATATACACACAATAAAATAACACATATATACACACAATGAAATAAAACATATATACACACAATGAAATAAAACATACACACATTGAAATAAAACATATATACACACAATAAAATAAAACATATACACACAATAAAATAAAACATATACACACAATAAAATAAAACATATATACACACAATGAAATAAAACATACACACAATGAAATAAAACATATATACACAATAAAATAAAACATATATACACAATAAAATAAAACATATATACACAATAAAATAAAACATATACACACAATAAAATAAAACATACACACAATAAAATAAAACATATACACACAATAAAATAAAACATATATACACACAATAAAATAAAACATATATACACACAATAAAATAAAACATATATACACACAATAAAATAAAACATATATACACACAATAAAATAAAATATATACACACAATAAAATAAAACATATATATACACAATAAAATAAAACATACACACAATAAAATAAAACATACACACAATAAAATAAAACATATACACACAATAAAATAAAACATATACACACAATAAAATAAAACATATATACACACAATGAAATAAAACATACACACAATGAAATAAAACATATATACACAATAAAATAAAACATATATACACAATAAAATAAAACATATACACACAATAAAATAAAACATACACACAATAAAATAAAACATATATACACACAATAAAATAAAACATACACACAATAAAATACACACAATAAAATAAAACATATATACACACAATGAAATAAAACATATACACACAATAAAATAAAACATATACACACAATGAAATAAAACATATGCACACAATGAAATAAAACATATATACACAATAAAATAAAACATACAATAAAATAAAACATATACACACAATAAAATAAAACATATACACACAATGAAATAAAACATATACACACAATAAAATAAAACATATACACATATAAAATAAAACATATACACACAATAAAATAAAACATATATACACACAATAAAATAAAACATATATACACACAATGAAATAAAACATACACACAACAAAATAAAACATATATACACAATGAAATATAACATATATACACACACAATGAAATAAAACATATATACACACAATGAAATAAACATATATACACACAATTTAATAAAACATATATACACACAATCAAATAAACACATTAAAATTTATCTCATTTTTTGCAACCAATTGTTCGTCATCAAAAAATAATGAAATGTTTTTAATGCAATTCTATAAAACTAGATAATGTGCGTATTAGACAGAAAATAATAGGCGAGAGTTTAGTCGAGTTTTAAACAACCGTAATAAAATTTATAGCAATAGAAAAAACAATTTTCACATAATTTTAATGATTTCAAAATACATTGTGATGTCATAATAAAAGCTCTCTCTCTCTCTCTCTCTCTCTCTCTCTCTCTCTCTTTCTTTCTCTCTTTGGCTTTTGTCCTTTGCTATTCGTAATCTTTTACTCTCATATTCACTTTTTATTTTTTGTGAAATATGATTCTTTTGTTTTAATCATCATTTCTGGACCAGAAGTGATTTCGTCATCATATAACAAATAAAACATTTTTATATAAAATTGTAGTTTAGTTCGCCTGCAAAATTCCCATAATTCCTAGCGATTATTAGAGGCATGAATCAGACAAAAAATAGTTGAGGGAATTGGTAAGTTGTCTTTTTAAAAAGGAGATATATTGAGGCACATCTCTTTAATATTTTCACTGTTGTTGCAAGGGCGGCCGTCTGGGGGCAATCGACTCAACAACTAAAAAGATAGACGTAGCGTGGTTTCACTGAGTCTAAAACGATGAGGTGGACGTCGGGGCGATCTGGAATGGTCGGTACACACTGAATGTGGGGTCAGTGTTAAGGAACGGGCGAAAGATCGACACTTAGAACGTAGGATCAGTGTTCAGGAGCTGACAAAAGATCGACACTGAACACGTAGGGTTAGTGTTAGGGAACGGACGAACGGTTGACACTGAGAATATGGGGTCAGTGTTTAGGAATGGTTGAACGGTCGACATTGAGAACGTAGGGCCAGTGTTAAGGAATGGACAAACTGTCGACATTGAGAACGTATGGGCAGTGTTAAAAAACGGACGGTGGGTAGGGAGCCAGGTTCAGGCGAGGTTGCAGACTGGAGGAGCAAGGTGAAGGTGAGGTTGTACGCCGAAGGAGCAAGGTGCAGGCGAGGTTGCAGACTGGAGGGGCAAGATACAGACGAGGTTGCAGACTGGAAAAGCAAGGTGCAGGCGAGGTTGCCGGAAAACTGCAGGAAGCGCTGGAAGCCACTGAAGACTGGAAGTTGCAGGAGTGAGCAGGACCCGCTGGAATGAAGTGAAGTTTGCTGTTGGTGGGTCTCAGGAGGCAAGCACTAGTGAATCTCATTAGTGGTAGAAAAACTTATTAGCCCTGATAAGTGCTGGTTGCTTAGCCCTGAAAAGGGATGTTTGAAATGTTGCTTTGGTTGCTGCTGCTGGGAATCCCTCGGCTCCTCCTGCTTCCAGGCCGATCTGATTTGACTCAGCCGAGGTGGGTTGTATTCATTTAGGCAGTGTGATGTTAGAGGTGTCAGTCCCAAAAGACAAATAAACGACTCTAATTCATTTCAGAACGACATTTTTGCAATCATAAGTAGCTTGGAAGTTCGCCGATTCTATTTGAATTAATTTCGTCTAAAAGTAAAACGTCAGTTGTTTGAATTATTAACGTTTAGCTTAATACGTTTTAATTTCAACGTGTGTAAAGAAGTCAAGGATGAAAAGAAAGGGAAAGCGAACGTGTTCACTGAAACAGGATGTTGTTTATATGTTTAGTGTGCGTTAGCTTTTGTATTCTTTGTTTAAAGAAAGGAAAACGAAGAGAAAACAGCGGGGGTGAAGAAAGAAAATAAAAAATGGAGACAGTGATTTTGAAACCGCGACAAGGCCCTCTCCTTGAGTAATTGATCATTATCAATTAATAATAGATATACGTCTTATATTTACTTGGAGGGTAACCTTTCTTCCTCGACGGGGGTGTCTAGTTGAGAGGATGGACAATTCTGGAGTTGGATATAACCCTTGACGTGCTGGCTCTGATTGTATGGTTTATAGGACGGGTGTAGTGTCTGGGTGGGTTAAGACAGGTTCTGTTCCTCGTGGTGTTTTTTTTCCAGAAAGCTTAGCTTAGCACTGTCGATGGTAATAGTGTCTGTTCGATTTCCTCGGTCGATGATGAGATGCTTCTGTGGGCGCTTTAAGACTTTAAAGGGACTCTGCTATGTTGTTGTCAGTGGTCGCTTTAGTGCATCATTTCCGATGAAAATGAACTCACAATCCTGAAGTTGATGTGGGACGTAGACTGTTGATGACGGTGTGTACTTGAGTTGGGCCATTTTATGACGTAGTTCCTGGGTGAAAGGACTCGGAGATGTGAGACTGGGAATTGTGTCCTCAAAATATTGGCTGGGTAGTGAGAGTTCCATGCAAAAGTGTTTTTCTGCTGGAGTACAACCTTTGTCTTCCTTGAGTGAGTTGCGGATTAACAAAAGGATCAAAGGCAGTTCATCTACCCAGTTGCTGTTGTGGGGTGTTTTATGGTCAACGAAGCTTTTAGTGTCCGGTGGAATCATTCCACGAGGCCATTGGCATAAGGGTGATAAGCTGTCTTCTTTATATGTTTTACGCCAAGAAGTTGAGTAAATTCCCGGAAGAGTAAAGGTTGCAACTGTGCACCGCGGTCGGTGGTGATGATGTCGGGCACACCTAATATTGCTATCTACTCTTGAAGGATAGTCTTTTCTACTGTTGTAGCCCATGTATTTCTGATGGGCACTGCTACTGGCCACCTGGAGAAACGGTCAACCATGGTGAGAAGGTAATGATGATTCTGAAATATAGGGAGAGGTCCGACTATATCGATATGAATGTGGCTGAAACATGCGTCTGGGTTGCTGAATGTGCCTGGTGGGGATTTCGTGTGTCTGTGTACCTTGCATTTCTGGCACACGACGCACGATGATACCCAATCACGAATGTTAGTATTCATGTTGGGCCACACAAAATGATCAGTGATGAGTTTGACCGTAGCACGTTCGCTGGGATGTGACAATCCATGTAGGTGTTTAAAGATTTGCCCTCTGAATGCTGGAGGTATGTAGATCTGCGATGGTCCAGTTTTGTATCGCAGTATAATATTTTGTTGCTGGAAGGGGCTGGAAACTCTTTCAGTTGCAGGGGTGTGTTATACAATACTTCTGGGAGGGTTGGATCGGATTCTTGGGCCTCTGCTCTTAGGTTTTGACTGAGTGGGCTGTCTTCTAAGGTGTTGATGTTGGATCTGAACAAAACATCCGCAACGGTGTTGTTACATCCTTTAACATAATGGATATCAGAGATGAACTGTGAGATGTAGTCCAGGCAGAATACTTGTCGGAGTTGTTTAAAAGAGAAGTTGTCAGTGGTCTGTGATCAGTCAAAATCCACCCTTCCAGTAGGTCTCAAAAGTACATGATGGCGAGATATATTGCCAGAAGCTCTTTCGAGAAGGTACTGTATTTTAACTGAGTTGGTGATAGCTTTGCAGAGAAGAATGCGATGGGTTTGTGTTGATCGCCACACACTTGCTCTACCACAGCTCGCACTCCAGTATCTGAAGCATTTTTTTTTTTTTTTTTTTTACACAGTGATCACCACTTATCAAGGCCCGGAAGCCACTCAGGGATAAGGGTTATTGCAAGTACATCACGTTAGTGAGGAGATTTTATGAAGTGTTTAATTAGGGGGGCGGTTCATTAGGAATTTGTTAACATTAGACTTGAAGACATCCAAGTTGTAGTCCGGAGGGAAGCAGACAGACGGAACAGAGTTCCACAGGCGTGCAGTTCTAAGAAAGAAGCTTTGCTCATGAAATCCGCGTTTTGATTTAGGCACAGATATAGAGTGGGGGAAATTTTTCACAGTGGATTCAGCTAGACGGGTGATTTTCGTGAAAGTTTGGCGAGGGGGGACCAGGGATTGGAGTTCAGACGAGCACCTGCCATGAAAATAACGATAAAACAAGGACAGGCTCGCAACGTCTCTTCTGTGTGAGAGGGGTTGCAGGGTAGAGAAAAGGGCATCCCCCACTAAACCACGAAGTCTATTTTGTACTCTGTTAAGGCATGATAGGCTGTTTTTGGCAGCTCCTTCCCAGATATGGCAACAGTATTCCATCCTTGGCCGTACTTGGCTTTTATATAGATAGAGAATTGAATCAGTAGTGAGATATCTTCTGGAGCGGTAGAAGGATCCCACCATCTTTCCTGCGACCTTGGCAACAGACTTGATGTACGTGTTCCATTTCAGATCAGGAGTAAAGGTCAAACCCAGAAGCTTGTCAAAACACGGGGCCTCACCCAGACGAGAGCCATCCATCACAATTGATGCCAGCTGGGGATCAGAGCGTTGATGATGAAAGGATAGGAGTTTGGTTTTAGATGCATTAAAGGTAACTAGCCACATCTTCCCCCACTGAACCACGCGCTCGAGATCAGAGGAGAGAGAATCCGAGAGAACTTCGTCATTTACAGCCTTTGATGTGTTGCCGTAGATGGTCGTGTCATCAGCATAGATGTTAACGAATGATTTAAGTATGTGTTTAGGGAGGTCATTGATGTAGATCAGGAAGAGAGTTGGGCCGAGGATTGACCCCTGAGGGACTCCAGCATTTATATTGCAGGCCTCCGATTTTTGTCCATCTACCACTACTCTTATGAGCCTATCGGAGAGAAATGATTTAATGATTGAGAAAACATTTCCAGTTATACCGTAGTTGGAAATCTTGTGAAGTAGACCCTTATGCCATACTTTGTCAAAGGTCTTTGATATGTCAAGAGCAATTACCCTAGAAAGGAAGCCTTTGTCAAGAGATTCACTAATCCTGTGGGATATAACCGTCAGCACATCTGCGGTAGATCTTGCAGAGCGGAAACCATATTGTGTGTCACTAAGAAGGTTGTTTCTGCTGAGGTGGTTGACTATTTCTCTATTTAATATTGATTCCAGTAACTTACTCATAACACAGAGAAGACTTATTGGTCTGTATTGAGAGGGGGATGACTTATCACCTGAATTCTTAAATACAGGGAAAACTGATGAGGTCTTCCAGGGGGTCGGAAAGCACTTCTCCTTAAGGCAGAGCTTAAATAGTTTCGTAAGTTTGGGAGCAAGTTCTGGTTGAAGCTTTTTTAACACTATAATTGGGATGCCATCAGGGCCAGTTGCTTTACTGGAATCTAGGTTTTTTATTAGCTTGGCGACCTCATGCACGGATATTTGTATATTACCTAGCTTGTTCTGTGTTATAGGAGGAAATATGGGGAGTTGATGGCCTTCGTCGCATAGGGTAGAATTAGCTGCAAAGTTCTTTGCAAATAGTTTGGCCTTGTCTGACGCTGACGAGATAACATTGATAATGGTTGGGATAGAACGCACACTTCTGTTCAGGATCCTATTTGTTATTTGCCAAAACTGGTGGGAAACTAGCCGCTGATCAGCTACCTTGGATTTAACAGACCGGGCATATAGCTTTCTTGCATTTTTTATTACTCTTTTACAGTGGTTGCTGGCAGTCCTGAAAGCAGCTTTAGTCTCAGTGCATCTATTACGTTGGTAGTTATGGAAAAAGTGATTTCTGTGCGCGATAGCAGCAGCACATTCTGGGGAGAACCATGGCTGGCTGTTAGGTTTTTGTTGGAATTTTTTTGATGGTATGAATTGGTCTATGCCTACAATTAACCATTCGGTCAGATCTGATACTATAGAGGACACTTCCTTTTTAAACATGGAGTGCAGAGGTAAATCAGATATGAATGTACGGAAGCTATCCCAGTCAGCCATAGAGTATCGGTATACAGTACGGTGGAGGGGTACGTCTGATGGCTTCTTACATTTTGTTTTTATCTTAACTGATACGACGGAGTGGTCGGAGGATCCTAAAGGAGAATGAACGGTACATGAACATAGCTCAGGGGAAGTTGAAAGAAAAAGGTCTAAGAGGCTTGCATATTGATTGGGTGCATCGGGCACACGGGTGGGTTCGCGAACAATCTGAGTGAGGTCATAAGCAATGGCAAAATCATGACAAAACCTCCCCTCATCATCTGTCTTATTTGAATGGGTCAGCCATTCCACGTTATGGACGTTGAAGTCACCACAGATGTGGATGTTAGCCGAGGGATGTGAAGACAGTATGTGGTCTATTTTCTCAGATATGCTCTTAAAGATAGTAACTCCGCTGTTGTGGGGCCTATAGAGGGCAAATATAAATGCAGTGGTGTTAGCAAGTGCAACCCCGAAGCACATATAGGGTAAATTAGGATCTTCTCTAGAGATATCCCTGCCACATGGGAAGCCATCCTTAATGTAGGCACATATTCCATGCCCATGGCGATCTTGGGAGTCAGATTTAGCTGTTAAATTGGAGTATCCATTAATTATGAACTCATCTAGGGAAGTGGTCGGCCCTATTCCAGTTTCACATAGAAATAATATGTCCGGTTTCGTCTCCTGTAATTGGGTTTCAACCTCTGGAAGGTTGGAACGTAGACCCCTGATATTGGAGAAGGAGACCTGGTAGTAGGGCTCTACGCTGGAAGATGGGGTTCTAGGTTTAATCGAGTTTTTATTCTGGAGATATTTCATGTTGAGGTTTGGGGATTTGTGGAATAGGTCGGCATACTTGGTTAGAGCAGTACAGAGAGGGAAAGTAAGAGAGAAAACGACAGGAATTTTTTTTTATTTGTAGCACACGAAAAGGTAAAGCCGTAACAATTACCCACTAGTATGGCATCGAGAGGCCCCACCAGAGACTCCTGCATGGTCCAGATCCACTCACCAAATGGCAATACAGCAGTCCCAGTACTTTGCGCCTGCTGATAGGACAGCCTCCTTAGTGGTTAATCCAAGGTTCGGGTCCCTGACTATCAGGCGGATAACGTCAGCCCAGACAAAACGTTTACCTCCAGCACCCTTACTAGTGACATGGCAACAAGGACAGACAAAGACAGAAAAATATCCGACATCTCAGACTACTGGTCACCAAGTAGTACCGACCTTTAAGCAGCTTTTTCTTCACCCTTTGTCAGAAACATCACTCATTGAATGAGGACTGAATGACAAAATAAGAGAAGCGAGAGTTACTGGAGCTGCCGATAACACATCCACTGTATTATCTACTCTCCATTTAAAAAAAAAAAAGGGGGGGAGAAAGGGGAATGGGTACAAGTGACTTATATCTAAGTAGTAAGTCCAATGTGCGAACTTAATAATTCATGGCATTTTGGTGATAATCTCCCCTCCCATATTAATGGGTGGAAGTTTGTCGTTATCTATCTAGTTTGAATCATAAAAGTTTCATCTTATAATTAATTAAAATCCAATAATTAACTATTATCAATTTGTAAAGACTGCTTAATATTAATTTACATTAGAGTTTAAATAATTTTTCAAGGTTTTAATTTAGGAGGTCCGTTTTCATGAGTGATTTTCTTTGCACTGTATTATATTTCGAATGTACTTGAACATAAGGCTAACTATATAAGGTAGGATTCGAAAACTAGAAGAAAATATTTTCAATACAGGCAAGCTTGCAGTAATAGTATATATTAAGTATACATCTGTTGTGAGGTATATCTGCGTCCGTGTGTCCTCCTTTAGAAGCACTTGGTAAAGTTAGCTAAAGCTGTTTTGCTGCTTTAAATGCTTTTTCTTGGTCACCCTTCAGGGTGATGGCTTTGTTTTTCCTCTGGAGATTTGTCAGGGATGTGAGCAGGCTTGAGCATCCGGGGATGAATCGTCGGTAAAAGTTCATCATTCCTAAGAAACGGCGCAGCTGCTTTACAGATGTAGGCGTTGGAAAATCCTTGATGGTTTCTATCTTAGCAGGAAGTGGGATGATCCTGTGAGTATCTGTGTGGTGTCCAAGAAAATCTATTTGCACTTGTCTGGGTTTGTTCGGAGACCATAATGTAAGATGGCAAAATACTTCTAGGTGTTCTTCGTGGGTATCAGCATCTCTGCTGGCCAACAGGATGTCGTCAATATAGGCGTAGACATATGTCAAACCACGCAAAACTTTGTCCATCAACCTCTGGAATGTCTGAGCCACATTATGAAGTCCAAAGGGCATTTTTTAAACTTCAAACAGTCCAAAAGGGGTTGTGACTGTTGTCTTTGGAATGTCCTCTGGAGTCTCTGTGACTTGGTAGTATGCCTTAGGCAAGTCTATTTTCGAAAAGATATGGGTCTCCTGAAAGCCCGAGGCAAGATCGTGAATATGTGGGAGAGAATACCGGTCAGCAACAGTGGACACGTTGAATTTCCAGTAGTCCATGCAGACTGAATTCCCCTTTGGATTTTGATACCAAGTGAAGTGGTGAGGTATATGAACTGTCTGAGGGACGGATGCTGTTGTCCGCCAACATCTCCTCAAATGCCTTCTTAACATATGCCAACTTGTGTGCAGGGAGTCGTCATGGCCGTGAGTATGCAGGTTGTCCAACACTCCAACAGTCTTGATGCGGTGGTGTGTCGGATGTTCATCAGTGTCGGTATGCTTAATAGGCTGGCTAATGTCCTTGTACTGACCCAGAATGTCTGCATAGGGTGGGTCGTGCTGTGTTGCCACGCTAATCCTAGTTGTGTTCAGATGTGATGGAATCCCTGTAATCTTAAGAGACGGGGTCCTCGTCTTCATGTGAACAGCCAAGAAATCGGCACCAAGCAAATGTGTTCTGACGTTTGCTACCATGAACGACCACTTAAGGTCACACCTGAAGTCGATACTGTTGAAATCACAGCTTTCTAATCTCTATAATATTATATACGACATCTGGACAAATTAAAATATTATATTTAAGCACATTTAACGACCAGGCAAAGCGCCCCCCTCCACTAGTTTCTGACATTTTAGCTTTTGTAGAACTTATGCACGACGCATTATCTTTTGTTTTGATTGTGCAAAGCTAGATCTGTTATTAAACTTCTGTTTTGTTTTTTTTTGGGGGGGGGGGCTGAGGGGGGGTGCAATTAAGCTATTTTTGTACAAACAATGTCTTTTTTTTTAATTCAATATCTTTAAACTTTATTAATTATCTTTGAAATAGTCCCAGAAAACTAATATTTATCTTTCAAGGGATTTTTTACAAGGAATTTATTTAACTTCTAAATTTAGCTGAATTTCTCAGTTTCTGATGCCGCCGTAAAAAAAATTGTTATAACTTTTTTTTCACGTGTACTTTTTTCCCCCGCATAGAGATTAACTGGTAATCTTGACTGGTTACTTACCGGCCTCTGCGACTAAAAATAGTTTGTCTTAAAGTTGTATTAAGAAGCAGAAGTTGATTTAAACACGAAAATATGAAATCATATCCTAACGAAATGGAACAAAACTTCTTCCGTTTTTTTTAATATATTTTTTTAATTATTTTATATTATAGTTTTAAAAGTGTGGAATCAATTTTCTTTATTAATTTAACGTAAACTGAGAACCCACCTTATGGCAACCTTTTTTTTAGGGGGGTTAAAAATTGTTTTCAAGAGGTTTTCGGTTGTGCTAAAAACGAATATCGCATTTAAATTTTCTGCAAATGAGTAGTTTTCCAGATTCGGATGTAATTCTTTGTTATAAGTGGTGGGCATTGTTGCATGTGCAAGCACAACAGTTGCTTGGTTGTCTGGACGTCTACCAGGTCTCAATTACCAAATAAACACCAGACCCCACCCACAAAAAAGGTGGTCGTAAAGTGGGTGCTCATTTTACGTTACATTAGTATATAAAAGTGATCCCACACGTTTTACTACTATTTTTTTCTTCATATCTAAAAGAAAGAAAAAAAGACTATTTGTTTCCTGAAATTTCAAACGTTATTTTCGTTTCTAGCGCCCCCGAAAACCTAATATAATAGTAATTTTAAAGGATTTTTTGAGGGTGGAAATATACTGCACCCTTACCTTAATAAAAAAAGAAAAGAAAAAGAAAAAATAAACAAATAAAAAGAGAACTAAAAAACTAAAAATAAAAAACAAATAACACTGTTTCGTTTCATTTCAACGATAAAAAAACTGATAAAAATATGGGTGCTAATGCACGTATTAATCCGCACTATTTTTTTAAAATCAGATGTCCAAGTTTTATGATATGTTTTTTTTTTATTCAATTGTAAGGTTAAAGTACGGATTAAGTACAACCGCCCTCCCAATGTTAAGAATGGCTTTTTAAATAATAACGACTTTATTTCAGCACGGATCAATAAAAGCACGAGTACCAAAATATGTAAAGATATTGCACCTTTACCTATATAATCCCCAAATAAATAAATAAATAAATAAAGCTGTTTCGATGAGGAACAACAGTCAACAACTCGCACAAAAAAGAGAAAAATAAATCTGTTTCGTTTCATTTCGATAATAATAAAAAACTGAGGAAAATGGGGGGGGGGGGGAACGAAATGTTTCGTTTCATATTTACATTTCCGGTTCAATGTTTTGCTGTCTTAATTCGAAGTCGAGGCGAACTATTTCGTTGAGTCGAATTACACTCAGGGTAGGTAATCAGTCAAGATTACCCCTTTTTTTTTTAAATAAATAAATTGTTTGTTGGAACCACAGAATAATTACAAAACACTATCCTCTCCCTATGTTAAGAATAGCTTTCGAAATAATACCGCTATAATAATTCAGCACGGTACCAAGAATACATAAGTACCGAACTTTTTAAAATCGTCCATGGTAAATTTTTACTTGATTTCCACCTTAACATTTTCCTTTAAATTTATGACGTTTTTCAGGGTTTCAGGTATGCTGAAAACGAATATTGCATTAAAACTTTCAATGAATAGTTTTTTGAAGAGTAAGCAATATATCTAGGCACCGTGTTTAGTCAAAGGTTTTACTTCTGTTTAGTCGAACATTTTACTCGTGTTTAGTCAAAGGTTTTACTTCTGTTTAGTCGAACATTTTACTCGTGTTTAGTCAAAGGTTTTACTTCTGTTTAGTCGAACATTTTACTCGTGTTTAGTCAAAGGTTTTACTTCTGTTTAGTCGAACATTTTACTCGTGTTTAGTCAAAGGTTTTACTTCTGTTTAGTCGAACATTTTACTCGTGTTTAGTCAAAGGTTTTACTCATGTTTAGTCGAACATTTTACTCATGTTTAGTCAAAGGTTTTACTTCTGTTTAGTCGAACATTTTACTCGTGTTTAGTCAAAGGTTTTACTTCTGTTTAGTCGAACATTTTACTCGTGTTTAGTCAAAGGTTTTACTCATGTTTAGTCGAACATTTTACTCGTGTTTAGTCAAAGGTTTTACTTCTGTTTAGTCGAACATTTTACTCGTGTTTAGTCAAAGGTTTTACTTCTGTTTAGTCGAACATTTTACTCGTGTTTAGTCAAAGGTTTTACTTCTGTTTAGTCGAACATTTTACTCGTGTTTAGTCAAAGGTTTTACTCATGTTTAGTCGGTAAGGGAAGGAGCGGGGACGAAGAAAGAAAGAAGATAAAATGGAGGCAGTGATTTTGAAACTGTGGCACTTTTATTCGGTACAAAAATCGCTTATGGCCGCCGTGTTACATTTCATGAAACATGCGGAAAAGTATCTTTTCAGTAGCGTGAAAATTTGATTTTATCCATTATAAGGCCTCGATAGTTCGAACTGAGTTGTCTCCTCATTTATTAAAAGTATAATAGATGTTCGGGTACTTGTACAGTTTAATCAATTCATTAAAAAAATGAAAATATTGAAAAAAGTTTAAATGAACGTTATGGAATGAAGTTCTCCGAAAAAAACAAAATTTCACTTAATTTCATCAAGTATTTTTTTTTTTTTTTACAGCGAAAAAAAAACAAAACAAAAACAATTTGTTATGATACCGAGCAAACGGTTTGATTTTTAGGAAGAAAATCTAGTGTTAAAGATGGGGGGGGGAGGATCAGCACTTTAAATTGAGTTAGCTCCCCGTAGCATTTCTAAAAATCCAAACAAAAATTTTAAAAATCTACCAAAAATCAGGTAATTATCCGATCAATACGAAATTTTCAGCGATTATTAAGAGAAGAATGAACTTTATAACAGTATAGTGTACTTATTTTTCATAAACGTTATTATATATATATATATATTTTTTTTTTTGCTCACAACGCACCTTGTTTTGAAGTGGGAACAAATAGGCTTAAAATAATCATCTGAAACTGAACATTACATAGATTGTGTTGTTGTAAGGGACAGGATTATAGATTAAAAAAAAAATTGTTTGCATACCTTATTTTGACGTCTGAATATCAGAACTTTGTGTTTAATTATCCCGCTTTTGAGTTTTGAAGTGTGAAATTCGGTGAATATGTTAAGTAAAATAATTATAAGCAAAACAAAAAAAGATTTTTTTAATATTTATATGAAAAAAGCCATTTAAAAATCTTTGATAAATAAATAAACAATTTATTTTTTAGCGAGCCAAATAATGCATGACCATTATTAAACAGGACATGCTTTGAAGAATCGATACAAAAAAAAATCGATAAATATTGTGCCCTTTGTGTTAAAAATAGCATCATTTTTTCGATCCCATTTGAAAACGTTTGCCGGCTTTCGACTATGGTGGACCAAATGCACTGAAATAATTTTTTGATTATTCTGCTTTAAATTGCTCCCCCCCCCCACATTTTAGGGAGTCTGTCCCCCACACACACATATACATTAAAAACCAAACTCATATAAATGGTCACCCATCTGGTACTGGCCAGCCTCAGCGTTAATAATACATTGAAATTTTCGTCACTGAAAAATAAGTTTGTTTTTTTTTTGCCTGTTTGGTCTTCCATAGTTTGCTTTTTATCAAATACAAACGTAAACATTGTCTAGATCGACGCGAAATAACTGGTTACCTATATGAATAAGTGGAATTATTTGAAATCCAGATACTTATATTATAATATTTTTGCATATTCTCATAGAAAATACCCTAAATCTTAGACAACAAATACATAAATTAATTATTTCAAAAACCTTTTTTTTCTTTTTTTTTTAATATTTATGTACGTTTTTTGGTATTATTATACAAACACCGTGACAGCGAATTAACCCTAACCCAAAAACCGTGACAGCGTTAGGGTTAGGGTTAGGGTTAGGGTTAGGGTTAATTCGCTGTCACGGTGTCTGTATATTACCCGTTTTTTTGTGCAAGACAAAAAATGTCAATTGCTAACTTTTTGGGAAAATTTAACAGTTAAAATTTAATTAAAATAGTAGAAAAAGTTTTACATATTCTGTTTTCTATATGATAAAATTCAGGGTTTTAGATTTCTGGAAAAAAAAAAAGTTACTCAGAAATAATGGATTTTAATCAATGTAATTTCGTTTTAAAAAACACAACAACTTGATTTTTCGGCCATTTTTGGCGGTGCCTAATTAAAATACATAACTTATCCAGGTAGGTAGAAGAGTAACTTATCGAACCGAATAAAGGCATTAAAATACATAACTCATCTAGGTAGGTAGAAGAGTAACTTATCGAACCGAATAAAAAAAACATTAAAATACATAACTTATCCAGGTAGGTAGAAGAGTAACTTATCTTGCTTTGTCAATTTTATTGTTTGTTGGCTTCTCTTACCAAAATCCCCAAAACGGTGAATTGTTATTTTAAATGCACCTATTTTTATTATTTTTTTTATTACAAAATAATTATCTACTTTATTTTTTGTTGCGGTGAAAAGTGAACATACAGAGGAAACAATTAAAATTAATTATTGCAGTATTAAAAAAACAAAAACAACAACAACAACAATATAAAAAAAAAACGGAAGAAGTTTCGTTTCATGTTTTTGTTATTACCTCATGTTCTGCTTCTTGATACAACTTTGAGACGAACTTTTATCTTTGAAATAGTCACATAAAACTAGTATTTATTTTTCAAGGGATTTTTGGGGTTTACAAGGAATTTATTTAACTTCTTAATTTAGATGAATTTGTCAGTTTCTTCCAACGTGATAACAGTTTTCATTATAACTTTTTTTCACCTTTAATTTTTTTTTTACATTTAATCTCTTTAATTAATTTTTTCTCATATAGATTAACTTTAGATTAATCTTTTAAACACAAGCAAGAAATAATCGGAAATCTATTTAACAAAAATAAATAAAAATACGAAAAGGCGGCTTTAAAACGATTTAGAGAATTAATTTAAAAAATAAATAAACTTGTAATCTGTTCTTTCTTAAATATTAAAATAATATTAATTTTATCCGTGATATTCACCAAATAGATCTGCTCTATTTCGAAATAATTTGTTTTATTTTTCCTCTTCAATTTTTTTTTTCTGCGAACTTGTTCTTCCGTTCGTCATCTTGAATGTTAAGTTGAGCTTGTAAAGTAAATCACATTTGAAAAATCGTTTACTTTATAAAAGCAGATAAAGTTAATCGAAAGCAGATTATAAAACAAAAACGTAAGTATTATTACATGGCGCACGTGTGTGTATTTTTTTTTATTTTCATCTTTTTTTCATCGGATTATTATCGAATGGTCACTAATCTATCAGATTTTGTTTTCAATACTGACTTAAACATAAAAAAGGTCAATAATACGTAATTCTTTATGTTATCAGTGGTGGCCAATTCTGTATGTGTTTTCACGCACAGAATTGATAACATTTTTCTTGATTTTGTTTTTTAATTTCCCTGTCTTTATTGAAACATGAAATCAGAAAAAAAAGCGAATAATCCTAATGAAAATGTTGATTTATTGTTGAAAATTTTTCGCTGTCGATTGTTTTTGTTTTCAATATTGACTTAAACATAAAAAAAACTTCTTTATCGTTTACCAAAAAAAATAAAATAAAATAAATAAAAATAATAAAATAATAATTTTATGAATTTTAGGTTTTTAAATGTTTGGCAAGTAAAAAAAAATCAGATTTTGTTTTCACTAACGACTTAAACATAAAAAAGGTCAATTTCTAAAATTTTTCAAAATTACAAATATTCTTTACAATAACGACTTTTATAGGTTTTCAAGGATGCTGAAAATGAATAAATATTTCAAAAGTGGTGCAAGAAATTAGTTTTCATGATATGAGGAAAGTATTTTTTTTCGAAAATTGAGGTTCACGTTTCTATATAAATTTAATGTAAAATGAGCACCCACTTTCTGGCCACATGGTGATATTTGGAGGGAGGGGCTCTCTGAATGCCGTTTTGGTAAATTGTAACTTACTTTCCACCT
Organism: Euprymna scolopes; assembly: GCF_053919585.1. Taxonomy (NCBI): domain Eukaryota; kingdom Metazoa; phylum Mollusca; class Cephalopoda; order Sepiida; family Sepiolidae; genus Euprymna; species Euprymna scolopes. The sequence continues at coordinate 38,220,543 of NC_136527.1, forward strand.
TAATAGTCATCTTTACCGTGACGAATTCTAGAGGTTTTAGGGTATGCTGAAAACTAATATCGCATTTAAAATTACTGCAAACAAATAGTTTTATGAATACTAAGTAATTCTTTTATGTTATCAGTGGTAGCCACCATTCATAACATAAGGAATTACATTGCTTAATATTCGGAAAACTCGTTATTATCTTGTTAACTCAATTTTTTATTTCTAAGAATAAGTTTCGTTTTTCTTTTATTAAATGTCTTAATACGAGGAACGCCCGATGCATGGTGAATACCATCTGATAATTTAAAATTAACATCGGTAGATGACACTTGATGACTTCCATGCTTGAGTTTATAAACAAGGAAAAATTGATTTCTTTTGTTTTTCTCATAATCTTTTCTTTCATAACTCATTCCTAACGTTTCACATACTCTGTGAAAATGGTTAACCGAAATCATCTTCCAAAGTGTCACGTATAAAACGAATCCCGAGAAAGGAATATTTTTTTAAAAACAGAATACAGATCTTACCCAAGCTAACGAATTCCCTCTCACTGGTTCCTCTTCCCCACTTCCAAACTCTGAACCAACTCTAGGCCTTTCTAAATGGATCCGATTATTGTCTTTGACATCCACAATAGGTGCAAATAGGAGATAACTTGTGTTCCAATTATTGGCAAGTTTTTATGCCATGTTATGTGTCAGGACTCTCCAATCCATCAACCTTTCCCGTTGATGTAGACTCCTTAATATTATATTTTACTGTCTTGGACATCCACAAACGATGATACAGCAGATAATTTGTGTCCAAATTATTTGCAATTTTCGATGTAATGCTATATGTCATGACTCTACGATCCATTAACGGCTTTTCCTGTAGATGTTGACTCCTCCATATTGAGATATCAGTTTGTTCTGTGGCTCAATCACTATGCAACTCATTGGACTTTCCTCAATCAACGTTGCCCACAGATGTTTCACATGCGCCTTCTGCTGGTTCTTATAAAAAACAGATTTCCAATCTTAAAATCTAATGACTTTATTTTCTTATACTTTCTCTATCAGTTTTTTCCTAACTTCCTGAATGTTATTCCTTATCAAAGTAAAAGATCGATGCATCTCTTTTAGAGCGATCTCGTGTTGCTCATCACCATAGTTTACTCTACAAGGCATTAATATGTTATCTAATGACAAGATCACGTCTCTGTTGTAGAACAAGTAATATGGTGAGAATTTTGTTGTTTCACTCACATGAAATCTGACAGCTGCCAACATTTGGTTTATGTATAAATCCCATGACTGTTCATTGTTCCTGATGTTTTTTGCTTAATTGTCATGCATCATCCTATGAAATTTTTCCACTTCTTTCTTTGTTTGATAATAAAATGACGTCATCACATGATGTAAGATGAGGTCCTTCAACACCTTCTTCATGACTTTGTTTATATTTTCCGGACATTATCTTTTAACAGCTAGGGTAGTCCTCCGAATCTGGGGAGAATTTCGTCCAACAACAGATGCACTACCGTTTCTGCCTTCTTATTAGGAACCGCTAAAGCCTCCAGCCAACCACCATGCATATCGATGAAAGTCACTATTTTCTAGTTACCCAAAAGTGTCTTTGGTAGGGCCCAAAATAGCCAACACCAGTCTTATGAAAAGAAAAGGGGCTGATCGCACTTCTGCATTCTAGGTTGTTGCTTTTTCAGATCTCTTGTTTTGCACATTTGATATATTTCCTACATATTGATTAACCTCCTTAAATAAACACAACCAGAAATATTTTTGCTTAATAGCATGAAAAGTCTTTTCCATAACTATTATTGTCATGGTACTGTACTAACACTCTTTTTTTAGGATGCAACGGTACATGTTACCTTATCAATAGTTCATTGTCAGGTTGGGACAAGTAATACACTATCTCGCCCATCACTCTGAACTTTTTGTTCGGCATCCGCATCTTTAATCTAAAAATTTCATTATCTGCCTTTTGTTCCCTAATTTGATAAAAACATAACATATGACACCGATAAGCCCTCAACTTTCTTATCCAATGAAAACTATTTTTGCTCAAACAAAACGATTTCACCTACCATCTCTCTTGCATATCACTAAGATTATGAGATAAAAAAAGTTAATTTGTTTTTAACAAAGATCATATCATAGATCATTTGAGGCAGAAATTATGTTTTTATAAATCAACAATTATATGACGTCATACCAATGAAAGATCTGACTTGTCTCACAGTAGTTGGAGTTGAGATTTTATAGATTTTGACTTTTTTCAGGTCTGGCTATATACTCTGTTCACTTACTTTGAACCCCAGATACTGTACTTCTCCTAAAATCTCACACTACATCACTTTCAACCAGAGGTTTGCTTATGTAAAATGACTAGTAGTACCGTATCTATGTGATCCAAGTGACTTTCCATCGTATCTTAGAATATCAAAATATCATCCAAATATGGTAATGCATAACCGTTCTGTCCCTGTAGAACTATGGACATTAATTGCTGAAAGATCCTGGGGGCGTTTGCGAGACCAAATGGTATAATGTTAAAGTGAAATAAACCCCAGTTGCAGGTAAATTAAGTTTCCTCTTTATCCTTCTTATTTAATTTAACCTGAGAATAACCTGACTTCAGATCTAAGTTTACAAAGTATTTTGCCGACCCAAGTAAGGCTAATATGTCATCAATGGCCAGTAACACTCAGGCAAACTTCTTCATGACTTTATTTAAAGCCTTTACATCTATTTTACTACCATCCTTCTTTTCTACTTACACAATCAGAAAACTCCATGGACTATTCGATCGCTCAATTACATCTGCCTGCATCATTTCACCTAAATTGACATACATCCTGGCCTGGTTTATTTAAACAAATAAACGAATACATAGGTAAATGTATTCCGTGCCAAACCAGAAATTTGAGGAAACAGCAACCTCAAATGCAGGAGTGCGATTTGCCTCCTTTTCCTTTCGCTAAACTAGCGTTAGATGTTTCCGGGCCTTACCCAAAAACTCTATCAGGCAACCAATACATAGTGACTTTTATAGATATGTACAGTGGTTGGCCGGAGGCTTTTGCGGTTCCGAATAAGAAAGCAGAAACAGTGGTGCATCTATTGATTGACGAGATTTTTCCCAGATTCGGGCACCACTGCAGCTTTTAACGGATTATGGGCCTGAGAACATAAATAAAATAATGAAAAAGGCCCTCACATCGTTCTATCACCTGCAAACTTGAAAGGTTCCATAGAACAATGCATGACGTCCTTGCGAAGAAAATAGGGGACAATGAACAGTCATGGGATATATACATGAATCAGATGTTAGCGGCTGTCAGGTTCCATGTAAACGAAACGACAAAATTTTCACCCTATTATTTACTCTACAATAGAGATGTTGTTCTGCTGTTGGACAATATTCTAAGACCCCGTAGAGTATACTATGGGGATGAAAATCATGAAATCGCTCTACAGGAAAGTAAGGAGTAATATAAAGAATGCTAGGAAAAAAGAACAATAAATATAAAAAAGAGAAATATGCATGAAATCTAGAATTAAAAAAAAAAAATATATATATATATATATATATATATATATAATGTCTTTTTGGGGGTATTGGAGGAGTGTAAAAGATAGGGGAGGTGCGAATGAACTGGAAATCTGGGCCATCAAAAAAAGTCGGTCTATGGGTCAGACGTTGAATGGAGCAAAGTTCGGATGAACTTAAACCCTGACCGACAAAAATGAAACCTGGGAATAAGATGACGTAATTCGGCCGCAAACATCAATTCAGAATGTGGGTTGATTACGTAAATTGGTTAACGGGAAAATTCATAAAAAAGCAATGATAAACAAGTCAAAAGTCAGTCAGAGAGTGACAGCAGAGGAAATGACAGATGATGCTCAACTGCCTGTCACGGTCACAACCACACCCTCTCCACCACACTATCTCCTCCACCACCGTATTACGTGTATATGTTTGTTATTAAATAAATCAAGTTGTTTAATAACAAAGCGTTTCGTTATTCATAGATAAATGAACAGCGGGCATTCCATTCACTAGACGACTTACATATATGCATAAATGTCAAACGAACTATCTATCTATCGAGATATTCAAAAATCTCTGATAGTAAGAATATAGTTGGTGCTAACAAAATAGACGTCATGGCCATATTGCCCAATATATAACACTTGCGGCTTTTATCGCATTTGTGTTGAGATTCTCTGCAACAAAGAAATTATGGTAGAAAGACTGACTTTCTATCCCTACTCTTAATCGAGCAAGCCCTTCTACAATTAATTGGGAACCATTAGCTGTTCTTAAACTTTTTTTATCACATAGTCCAGGTTCCTGTAAGTGCTTTAAAAACACTGCTAATTATTACTAACACCTAAATCGAAGTACATCCTCATCTCCTTTTTTCTTAAGCAACCCATGGCTTTTATCACACGTGTGTTCAGATTCTCTGCAACAAATCAGTCATGACGGAAAAACTAACATTCTATCCCTACTCTTAATCGAGCAAGCCCTTCTACAATTAGAGCTAAGGGAAATTATGTGTTAACATCTTGGATATTTGATAGAAACAAAAAAAAATAGAATTTTGAGTGGGGGTTGGTTTCACATGAATTTAATGTAAAATGATTTAGCATTTAAGACCATTCTAGCGTCTTAGGACAGTTGACCAATATAATTTTTATGGGAAAAAATCATTTGCACTTTTCTATAAGTATATGTAACTTACCGAAAAATTTGGTTTAGTGGGGAGCTCTACCACTTGGACTTAACGTTATTGTAAGGGCTGAAGGTTTTAGAAGTAGGCTTGCCACTCGTACCTAGGGTTAGATGAAGATTAATCGAGTTTTTGTTACGAGGGCATTTGCCACCCATTATGAAACTATACAAGAATTACAACAAACAAACAAAAATAAATGTCATTTAAAACAAGTGACGTCACTCTAACATAAAACGCCACCTATTTATATATTTAAAAAATAATAACTATTTGTTAAAGCTGGCATTAATATATTAAAAAAACAAGTTTTTATTAAACCTGAAAATTGTTCACACATTTTGAATAAATTTGATTTTTTAAAAATTACATTTCATGTCTTTTTCTACCGTTTTTATTTTTTAACTGAGCACCTCCTACAAATATTTAAATATTGATTTTGCATTTTTTTTAATTGGGCACATTAGTTTCTATTCAATAATAATTCGCTGCAAACATTGGAAAAAAGACGAAAATTTAAAAAATAGAGAGCTGATACCGCTCATATATGTTAACCTAAAACATAATTCAGTCACATATTCGGTTGTTAAAAACAAAAACACAATATTTAAAATTTTGACCACTAGTCAAAGTTTTTAAATATTTATATGCTTGATAAGAAAATAGCTCTAACTAAACATGTAAGAAAAGTTTTTATAATCAAATTTTTTATTTAAAAAAATCGATCTGGAATAAAAATCAACAACAAAAAACGTCCTTTTACAGTGGCTGTACTATCACTGCTTCTGGTTATTATGCTATTCCTAATGCTACAGTCTACACTCAAAATCAAAACGATTTTTTACGGATATCATGTTTTTTCATTGCTATTTACAACAACAGAAAACCATATACAATTATTATTTTAACAGATTAAAACAGTAAAAAGATTGTTTTATGATAGTTCAAATAAAATTCAAACAAAAAAGTTCCATACTCATGTTGAAATCTTTTTTACACAACGGAAAAACGAGTGCTCAAATCTACTTCAGACAGGCGAAACTATTAAAAGTGCAATCTTTTCTTGGCTAGATTCTAAATCTCACGAAAATATTCTTCATACCAGCGCAGTACGAGCATTTAGAAATCGGGGGGGGGTTGTTACAAAATCTTACTGAAAACGCCATTTTATGATGTTAACATTTTTTATCAATTTATTTGCTTAAAATTCTTAAAATATACTATGTACATAATTATTTATAAATTTATTTGTTTAAAACTGTTAAAATATACAATGCACATTTATCAATTTATTTGTTTAAAACTCTTAAAATATATAATGTACGTTATTATTTATAAATTTATTTGTTTAACACTCTTAAAATATATAAGGTGCATTATTATTTATACATTTATTTGTTTAAAACTCTTAAAATATATACTGCACATTATTATTTATAAATTCGTTTGAAAAATGAAAACAGTGGTATATTGACGACTTAAAATGCTTTGGTTTGTAAAATATGACTATTTTATCAGAATCCTCTTGGAATGTATGATTATCCAAAGCATTTTATCGTTCACGTGTATTGCTACTGATAAAAATATCAAAAAAAGGTGGAAAGTTTAAGAAAACAATACAACAGAGAGCTAGACATTATATAGTATTCAAGAGTGATTCAATTCTACAGAAACATGTTGTTCATGGAAAGCCACTTATGAAAAACTCATGACTAATAGATTCCATGTAAATGTGGAAAATTATACAAATGTGAGTCATGTCATTCACTAACAGTAAGGTTATAAAATCATTGAAAAGCTGTAATATGTGGAGAGATTGAAAAATTAGTTATGGCAGAATATATATGGATGGAAAAGTGAAATCATCTACCATTATGGGATAAAGTAAAAATTATAAATAGAGAATAACAATGAAGAGTAAGCTAGATTATATATTATTTAATACGATAAAGGAACTATTAATAATAATAGATATACATATAGTAATATGTAATAAAAACTGTCTATATATATGTATATATATATATATATTTATATGATATGAAGTAATGAATACTGATAACATCTAGAAACAAAATAGTTCTTCAAATTCATACTAGGATTGTCTGCTAGGACCTGTAATGCTAATATATGTTGCTATGATTAGAGCACTAGGTAAAATTTAGTTGTAGATTACATACTACTGAACGCAAGAAGTTTTTATCCTCAGTGAGATTGAAAATAGAATTAAAAATTACTTGGGAATTTTTACCCAGTCATCGCTACCAATACTAGAGTGTGCTAATCCCATGTACTAATTAAAATGTTCCATTCAGAATTATGTAAAGATTTTTTGAGTTCAAGAGAAAGATTCTCAAGTTCGACAAAATACACCCAAATAAGATCGGAGGTAACATAGAAACGTTGTGAAAATAACACCCTAGTGGAGAACAGTATTCTGAAGAATCAAATAATATGAAGACTCAATCCTCATCTCTAAAATAAAAAAAACGTTATTACTTTCAGTTTGAAAAATAAAAACACATTAATTTTGTAAACAAACCTGTGTTGAATTAAAAATACACTCATTTTATTTTTTAATTTAATTAATTAATATATGTTTGGATATTTTTTGATAACTAACAACATAATAAATTGAATTTTACAACATGAAATGTACTTTTTCAAATTTATTTTATACTTTCAGAATTTGCAACAATGAAAAAAATTCATTAATGGATAAGAAGCACCTTTCTGCATTGTTGATTTAAAAATCGTTTAAAATAATTATGAATTTCTTCATATGAATTTTCCAAAGTTGAAATTTATTAGCGTGCCTATCATCACACACTTCATTACATTCCTACTTTTTGTGGAATCAGATGCAAGAAAACATGAGATGCAAACAACATTCTTGTGAAGTATGTGGTTCTTCTTTTGCATGGAAGTCCAGTTTATTGCATCATATGCTAACACATGCGGGAGAGAAACCACATTCCTGTGAAGTATGTGGTTCTTCTTTTGCAAAGAGGTCACATTTATTGAGTCATATGAAAACACATACGGGAGAGAAACCACATTCTTGTGAATTATGTGGTTCCTCTTTTGCACGCAAGTCAAGTTTATTGCGTCATATGCTAACACATACGGGAGAGAAACCACATTCTTGTGAAGTATGTGGTTCTTCTTTTGCACTGAAGTCAACGTTGTTGAGTCATATGAAAACACATACGGGAGAGAAACCACATTCTTGTGAGGTATGTGGTTCTTCTTTTGCACAGAGGTCACATTTATTGAGTCATATGAAAACACATACAGGAGAGAAACCACATTCTTGTGAGGTATGTGGTTCTTCTTTTGCACAGAGGTCACATTTATTGAGTCATATGAAAACACATACGGGAGAGAAACCACATTCTTGTGAGGTATGTGGTTCTTCTTTTGCACAGAGGTCACATTTATTGAGTCATATGAAAACACATACGGGAGAGAAACCACATTCTTGTGAAGTATGTGGTTCTTCTTTTGCATGGAAGTCAAGTTTGTTGCGTCATATGAAAACACATATGGGGGGAGAAACCACATTCTTGTAAAGTATGTGGTTCTTCTTTTGCACGGAGGTCACATTTATTGAATCATATGAAAACACATACGGGAGAGAAACCACATTCTTGTGAAGTATGTGGTTCTTCTTTTGCACAGAGGTCACATTTATTGAGTCATATGAAAACACATACGGGAGAGAAACCACATTCTTGTGAGGTATGTGGTTCTTCTTTTGCACAGAGGTCACATTTATTGAGTCATATGAAAACACATACGGGAGAGAAACCACATTCTTGTGAAGTATGTGGTTCTTCTTTTGCATGGAAGTCAAGTTTGTTGAGTCATATGAAAATACATACTGGCGAGAAACCATATTCTTGTTAATTATGTGGTTCTTCTTTTGCATGGAGGTCACATTTGTTGAGCCATATGAAAACACATACAGGAGAGAAACCACATTCTTGTTAATTATGTGGTTCTTCTTTTGCATCCGATTGACATTTGGTGAGGCATATGAAAACACATACAGATCGTTCCTACTGATGCTTTACTTAACAGAGCAGCTACAGAAATCAAAATAGTAGTTAAAAATACTCCACACATTGTATTTCAAAAATTGGAAAAAATGTGCCAAACAATAGTGTGCTAAGTCTTTTCTGGAATTATTATTATTATTATATAAGTAAGGAATGTTTTATAGACTGGCTTTAAAGAGGATTTCTTCACTATGATCAGGATAGAATTATAATGACTGCTCACAATGAAAGCTTGATTACCACTGCTTTTAAGAGGATAGAAAAAAGCTGGAATCTTTGGAAAATTTTTATTTCAGTAATTATAAAAGCAACTGAATTAGACAAAAGGATTTAAAAAACTGACAAATATATTTGGTTAAATGATTTCTCGGTTGAAATGCATGAGAATTAATATATATATATTAAATTAAAAAAGAGACAAACAACATTCTGGTTCTTTTAATAAAAAGACAGATTTATTATAGGTAGGAACCCCTTCGTTTCTGAGAACTGCAAACGTGAAATAAAGTTAACAAAATGTTCGAATTGATTCTTTTATTAATTTTACTTTTGATTAAGTATTTTATTCTGCATTTTTTTAAATTTTTCCATGTATTCACGTAATTTGGCATGAAAAAATGTATTTCTTCTTTGAAGATTCTTTCCAGATTCAGATTGGAAACTCTTTTCTATCCTCAAATACATGAGATATTTCTTTGCCATATCATGTGACACATTTCTTATATATTTATCTAGGGAAACTTTTAATCACGCCACCTGCAGCATATTTCTGGTAAACAACAGATTATTATGAGTTGTACGACTGTAACCCTCACCAAAATTCATAAGAATTAACAAAATTGTTACAGGCGTATGTTCTCAATATATAAGAATAAGAGTGTAGTTTTTCTAGTTTTAAACAATTTTCGATTATGAATATTTTGAGTTAATGAATCCTTGTAAGAACTAACTTGCATTTGAAAATGACGAAAGGAATTAATCACCACTACAAAGTATACAAAAGTACTATGCTAAGTTGTTTGTTTTGAAATCCTCAAATATAGCACTCCCATCCATACACACAAAAAGAAATTTAATCACCTTAAAAACGTCATGGTCATAATTTTGTGGTGGAATGTGATTCATCATATATAGCTTATATGTCGTTAAAACCTTTTGCACAAACAACATTCAACAATTTAATTCTATTTTATAATCTACATTTATTCACATGCCTCACAGAGTTGCATATTTTATAATTGGAATCTATCTTTCCGAAACTTGAATAAAGACTGCAATAGAAAAATTACACATTCAAAGGTTTTACCTGCGATCACATCCTTCTAGGACAGAACAAACACTACATTGAAATAATACCACGAAAGTCTGATTTGTTCATATGCTTTCTATGGCTTAAGTTAGACACAAGGTCAATTCATATTTAGAATTAACCTCTTAGAAATGTCAAATTAATCAATTGCTGGAAATAATCTTTCTACCCTCGCCATACTTCACGCAATAATAATATAAAATTTGTGATTCAAAATAAGTAGATAATGCCTGGGATAATACATTCATGAAACAAAACATATACTTGACTTTTATTATCACCAATTGCTTATTATAATTATTGCTAATACCTTGAAATAACTTCCACCGTTAAATGCGGGGGGGATTTACATAAATGTTTTTTGGGTTAGTGTGCTCTTCCATATGTTTTTTGCTATCTCTTCAAATCCCTCTTTCCGAATCACGTGTTTCATAAACAGCGTGAACGAGGATAAGATGAAGAACTTCATTCAAGTTTCAGAAGCAGTTTTTTTGTGCAACCGGTAGAGAGCAACTACAGTTTCGGTCTTTAATCACACATAAGAGTTAGAGATTACGAAACATGTATCCATGATTATCTAAAAGAATAAAGACAATCGAAATAGAAAGACAAATTCCATTAAAATTTAATAATGTTACAGATGAATTCATATTTTGAATCCTAGTTAATTTTTTAGTTAGCAATGTTTCTTCTCTTAATACAATTACTTATTTCGGTTTTCTAATGTTTCTTCTCTTTCGATTTTCTAATTATTATTTTTATAATCTTATCCAATTTATATTTCGATCTGCACATATGGGTATTGCCAATTTCACACAATTATGTTATCATAGCCTGGGTTGTACTCATGTCCTGGGTTGTACTCTCTGCACTCCCTTCAACTTAACAGTAATTAAGATGATAAAATGCAAACACATCCACTCTCCAAAATAAGGATGCAATACCCGGAAGTAAAGACCAAACAACATTATCTAGTACAAGATAAAAACGGCCATTTTACAAAATTAATTAATCCGATTCAAAAACTTGTTAATAGAATAAAAGATAAAAATGAAAGTTTTCGGATGGCACAATAATTGTTTGAACGTTTGATAACGCCTCCATATATTTTTATATGTTCAAAACACAAGCATATCCATGTAAAACAAATTAATAACTCGGTGGCGATAAAAAAATAAAAACGGTTCTGTCGACAGAACGAAGATCGGATTTTTTTACACATGTCTACCACACCAGCAATATTAGACACAACTTCAATTTATCTAAAAAAAAATCCAGCTCACAAAACATTGCCCCCCTCACCTGATTCCCCGGAAAGAGATAATCTGTTCCAATTACGCACATAACCTTAACAGTTCTTCAAAACCGGTAGTGATTAAGGTTAAAGGCAATATAAAATAGCAAGCCAGCTATCTTATAGCTGCTGCTGATTTTCTCATGAGTACTCTGTTACACTGCTCCAGAAAAAGTTTTACTTATTGTTTCGATACTTTGTAAAATTAAAACATAAAAATACATATATATGCATACATATAAAATATATAAGCTTAATAGAATCTTATATAGAAATAAATATTTTATTTTGCATAATTCTTATTGTTTTAATTTGTAAGAAAAGATCATTTTCAACTTGACATCTTGTGTATTAGTGAAGCATATTTTTTCAATTGAAAGCAATGCTAGTTTCTTTAGGAACTCCTTGTGTTCCTTCGAATTTTTAAAATCCTTTTCAAGGTTGAAAAATAATCTTTTTATCTGATTTAGTCATGTGAAATTGCAAGAATATTTTCATCAGTTTTGTAATTTCACTATAATAGACATGAGGGGAAAACGAATGTACACATATTAAAAGTAATAGCAGAGGTATTAGAAAACTACGTTCAGTTTGTAGAGGAATGGAACCGCAAATGAATAAAAACAGGTAATGCTACTAAGACTAAGCTTCGTTCCTTTAACAATCATAAAAAACTCTAAACTATTACCATAACTAAAAACATTACCTGACAACCCATTTTTCAAACTTGTCAGCCTAACATTTCCCACATATCCTATATCTTTACCATGCAGAGTATTGTTGTCACATCTAAGCTGATAAATCTACCGCTAGTCTTTACCTATTAGACATGATCCAAAAAGAGTTTCAAATCTAATAGAATCTGCACTATCTGCCATGCTCCAGCCCCTGTCACATCGCCGGAATGTTGCATCTGTTTGCCAATTTTGTAACTTCTTTAATTGAATGTGCTCTGATTAAATAGCACTTGTGAACCCTCGATGTACAAACTCCCGAATGATGCGAAAGCAAAAAAATACCAACCCTTCAATGTTGAAGCCTCTAGGTGCCGACAATCCTTATATTGTAGTAGAATTCCCCTTGACTTTTGAACCCGCTTCCCATGATTCCTAATTCCCTGGGTGTAATGATATGCAGAAGTTTAAATGTAATGTGAATAGGCATCTCACTGGTAAGCTCTCCACAATCCCATGTTAGATATGATTCCAATTAGTAGCACCTTACGTCCAAGTAGCAATACGCCATGTTTGGTCTCATTCTCATTTTACAGGAATTTTTCCTTTATGTGCCCATTTTTAATTAAAAAACTTTCTGAAAATAAAACTTTCTAATAAATAATAAACCTTTTTTTAAATAAAAAATAGATGAATTGAATAAAACAGGATAGTGAATAGATGTGAGGGAGAGACGGACTTATATGAAAGCGAGAATGATGAAATGATGTAACCGTGATAGAGTAGGGAAGGAATAATATAGAAAGAAGGAGGAGTGGGGGAGGGGTTAGGGTCAGGGTTGGAGAAGAGTAAAAATAATAAAAAGAAGGGGAGAGTGGGAGAGAGTAATATGGTGAATAAGAGAGGAGAGGGGAGGTTGGCGGAAAGGATGAGAGAGAGAGAGAGAAAAAGAAAAAAAATAAATAGAAAAATAGGGAGAAGAAAGAAGAGAATATATATTTATGTTGAAATATATTTTCTTATAATCTATACCAATCCTTATTTAAGAAGCTCAATGTAATTATAGAGCAATATAGAGAATAAATAACAAAAAATGATATTCCTAAATTCATGATGTTGGCCAACTTATAATTTATTCCTTTAATTCAGTTGACTTATCAATTCTTGACAGTATCTGTTCCGTAGCGCAAAATCAATCACTTAATTATTATATCAATCAGTGAATCTATTATGCCCTTAACTCATCAGAAGTTCTATTTAAAAATTAGTAAATTTATACATTCTAACTTGTGTATTCATACTTATAAAAATAACATTAATAAATTATAAACTATGTTACATGTTTGTATGTACGAAACTAAACTAAGCTTAAAACGATTTATCATTACGATTATTATAATTAATCAATTGATTTGAATTGAAAATCAGACATCATTCAATTTTCTTGACTATTATAATCAAGCTTTCAAAAATCATACAATTCCAAGCCTATACTTACGTTAAGTTAAGTTTAAAAATTATCTGAAACCCCTTTTTATCGTAATTGTAAATAATAAAAATTATTTGACTTAAAGTGAGGCAGAGTTACTTCCCTTGGAACAAAACTAACGAGATATTAAGTTTACTTTTATTTATTTTTTCCTCTTTAATTTCATTTTTTCTTTTCCTTTAACATTCATATTATAAACATTTCGTAACCCATAGTCATCCATATTCAACTAATAATTAATTTGATATAGTTTTAATGTCTTTCACTTAATATTATTAAAAAAGATTTACTCGGTTTATATTATAAATTAATTCACTAATCTGTCCAATATAAAATTTAAGTATTAAAAATTATTTCAATCGATAGTCATAAGTTGTACTTCATTTCTGCTAATGGTGAATTGTAAAATAATTGGTTACTTACATTCATTGATATAATAATTTAGTGATTGATTTTGCGCTACGAAACAGATACTGTCATGAATTGTATAAGTCAACTGAATTAAAGGAATAGCTTATAAGATGGTCAATATCATGCATGTTGGAATATAATTTTTACTTATTTATTGTGTTTGTGTGTGTGTGTGTGTCTCTCTCTCTCTCTCTCTCTCTCTCTATATATATATATATATATATATATATATATGTATATATATATATATATATATATATATATATATATATATATATATATATATATATATATATATATATATATATATATATACAGTGGCGGCTCGTGCCTGGAGCTGTGGAACTGCAGCACCCCCAATCATTTCTACTCAATATTATCGATACACGGTAAAAATAATACGTTTATTTTTTTCTTTCTATGTGATAATATATCATATTAATAATAATAATAATAATAATAATAATAATAATATATATATATATATATATATATATATATATATATATATATATATATATATAATCCTGAAGCTTTGTGTCGATAACTGTCCCCATATTCATATAAGTATAAAAGTAAAACTTTGCTTGGAGCTGCCAAATTCACAGTTACATATTCTTAGCGAAGTTCGCTTATACGCATGCCCGCTTCAGACGGCGAATGAAAGCTAAATTGGAACTGTCATTTTAGCAGTTCCAAACGCTCGTGAAAACCAGTGTTTGCGTGTTTTCGCTTATATTATTATTTTTTTAAAGGCTTGTTTACAAATGTTTTGTTTTTATTATTATTAAAAAGTGTAAAGTGTTCTTGTAAATAAATATCCACCTTAAAAAAAATTCTCACACTTTTAAATGCGATTTAAGCAGGCAAAAATATACAATATGCGAAACTTTTTTTTTTATAATTAAAAGTGTTCGGGCTTTTTACCCGTAAAGCTACCAACGTAACTAATGTTATTTTTTCACGTACGGCTTATTTTCTTTGTGTTTTTATGTAGTTTGAAATCTATTCATTTTGTGGTAGTTGAACTTTACAGAATAAAAAATATTTACATTTTTTTCTATAGAAAAGCGAAGAAAATTTTATTTTTTTAAATACATTTTAGTTAAAAAATGTTTTCTAATGTTGCTCATAGTACAAACATGTAAACTTTTTTATTCCATATTTTATTTACAAAGTAAGTTTAGTTATAAACACATTTTTAAATTTTAAATAAAACTGTTATCCAATAAAACCATTTTTAAATGGTAAACTCCTAACTTTACCATCGTGTGCAAGCAAGTAAATTTCAAAGATTTTGTTTTTATGAAAAAAAAATTATTAAAAAATTGTAAATAAAATGTATTTAAAAACATGTTTTTCGTTTGTTTGCCTGCGGAAAAGCCCATAAAATTTATTTAATCTGTAAAGTTTAAAAGAAATATATTTGTTTATTTTTTTTATTACTCTGTAAAGTGTACACAATTTAAAATAGTATTTTTTTATTAAAATATTTTTTGCGTATTATCCCTTTTTCGACGGCTTATAATGGCAAAGTTAAAAAATATTTGTATTAAAAAAAGACAATTTTAATGGCAAGCTTATTTTGTTATACGCCTTTTTTTAATTAACAACAAGCTTTTTATAAATAAAAACGTTTTTAAATAGTAAAACTATTTTCGTTAATAAAAATCTGTTATCTAAAAGTTATAAAAGTACGATTCATCTCAGAACCCGGTTCAGTTGAATCGCAAAAAGAGGATCACGTAAACATTGTATTCTTCTACCCGAATTAATATTCTACTAATAGACTGCCTAGTACTTACCTTTCTCAACACAATTGATATAAAAGAATTTAACCATGGCCTCCTTGCATCCCCAAGAAATAACTTCTGTGACAGTAAGTTAACTTCAACAGATTGAGTTTTCACAGCTGCCTCTTCATGATAAAGTTGAAATTAAGAAAAGAGGCCGTTCAACGCCTGATATTCAAATATCTCAGTCAGGCATTAGCAACAACAAAGTGCATATTCGTAGCTTTAATTCTGACTGGTACCAACGGAATAGTTGGCTTTGCGGCTGTGAACTAAAAAAGGCATTGTTCTGCTTTCCTTGTTTGTTGTTTGGGGGTGATGTAACGTGGACAAAAGATGGTTTCAGAACTATTAGCAAAATGAAAGATAGAACTGAAAAGCATGAGAAGTCAAAGGAGCACGTTGACAATGTAGTTTCCCTATCAATTTTGGGGACCGTAAATATTAAAGAAAAACTTAGTGAGGCCTACGGACTTTCAATCAATCATCATAACATGAATGTTAAGAAGAACCGTGAAATTTTATCTAAAATAATAGATTTTATTTTCTTTTGTGGGAACTTTGAAACTCCCTTACAAGGACATGATGAAAAAGATGATTCAGTAAATGCAGGTGTATTTAGAGGATTAGTAAATTTTGCATCTAACTTAGATCCAGATTTAAAGAATCACTTAGAAACCAGTAGTGTCTTCAGAGGTGTTTCCAAGACCATTCAGAATGACATACTTGACTGTCTTTTACAAATATACCGTGATGAAATAAGGGCAGAAATTAGCAAAGCTTCCTTTGTAGCTGTCATGGCTGACGATACAACAGATGTGTCTGAACATACACAAATGATCATTGTTTTACGGTACGTCTTGGATGAAAAAATACTTGAACGCTTTTGGGGATTCTTTATTCCAGAAAACCAAACCGCTGATGGAATATCAAAATATATTCTACAACAATTGGATATAATCCTTCAAGGGAATCGCCAAAAACTGATAGCTCAGACATTTGATGGTGCAAATGTCATGAAAGACAAAAAAGCTGGTGCTCAGGCGAAAATAAAAGCAGTTTATAGTAATGCACATTTCACTCACTGTTATGCGCATCAACATAATTTAATAATGAGGAATGCAGCAAGCATTACACGAAATGCTATAATATTTATCTCTAACATTTTGGCTATTCCGACCTTCTTTTCTAGATCACCACAGCGTCTGTCCATTCTCAAGAAGCATCTGGATGTAAGCATTCCACGTCCATCCGCCACGAGGTGGAACTTTAACATACGGACCATAAATAGAGTTCATGAAAATGTTCAAGCATTAAAAAAATGTCTCACTGAAATTCAGTCAACATCATATGTAGATGAAACCGTTGCAGAAGCGACAGGAATTCTGAAATATTTGAACGATGAAAATTTCATATTTTGGTTTGAGCTATTTCATCAAATTATGTCTCATGTTGAAATTATTTATAATCAAATGCAATCTCGGGAAATTAGCATATATAAAGTCAATGAATACATAGCAAATTTCAAAACTGCTATTTTAGAGATAAGAAACTCCAAATACTGTGAAAATCCTTCACAAACACTCAAGGCCGAAGCTAAAGAACTGTGTGACTATATATATGTTGATATAACGGACGGATATTCTTCAACTAAACATTTAATAAATTGTTTAACAAGAAAAGCTTTGCTAGTTTTAAGAAAGAACTACCTACAGACGAGATATCCTTGACAACTGAAGCATATCCCATGATTGACAAACAAAAGCTTGAAACTGAGTTAGAAATATTTTATAGTAGGTCAGATATCCATGAGTATTGCAAAGTAATTGATCTCCTGAAATTTATTTTGGAAAACAATTTAAACGATGTTCTTAGTGAAATCACAAAACTCATAAAAATTATCTTGACAATTCCCATGACTATATCAGAGGCAGAACGTTGTTTTTCAACTCTGAAAAGAATAAAAACTTTTCTAAGGAGCACCATGGGTTGCGAAAGACTAAATGCACTTGCGGTGCTTTCAATTGAAAAAAGTTCTTCAGCAGTCATTCAGAAGTTAAGGAGAAAATTATCAATCTTTTCTCACAAATTAAAACAAGAAGAATGGAATTTACTTTCAAATAAATATAATAAGTAAGCTATTCCAAATATTTACATCTATTTAGAATCCCTTTAAGTTATTGTATTTTTATACGTGTGCATACGTATAAATTATGTATATTTTTTATGTTTGTTTTATTTTTACACAATATTAAAACAATACGCATTTTTTTAAACAGCACCCCCACTAATCTTAGGCACGAGCCGCCACTGTATATATATATAGTCCTGGTCAAAATTATAAGACCACTTAAGAAAGTAAGCGTTTACGCATATTATCGAATTTTTAATCAAACAAATGGTTGAAACCCTTGCAAAAAGGGAAAATATGATGAAAAAAATGAAATCTGCTTCATTCGAAACCTTAACCCTGATCTAATAATTACTTTCTTAAGTAGTCTTATGATTTTGACCAGGACTGTATATACATAGGAAGGTTAATGGAAAAGGCAGGGTAGTGAAAAAAGAAAAAAGGGAGGAACGAATGTATATATATATATATATATATATATATATATATATATAATGAGAAAATGCTAAATAAACCTGAAAAAGAGCTCAATACTACTGTAGAGCAAAATATGTTTTTATTACCGTTTTTTTGTCTGTTTAGTTACCCATGTTTGTACTACCAGGCTCGAAATAACGATCTGATAGTTTAATCAGTTTACTTGGCAGATTGAATATTTATTATAACGGAGTACAAAAAGTACAAAATACAGATTCAAATAAAAACATCAGTAAAACAACTGTAAATTCATAAAAAAGAGATAACAAAGGTAGAAAGGGGTAGGGTTAAATTACAAAGCCATGGGCAGAAGAATAAAAAGAGGGGGAGAGAGAAAGAGGAGGGCAAAAGGAAATGAGAGAGTGGTAAGGTATTGAAGGAGAAAGAAAAGAAAGAAAGAAAGAATGAGGCAGACGGTTAAATAAATGAGCGGGGGTTTCACATCATTAGGCCGTTTATCAAGATATGGAATATAAAATGTAGAAAGTAAAAAATAATCAAATAATAAAAAAAACTGAAATAGAAAATATATTTCTGGTCTCAGAGTCGGAGAGAGAAATTGGTAGAGAAGAAGAAGAAGAAGAAGAAGAAGAAGAAGAAGAAGAAGAGACGTGAAATATAATATATGAGGGTAGTGCATTGAAAGGTAAATACTGAATTATTTTTTGGGGTGGGGTAGGTGTGTCAGAAATTTCGTGAAAATAGTGAATAATTCCACCCCATCTTTCCAAGCTTATAACTCATCGAAAAATGTAATTCAAGCCCTAATTTCTTTTTCAATTAAAGGAGCAAGGACCAAGGTTTCATAAAAAGAAACAAAACAAAAAAACAACGTGGTTATTTTTTTTTAAGTTTTAAACTTCGGACTTTACAGGTAAATTTCTAAAAAACAGTACTTTTTTTGTTTTAAATTTGAATATATTATTTATTGACCTTTTCTCTTCAATTTGTGATATATAAGATTTTGGTACATAAATTAATTATTTACTTTTTAATAGACATTTCAAAATGGGAGGCGTGAATTATTCGACCCCCTGTCTCTCCAAGCTTATAACTACTCGAAAAATGTAATTCAAGCCCTAATTTTTTTTTCAATTAAAGGAGCAAAAACCAAGGTTCCATTAAAAAAGGAATAAAAAACAAATAACGTGGTTTAAAAAAAAGTTTTAAACTTCAAACTTTACAGGTAACATTCTAAAAAAACAGTACGTTTTTTTTTGTTTTAAATTTGAATATATTATTTATTGACGTTTTCTCTTCAATTTGTGAGTAAATTACTTATTTACTTTTCGGTGAGTAAATTAATTATTTACTTTTTAATAGACACTTGAAAATGGGGGGGCGTGAATTTAAAACAAAACTTTTGTCTAAAATATTATAATCGGTTTATTGGAAAGAACATAAAATTTCACATTGACCCTGAAAATATCGTAAAAATAGAATCAATAGAAAAATTTTGATAGATTTTTAAAGTTTAAAAATTGAAAAATATTGAGTTCGTAAAATTCATTACTGTTTTTTTTTTAAATAATTCTTTTACTTTTAAAACAATTTTAATAGTGTATTTTGGAAGTATAACCCATAAAGAAAATAGATAACCCACTGTTAACAGTTTTTAAGTTGTTTTAAAAGTAATAGAAATATATATTGTTTTTTTTTTTTTAGAAATTTACCTGTAAAGTCCGAAGTTTAAAACTTAAAAAAAAAAAAACACGTTGGTTTTTGGTTTTTTTTTTTTTTAAATTACACCTTGGTCCTTGCTCCTTTAATTGAAAGAAAAAATAAGTTATAAGCTTGGAAAGATGGGGTGGAATTATTCACTATTTTCACGAAATTTCTGACACACCTAGGTGTAGTGATATAGGGAGGGGGAGAGAGGGAGAGGGAGAAATAAACGGGAGGGGTAAGGGAAGGAGGGGGAGGAATTTCAATTTTTGGTTTTAAGATTTGGTTGTATTTAGTAAAATTGTTTAGCTATGCACTGAAGTATATGAATTGATGGAAGGGAAAGGGGAAATATAGGGGGGGCAGAAAGGTTTAGTGAACGTGTCATATTGCGTTTGGCAATGGTTTCAATTTAGATCGCTCGCAATGGCCACGGCAAATCCTGATGTACATCCGACAATGAATTGTTTTAGGCAGTTAAGAGTGCATATGCCAACACACGCTCACATACGCACACATACATACTCATATAAACACGTACACGCATATATGTATATATATATATATGTATATATATATATATATATATATATATATACATGAATACACATGTATATCAACATATATACCACATATGCACAATCAAATATATATGGAAAGTATGCGTAAACATACATGCCGATAGATGCACCTACATGCACACACCCGTATATACATATACACACAGACACGCGTATACATATACATACATAAAAACTCAATTTAACCACATAAATCATTATATAAAAGTATAAATTTATGCGTAAACTTTAAGTATTTACTTCAACGGTGCTCAATTCGTAGGTAGAGCTAGGTAGTAAGTTATAAATTATATATGGCGAGTAAGCTACACAGAATATTCTGCGTTTCATCCACGCTAGGATTCATCAGTTTTATGCGGGTATTTTTTGGTTGTCTCGCGTTTTTAAATGCGCACCTTCTATTGAGCTTTTAGTTAACCAATCAGCTCTCTAGTTTCTACCGCACCCTTCCTAATCAGTCAATGAGCAGGCACTTACAGGACAAAGGCCCAGCTGATCTCCGGTTGACCCGTTCCCTTGTGTGTGCTATTTTAGTAGGGAGCGTCCTGGCCTATTTTACACCTAGATTAAATGTGTTTTTTTTTGTTTTTTGAAAGTTAGTTTATATATATATATATATGTGTATATATATGTATATGTATATATATATATGATAATTTGTGTATATGTATGTTTATTTTATTTGTTTATTTTCTATTGTTATTGTTAGTTTTAAAATTATTTTGTCCTATCCTAGAGTAAAGTTTATCCTGTAAATACAGTTGTTCGCTATTTCTCTACTACAATTTAATAGATGTTGGCGTTCTTTAAATATAGGATAACAAATTTTCATGAATGCATAATCTACATGGATCGTCTAGGTCCCTACGTGTGTTTGCTTACCTTACTATTTTCCATTCGACTCTCGGCGAACGTCTGCTTTCTTTGAGTCCCCAGTATTTATTTGCTAGAGTTGTTTTCATTCGGTGTTTTTTTTTTAATTTTTGAATGTACTTTTGTGGTCATAATATCGGGTTTTGAAATCTAAGGAAGTCATACCTATGTAATATTTCTTGTTATTGGGGTTTTCTTTCGCCTGGTAAACTAAGCTTTTAGTTAGACATTTATTTTTAAGTGTGCGGTATCTGCAGTTGCATTTATCTTGTTCGTTATTAGTATTTTTGTTTTTATTTCTAGTATGGTTTTCATTGTCCGGAGTTGTTTTTTTTGTTTATTATTATTATTATTATTATTATTATTATTATTATTATTATTATTATTATTATTATAATTATAATTATTATTATTATTATTATTATTATTTCTACTAGTTACATATGTGTCTTTTGTGTTAGTTTTATTTTTGTCGTGGTGTCCAATTTTCCTGTTAGTACCTGCATACATATATAAAAATGCGAGACAACAAAAAAATCCCCACATAAGCTTGATGAATCCTAGCGTGGATGGAACGTGGAATATTCTATGTAGCTTAATCGCCATATATATTGTATAAGTTTATATATATATATATATATATATATATATATATATATATATATATATATATATATATATATATACATAAAGGAGGGTGGAATATATGAGGGTTGGTCACTTAATAGTATTAGTGAATGCGGAAGTGGAGGATTGAATTGTATTCCAGGTATAAATTAAGATTATAATTTGAAAGTTAAATTTAACTAAATGGAACAACAGACATGACATATGGAGTATATGGGGTGTCTGGCACTTAATAGTATTAGTGAATGAGGAGATGGAGAACGGAATTCAGGGTAAAAATTAAGATTATAATTGATGAGATAAATTTAACTAAATGGAACAACAGACATATGATAATTGTGTGGTGAATAAATAGGGTTAAATGGGATTAAAATTAAATTTAAGTTATTCTGTGAGGAGGAGAGAGAGGATAAAGCCGTAAAAGATAGGATGGGATAGGGTAGGGGAAGATTGAGGTGGAGGTTTTTCTTTGTAGATGTTATAGTAATTTGTTATATGGGGCAAATGGCTGCACTTATTGTAGAATTTCGCAGTATACATATGTTTATATTTATACATATGTATTTATGATACATATATATGTATCATAAATACACGAAATTTTTTAGTAAAAAAATTTTGAAATCGAATAAATTAAAATTAGTTTACTTAACAAACAGTAGAGTTAAGTTCCAATATTAACTCTTAAACCGTCTTTTCAATTAATAAAACACATTTTTAAATATAAACAAATTACAATAATTATAAATGTTGTTTTCTTTTTCAAGTATTTGTCTATTTTCCATTCATTATGTCCTTCAAGAGTTATCTCCCTTGGCCGGGCATTTTTCTTTTAGAGTTTCCTCTGACTCGACACCGGTAGGTTGACCAGTGTTATGATCCCTTTTGTAGTCAGCGTCCTTTCTGACCCCACATGTCTCTGTCTATTATCTTCTGTTGTCCTTCGCCGTTTTAAGCCATCTCCGGTAAGAAACATTATATATCTCCTTCTTAAAGACACTTTAATAATTTTAACGTTATTTTTTTAAATATTATTTCATCTTAATTACGAACTTTGTTTATTTTTTTTTTACCCACATGTCCGGCCCCCTTACTTTTGTGAAAAAAAGGGAAGAGGATTAATGATTTCTCAAGAGCGAGAGAGAGAGAGAGAGAGAGAGAGAGAGAGAGAGAGAGAGAGAGAGAGAGAGAGAGAGAGAGAGCGGTGTGTGCACTTACCTTGCTTATTAACTAAAAGAGATTGCCTTGCCTCCTCTGCCTTTTTAAAGTTTTTTTCCCCCGGTCAGGTGACAGTTAATCACATGACCTTTTGGTTATTTAAAAGGAGATTCTCTCCAGTTCTTAAGTTTTATATATATATATATATATATATATATATATATATATATATATATATATATATATATATATATATATATATATATATATATATATATACACATTTGTGGCAGGTGCCGGAAAGCTACTCTTTGATTACCTCAACTTTGCTGGCTAGAGACTGTTAACAGACTGTCACATCGCGGAAGGGGGGGGGCAATTCTTCCGCAACTTAAGGTAGGTGCACATTGCTTCCTTTTCTCGACTGACCAGTCATTGGATTTTAAGGGAAAATAATTTTTTTTCACAGTTTCTGACGACGCCGGAAAAACATTTTTCAGAATAACTTTTTCTTTCGCGTGTAATTTTTTTTCCGTATTGATATTAACTTTAGGCACGTACAATATAGTTCTTTTTCAATATCTTCATTTTTAATGTATTTAGTAAACTACGCTAGCATCAGATTAACTTTTGGCTTAAATGTTTCAAACACAATAAAAAAAAATCAGGAATCTAAAATAAATAAATAAATAAAAATACGAAAAGGCGGCTTTAAAAACTATCAGTTTCCGCCATTAAATTGCACGTGCAACGAATTAGATAATTAATAAAGATGAAACTTGTAATCTGTTCTCTTTCGTGTAAATATTAAAATGTTAAATAAAATAATATTAACTTTATCCGTGATATTCACCAAATAGATCGGCTCTATTTTGAAATAATTTATTTTTTTATTTTTCCTCTTCAATTTTGCTTTCTGCGAACTTGCTCTTCCGTTCGTCATCTTGAATGTTAACTTGAGCTTGTAAAGTGAATCACATTTGAAAAATCGTTTCCTTTATAAAAGCAGATAAAGTTAATCGAAAGCAGATTATAAAACAAAAACGTAAGTATTACTACATGAATTTAGTATCGAATTTTGCGCATTTGCAGAATACGTTAAAAATGTAAGGGAGATAACTACATTTACTTAACGAATAATCCTAATGAAAATGTTGATTTATCGTTGTAAATATTTCGATGTGTATTGTTTTTTTTTTTTTTTCAATATTGACTTTAGCATAAAAACTACTTCTTTATAGTTTACCAAAGGCACAAATAATTTTAAATATTTTTAACTAATGTTTTTTTTGTCTACCAAAAAAAAAAAAAACTATAAATCTTAAATGTTTTTCATTGTTTAATTGTTTGTTTTCATCTTTTTTCAATTTTCTCAGTGGATTATTATAATTAATCTATTATTTTATTTTCAATACTTAAGCATAAAAAACAACGATCTAGAATCGTAAAGCAAATAAAAAAAAAAACGTAACCCAAAAAAACAAAAAATCTTTACAATGTAAACTTTTATATATAGTTTTTCGGGTATGCTGAAAACGAATATATACTTCAAAAGTGACTCAGAGAATTAGATTTCATGATATGAGAAAATTACTTTTTCCAAAAGTGGGAATCACTTTTTTAAATATGAATTTAATGTAAAATGAGCGGTACTAGTGCACTTATTGATCCATGCTGAAATAATATTTTTAGAAAGCCATTCTTAAGACGGGGAGAGTGTTTTATACCTACTCTGTACTTTAAGCTTACAATTTAATAAAACAGATATCATAAAACTTAGATTAACTTGAAAAACTATTTTTAAAAAAAGGCGCGGATCAATAAGTGCAGTAGCACCAAATGAGCACCGTGATAATTTTTTTTTTGGGGGGGGGGGTGAAATATTCTAGACATTGATCAGAATAACTTCTTTATAGTTTACAATGAAAAAAAAATGAATTCTAAATGATTTTTACTTTTTTGAAGTAAAAACAAAATGTTTATAGTTTACAATGAAAAAAAACATGAATTCTAAATAATTTTTACTGGTTTGAAGTAAAAACAAAATGTTTATAGTTTACAATGAAAAAAAACATGAATTCTAAATAATTTTTACTGGTTTGAAGTAAAAACAAAATGTTTATAGTTTACAATGAAAAAAAAATGAATTCTAAATGATTTTTACTTTTTTGAAGTAAAAACAAAATGTTTATAGTTTACAATGAAAAACAAATGAATTCTAAATGATTTTTACTTTTTTGAAGTAAAAACAAAATGTTTATAGTTTACAATGAAAAAAATGAATTCTAAATGATTTTTACTTTTTTGAAGTAAAAACAAAATGTTCGACACATGCTCCAGTGTACTTCTCACTAATCCTCCAGATTATCAAAAATATTTAAATATTTACAATTTTTAAGTTGTGTTCTGTTTCTAATACAAAGTTCTAGTAAATCGATCTCCCATTTTGGAAACATCGACTTTTCAACCAATTTTGCGAATTAAGCTTCTTTTGTTTTAGCCTTTTTGATATTTAGTAGTTGTTTTCTCCTTTCTTTAATTAAATGTTTGTTGTCTTGTAGTTTATATATGAGGAATTGATGTATTAGAAACTGTGTACACACGTAAGTATACCAAAGAGTTTTCCTGTTCATTTATTTGGAAATGCAGTTATCAAATTTTCTGTTCGTTTGTTTAAAGAATGCTGATAATTAAAGAAACTTATTATGTTGTATTTTTAAGTTCTTTCAAAAATACATTCAATAAACCTTACAAATAATTTTGACTAAATTAAAAAAATAATCATGATTTTTAAACAAATTACAATATTACGGTTCTGAATTTTTTAGATGAGGAATGATTCTTTGTATTATTTACATTATTAACACTACTGTTCTCATCTTGAGTGTTATTTATTGTGCAAACATTGTAAAAATAACACTTAAGATGAGAACAATAGTTCAAATATCCAAATGATTCGAACAAATCAAAATATGCGTTTTCTTAAAATGTATTTTTTACATGTCGAAAACTTTTTTGTTTTTCCTCTCAATAATAGAGATTCCATAATTGCTTACCAGATTATGATATGACCCTTTCACTTTAATTCTGTTTTGAAAAGTGAAGATGACATAAAATTAAATTATTTTGTATTTTGGGGACATTAACTGTGATCGATGAAAAGGAGGTATTATAAATAGGGTTTTTATAAGTAGATGTTATGAATTTGTGTATGGAAAATCGTAACTTACTTGGCTAGCATGTGTGTGTGTGCTTCAAAGGATTGGTCATGTAACAGGAAAGAAAGAAAGGCTAAAATTGTTGACGGTCACTTGTGCAATGCAGACCGTTTTTACTTTTGAAAACAAAGTACTAAAAACGACACCATTTTTTAGATTTTCATGAGAAAAAGATGATCATTTTCTGACATGTGCAAAATCATCAAAATCAGGACTAAGCAAGGTGCTAGGGAGAAACAGTAAAACCTTAATTATCAGTTTCATACGTTGCCATCAAGTGAAACTTATGTTGGACAATAGGTTTTTCATCAGCCAGAAAAAAAAACATGTACATTGCCTTTTTATATACAAATATAAAAACTTATTTTCTGTTTCTTTACTACCTTATATGCTAGAGAAAAAGAGGTGGGTGAATTAAGCCACATGTGTGATGATGATTTCAGCTGACTGTAAACTTCTCTCTTCTTTTACCTTTTCCTATGGGAACACCTAATGCATGTTGGAAACCATCTGATGGTAACCATGTGGTAATTAACTACCGTGCATGCATACTGATTGAGTTAATTATAAAATGTATAATCTTTTTTTTTAACTCATTCTTAGCACTTTGCATACTTTGTCAAAATGGTTAGCCGCAATCATCTTCCAAAGTATATGCATGTAACGAACCCTGAAAAGGAATATTCTTTTAAAAAACAGAATATAGAACTTATCCAAACTAAACTGTTCCCTCTTACTTGTTCCTCTTCCCCACCTACAAACTCAAAACCTACTTTAGAACTTTTTTTACATGGTGGTCACCACTTATCAAGGCCCAGAAGCCACTTGGGGATAAGGGTTATTACGTGTACAGTACGTTAGTGTTGAGATTTCATAAAGTGTCTTACCTAAGGGGGCGGTTCATCAGGAATTTGTTTATGTTTGACTTGAAAACATCCAGGTTGTAGTCAGGTGGGAAAGAGGCAAAAGGAACAGAGTTCCACAGGCGTGCACTTCTAAGAAAGAAGCTTTGTTCATGGAATCTACGTTTTAGTTTTGGCACAGATAAAAAGTGGGGATAAATTTTTACAATGGTTTCAGCTAGACAGGTGTTTTTTGTGAAAGATCGGCGAGGGGCACCAGGGATTGGAGCTCAGACAAGCACTTGCCATGGAAGTAACGATAAAAAAGACAGGCTCACAACGTCTCTCCTGTGGGAGACAGGTTGCAGGGAAGAGAAAGGGCATCCCCCACTAAGCCACAAAGCCTGTTTTGTACTCGGTCAAGGCAGGATAGGCTATTTTTAGCAGGTCCTGCCCAGACGTAGCAACAGTATTTCATACTTGGACGTACTTGACTTTTATATAGGTAGAGAATTACGTCAGCAGTGAGATATCTTCTGGAGCGGTAGAAGGCTCCTACCATTTTTCCAGCGATCTTGGCAATAGATTTGATTTACATGTTCCATTTCAGGTCAGGAGTAAAGATCAAACCCAGAAGCTTATCAAAACATGGCGCTTCCCCAGTATAGAGCCATCCATTTCATTTGATGCCAGATGGGGATCATAGCGTTGATGATGTAAAGACAGGGTCTTGGTTTTAGATGCATTAAAAGTAACCAGCCACCTCCTCCCCCACTGAACCACGTGCTCAAGATCAGAGGAGAGAGAATCAGAGAAAGTTTTGTCATTTACGGTCTTTGATGTGTTGCCATAGATGGTTGTGTCATCAGCATAGATGTCAACGAATGATTTAAGTATGTGTTTTGAGAGATAATTGATGTAGATCAGGAAGAGAGTGTGGCCTCTGATTTCTGCCCATCAACCACTACTGTTATGAGCCTATCAGAGAGAAATGATTTAATGATCGAGGAAACATTTCCAGTGACACCGTAGCTTGAAATCTAGTGAAGTAGGCTCTTATGCCATACTTTATCGAAGGCTTTTGATATGCCAAGAGCAATTGCCCTTGAGAGAAAGCCTTTGTCAAGAGATTTCCTAATCCTATGAGATAAAACCGTTAGCACATCTGCTGTAGATCAGGCAGAAGGGAAACCATATTGCATGTCACTAAGAAGGTTATTTCTGCTAAGGTGGTTGACTACTTCTCTATTTAATATGGATTCCAGCAACTTGCTCAGGATACACAGGAGACTTATTGGTATGACTTATCACCTGAATTATTAAATACAGGGCATACTAATGAGGTTTTCCAGGGTGTTGGGAAGCATTTTTCTTTAAGGCAACGCTTAAACTGTTTTGTAAGTATGGGGGCAAGTTCTGGTTGAGGCTTTTTCAGCACTGTAATTGGAATGCACAGATATTTGTATGTTGCATAGTGTGTTGTCTGTTATAGGAGGAAATACAGGGAGTTGATGCCCTTCGTTGAATAGGGTTGAATTAGTTGCAAAGTTCTTGGCAAATAGTTTTGCTTTGTCTGATGCTGACGAGATGACCTCAGGTCCATTGATGATGGTTGGGATAAAATGTATGCTTCTGTTCAGGATCCTGTTTGCTATTTGCCAGAACTGGTGAGAACCAAGCTGCTGCTCAGCTACTTTGGATTTAACGGACTGAGCATATAGCTCTTGCATTTTTTTATTACTCTTTTACAGTGGTTGCTGGCATTCCTGAAAGCAGCTCTAGTTACACGGCTTCTATTACGTTGATAGCTATGGATAAAGGGATTTCTGTGTGCGATGGCAGCAGCACATGCTGTGGAGACCCATAGCTGGCTGTTAAGTTTTTGCTGGAATTTTTTGGATGGTATGAATCGGTCTATGCCTACAATTAACCATTCAGTCAGGTCTGATACTATGGAGGACACATCCTTTTTAAACAGGGAATGCAGAGGTAGGTCAGATATGAATGTACGGAAGCTATCCCAGTCAGCCATAGAGTATCGATATACAGTATTGCATTTCGTTTTTATCTTAACTTATAGAACTGCGTGGTCGGAAGATCCCAGAGGGGACAGAACGGAACATGAACGCAGATCAGGGGAAATTGTGAGAAAAAGGTCTAGAGGGCTAGCATACTGACCGGAAGTATTGGGCACACAGGTGGGTTCATGAACAATCTGGGTGAGGTCATAGGCAATGTCGAAATCATGACAGAAACTTTCCTCATCATCTGTCTTGTTCGAGTGGGTCAGCCATTCCACATTGTGGACATTGAAGTCACCACAAATGTGAATGTTAGCCAAAGGATATGGAGAGTAGACAACGAATTGTGGAGGCGTTATTGGCAGCTCTCGTTACTCTCGCTTCTCCTTATTTGTCCCTGAGTGCTTATTTCGACAAAGGGTGAAGAAAAGGTTGCTTTCCAGGACGGCAGTACTTCGAGAACAGTAGCTTGTGGCCATGTCACTTGTAAGGGTGCTGGAGGTTAATATCTCATCTGGGTTAACGTTATCCGCCTTATAGTGACCCGAACCTTGGATTAACCATTAAGGAGGCTGTCCTATCAGCAGGTGCAAAGTACTGTGGCTACTGTATTGCCATCTGGTGGATGGATTCTGGACCATGCAGTAGTTCCTGGTGGGGCCTCTCAATGCCATACTAGTGGGTAATTTTAACTGCTTTACCTCATGTGCTACAAAAAAAAACTTCCTGAACAAATCTTAATTTTGTTTTTGAATCTAACAGCTGCCGACATTTAATTAATGTATATATCCTATGACTGTTCATTGTTCCCAACTTTTCACAAGTTCAGAGTTAGATACAAGATCGGTTCATAATGTGGAGAACAATATCAACATTAGCGACTCTACGTTTACATTGGTGATTTTCCTGTAATGTTGATCCTTTCCTCCATCAAAAAATCCTTAACATTAATACTATTAGAGGTTTCCGGGTGAACTTAAAATGAAAATACGTTTATAATTCCAGGAAACAAATGCTTTTTATGATATGAAATATTTATAGTCTCATGTACTTTACTGTTAGTTTGGCGGTGATATAATGATGTGCTCACATGATGTATGTTGAGGTTCTACAATGCTTTCTTCATCAATTTGTTAACATTTTCCGACCCATTTTCCATTAACAACTGGAGTGGTGCCCCTAATCTGAGGAAAATTTCATCCAACAGCAGATGAACCACTGTTTCAGCTTTCTTGTAAGTGACCACAAAAAACTTGTACTCCTGCATTAAAAGTTATTGCTTATGTTTCTAGTTTGGCATGCGTTTGCCTGTGTATTCATTCACACCCTTTAACATGGTCAGAGATATTTTTGCTTATATAATGTAAATTATACATATATAATGTATAATGTATATTATATATATATATTATATAATGTAAATTATATATATATATATATATATAATGGTCAGAAATATTTTTGCTTATATAATGTAAATTGTATATATATAATGTATATTATATATATTGTGACCATATGCTGCAGTAAATTTGCCTACGTATTCATTCACTTCCTTAAATAAACGTAAAGTATATATATATATGTAGATAGATACATTGATATATATATATATATATATATATTTAAATATATATATATATATATTGTGACTATATGCTGTAGGGGGCTGTGATAATGAACTTCGCATTATGCAAATAAGGATTAAACAGATTGAGGACAAAGTATATTGCATATGCTTCTTTTATATACATATATATATATATATATATAACATCTTGTCTGCATATCACTATGTTTACAGGATAGGAAGTAAATTGTTTTTCAACCTGTTTCACCTTCCTCTGAGCATGGACCATTTGCATAATACATGCCCCAATCACATGATCAGAGACATTCGTGTACAGTCAGTAGTACTTTTCAGGATCGGGATATGACATTATAACCTGCAAACTTGTTTTTTAGGCAAACATCAAAGGCAGACTTACATGTGTTGACCCATTAGAACCTCGCATATTTCCTTGTTAGGCGAACTAACAGCTTGGCAATCTCAGAAGATTTTTTATAAATCACAGACAATATGATGTCATATTGATAAAAGTTCTGACTTGTCTCACAGTAATTTGAGAAGAAATTTATTTCATCGATTTAGCTTGTCCATTTCTAGTTTTATATCCCGTTCTCTTTGAACCCCAGATACTGTACTTTTCTGTTATAAAACTCACACGTTATGGCTTTCAACCTGAGTTTGTGCTTTCGTAAACTAGCTAATACCTTTTCTATGTGATCTAAATGACTTTCAAATGCATAATCTTCCTGTCCTGCAGAACTATGGACATAATTACCTGAAAGTCCGAACGGCACCACGTTAAAGTAAAACATATCCCAGTGGCAAACGAATGCAGTTTTCTCTTTATTATCCTTAATTTTACCTGACGTTAGATCTAAGTTTGACAAGTATTTTGCTGACCCGAGCGAAGCTAGTATATCATCTTTGGGCAGTAATGCTCAGGCATACTTCTTTGTTGCTTTTTTAAAGCCCTAAAATCTATGCAAAATCTTTTATTGCAATATTTCTTTTCTTATAACACTATCACAAACCTCCATGGACGATTCAATATCTCCATATAGCAACAAATGAACTTAAAATCAGATCAACATCAGATTAAAATCTCTATATTTAGGTTACAAAGCATCTCTAATCGTAATCGTAGTTGTTCCGGGTTAGACAAAATAACATTTAGTCCACATGCTTCGACTTTCTCTTAATGATTATCAGGATCTCTGGTTCATCTACTCAAGAAATCAGCCGCAGGTTTAAATATGATGAGAAAATGGTACACATGCTGTGCAAAGCACCAAAGCTACGTCAGTAGTCGTGATTCCCCTAAATTTGGTCATCCTAGAGTTACTTTTACAGGGCTGACAATGTTATGACGATCCGCAACCTGAGAAACAGACTTGAAACTGCTCCCCAAATCCAAAAACAGTGTAATCTTGTTTAAAATGCTCTCTATAGTTAAGATTGAAGGAATATAATTTGTAAAACTGTGTTGTAAGGCTCAAGCCAATGATTACTGCAAGGAAAGCGTCGTCTGAACTTGATCAGATGCAATGAAGATCATGACTCTTTATATTGGTCGAAAGTGATTTTTAACAACGAAAGAAACTAAAGTTTCTATGCTGCAAAAGGTGCATACTTTCTCTGCTGCAAAAGGTGCACAGTTTCTATGCTGCAAAACTTGCACAGGTTCTTTTTTTTTTTTTTTTTTTTTTTTTACAAAGGCATCACCACATTATCAAGGCCCAGAGGCCACTCAAGGATAAGGGTTAAAGAGTGTACAGTAGAAGTTGGTCAATTTAGTAATCATTAGTAATGAAAATTTGGTAAATTTAATAACTTATATGGAACGGCTCATCAAGAACTTATTTACTTTAGACTTGAACAAAACCATATTGTAGTCAGCCGGAAAGCAGGAAAACGGAAGACAATTCCACAGGCGTGCAGTTCTAAGAAAGAAGCTTTGTTCATGGAATCTACGTTTAGGTTTAGGCACAGATAAAGAGTGGGGGAAATTATTGATAGTGTTTACAGCTAGACGAGTGTTTCTTGTGAAAGTTTGGCGAGGGGGGACCATAGATTGAAGCTCAGTTGAACACTTTCCATGAAAATAACGATACATCAGAGACAAACTCGCAACATCTCTTCTGTGAGATAGAGGTTGCAAGGAGGAGAAAAGGACATCTCCTACGAGGCTACGAAGTCTATTTTGAACTCTATCAAGGCAGGACAAGTTCTTTCTAGCAGCTCCTGCCCAGATGTGGCAACAGTATTCCATCCTTGGACGTACCTGGCTCTTATATAGATAGAGAATAGCATCAGCAGTGAGATATCTACTGGATCGATAGAAAGATCCCACCATTTTTCCAGCGGCCTTGGCAACAGATTTGATATACGTGTTCCATTTAAGATCAGGAGTAATGGTCAAGCCCAGAAGCTTGTCAAAACTTGAGGCCTCCTGAAGACGAGAGCCATTCATTTCAATTGATGACAAATGTGGATTAGAATGTTGATGATGTATGATGTTCTATGCTGCAAAAGGTGCATAGTTTATATGCTGCAAAAAATACACAGTTTCTATGCTGCAAAAGGTGCGCAGTTTCTATGCTGCAAAAAATGCACATGTTATATGCTGTAAAATATGCATATTTTCTATGCTGCAAAAGATGCAGTTTTTAGGCTGGAAGGTGGAGGACGTTCAATTTGGTATGGGACGGTATTAGTTCCAATTCTCCCGGGCATATAGTTCGCTTGCAAGGTCATCTTTATTACACCAAAAACACTAATATATTGACTGAGAATTGGCCCTATGTTGGCCGGAATTTGGATGATAATCCCATCTTCATGCAGCATAATGCTTCCATTCACACAGCTGAGAATGTCAAGAGATTCCTTGATGAGTATGATAGTCCATGTATGGATTAGCCTGCGCCAGATCTACACCTCACTCCTATCATAACGTATGGCATTACATCAAGCGACAGTTATGCAATGATAAAATGTCAAATCTATATATATAATGTATTAATAAATAGTGATAACATCTAGAATAAATATTTCCTAAAATTCGTACAAGGATTGTTAGCTATGACCCGTCATGCGATGGTTAGAGTACTTGGTAAAATTCAGGGGTAAGTTATATACTCCTAAACGTTTAAGTTTCAATCCTCAGTGAGATTTGAAATAGAATTTCGAATTATGTCGGACTTTTACTCAGTCATCGCTAACATTAAAAGAGCATGCTAGTCTCATGTACTAAATAAACGGTTCCATACAGAATTATGTAAAGATGTCTGAGTTTAACAGAAAGGTTCACAAGTTCTACAAAATACACCTGAACAGGATGGAAGTAACAAATAAACGTTGTGAAAATAACACCCAAGATGAGAACAATATTCTGAAAAAATCCAAATAATATGAATAAACAATCCTCATCTCTAAAATGAATTTCAACTAAACTCATTTTTTTGCATATTTTTTAAAAAAAAGTAAGTAAAATAAATTATATTTTACCTCACAAAATGTATTTTTTTAAAATTCATTTCATATTTTATTTCCAGAATTTCCAACAAAGAAAAGAATTCCATTAATGGATCAGCAGAACCTTTCTCCATTGATGATCTAGAAAGTTTTAAAATAATTAGAAATTTCTTCACATAAATTTTCAAAAGCTGATATGTATTAGCGTGCCTGTCATCATACACTCCATTTTGTATAATTTTTGTGGAATCAGTGGAAAGAAACCATGGCTGACAAACAACATTCTTGTGAAGTATGTGGTTATTCTTTTGCCCGGAAGTCAGATTTGTTGCGTCATATGAAAACACATACAGGGGACAAACCACATTCTTGTGAAGTGTGTGACTCTTCTTTTGCCGAGAAGTCAACTTTAAGGAATCATATAAAAACACATACACGAGAAAAACCACATTCTTGTGAAGTATGCAGTTCTTCTTTTGCCCGGAAGTCAGATTTGTTGCGTCATATGAAGACACATACAGGGGACAAACCACATTCTTGTAAAGTGTGTGCTTCTTCTTTTGCAGAGAAGTCAACTTTGCTGAATCATATGAAAACACACACGGGAGAAAAACCACATTCTTGTGAAGTATGCGGTTCTTCTTTTGCACGGAAGTCAACTTTGTTGAATCATATGAAAACACATACAGGAGAAAAAGAACATTGTTGTGAAGTATGTGGTTCTTCTTTTGCAGAGAAGTCCACCTTGTTGAATCATATAAAAACACATACGGGGGACAAATCACATTCATGTGAAGTATGTGGTTCTTCTTTTACACGGAAGTTACATTTGTTGATTCATATGAAAACACATACGGGAGAAAAACCACATTTTTGGAAAATATGTTGCTCTTCTTTTGTACAAAAGTCAACTTTGTTGCGTCATATGAAAACACATATGGGAGACAAACCATATTTTTGTGAAATATGTGGTTCTTGTTTTGCACAGAAATCAACTTTGTTGAGTCATATCAAAACACATACAGGGGAAAAACCATATTCTTGTGAAGTCTGTGGTTCTTCTTTTACTCAAAAGTCAACTTTGTATCGTCATATGAAAACACATACGGGAGACAAACCACATTCTAATTAAGTATGTGGTTCTTCTTTTGCACTGTTGCCAACTTTGTTGATTAATATGCAAATATGTATGGGAGACAAACCAACTTCGTGTGAAGTATGTTTTTTGTATGGAAGTCAAATTTATTGTGTCTTCTGAAAACATTCAGGAACAAACCTCGTTTGTATTCAGTATATGTTTATCTTTTCGACAGAAGTCACATTTGTTGCAGAGAAGTCAATTTTGTTGAATCATATGAAAACACATACGGGAGAGAAACCATATTCTTGCAAAGTGAGTGTTTATTCTTTTTCATAGAAGTCACATTTGTTAAGTCATGTGAAAAAAATACATTGTTGCATAATATGCAAGCACTTATCTATACATAAATATTGTATACCAGCATCCCAGGTATATAGTTCTAGGACCGAACAAACACTACACTGAAGTATTACCACAAAAGTCTTATTTGTTTATCTGCTTTCCACGGCAGAGGTTGTACACTAGCTCAATTCATATTCAGAATTAAGCTTTCAAAACGTAAAATTAATCCAGCTGCAAAACAACCTTCTTAGTTCTATCGCCATAATTCACACAATTAGTAATATAAAATCTGTGATGCGAAATAAGTAGATAATGCCTGGGATAAGAGATTTATGAACAAAAAATATACTTGACTTTGACCTTCACCAATCGGGAACCGAAAACCTGGCTGTAAAAATAAATGCAGGTAATAATGGCACAGATACAAAGTCACAAGTGAATTAATAGGAAAAATGATAAAAATATATGAAAACAACACAATCCGTTTATCAACATATAGAATACAGAAAAATAACACGTGTTAACCTAGAATCCCATCCTCCAACGTAGACCCCTACTACCATGTCTCCTTCTCCAACATCAGGGATCTACATTCCAACCTTCCAGAGGTTGAACCCCAATTACAGAAGACAAAATCAGACATATTCTTCCTAAGTGAAACTGGCATTAGGCCGACCGCTCCCTTTGACGAATTCATAATTAAAGGATACTCTAACTTAACATCTAAATCACACCCCCATGATCGCCATGGACATGGAATATATGCTTACATTAAAAATGGCTTTCTGTGTGGTAGGGATATCTCCGGAGAAGACCCTAATTTACCTTATATGTGCTTTTGGGTTGCACTTGCTTACACCACTGCATTTATATTTGCTCTCTATCGCCTCCCCAACAGCGGAGTTAATATCCTTAAGAGCATATCTGAAAAGATTGACTACATCCTGTCTGCACCTTCAGTTAACATCCACATTTGTGGTGACTTCAATGTCCACAATGTGGAATGGCTGACCCACTCGAACAAGACAGATTATGAGAGGAGGTTCTGTCATGATTTCGCCATTGCCTATGATCTCACCAAGATTGTCCACGAACCCACCCGAGTGCCCGATACTTCCGGTCAGTATGCTAGCCTTCTAGACCTTTTTCTCCCAACTTCCCCTGAGCTATGTTCATGTTCTGTTCTGTCACCTTTGGGATCTTCCGACCACGCAGTTGTATCAGTTAAGATAAAAACGAAATGCAATAAGTCTGAAGATGGACTTCTCCACTGTACTGTATATCGATAGTCTACTGCTGACTGTGATATCTTCCGTACACTTATATCTGATCAATCACTGCATTCCATGTTTAAAAAGATGTGTCCTCCATAGTATCAAACCTGACCGAATGGTTAATTGTAGGCATAGACCGATTCATACCATCCAAAAAATTCCAACAAAAACCTACCAGCCAGACATTGTTCTCCCCAGAAGGTGCTGCTGCCATCGCGCACATAAGTCACTTTTTTCCATAGCTACCAACGTAATAGATACACTGAGACTAAGGCTGCATTAAGGACTGCCAGCAACAACTGTAAAAGAGTACTAAAAAATGCAAAAGAGCTATATGCTCAGTCCGTTAAATCCAAAGTAGCATAGCAGCGGCTTGGTTCCCACTAGTTTTGGCAAATAGCAAACAGGATCCTGAACAGAAGTGTGCGTTCTATCCCAACAATCATCAACAGACCTGAGGTCATCTCGTCAGCATCAGACAAGGCCAAACTATTTTCCAAGAACTTTGCAGCTAATTCTACCCTATGCGATGAAGGCCATCAACTCCCCATATTTCCTCCTATAACGGACAACATGCTCTGCAACATACACATAACTGTGCGTGATGTCGCCAAGCTAATCAAGAACCTTGAGTCCAGTAAAGCAACTGGCCCTGACAGCATTCCAATCATTGTGCTGAAACAGCTTCAACCAGAACTTGCCCCCATACTTACAAAACTCTTTAAGCGGTGCCTTAAAGAGAAGTGCTTTCCAACACCCTGGAAAACCTCATCAGTATGCCCTGTATTTAAGAACTTAGGTTATAAGCCCTCTCTCTCTCAGTACAGACCAATAAATCTGCTGTGTGTCATGAGTAAGTTGTTGCAATCCATATTAAATTGAGAAGTAGTCAATCATCTCAGCAGAAATTATCTTCTTAGTGACATGCAATATGGTTTGCGTTCTGCCAGATCTACAGCAGACGTGCTGTTATATCTCATAGGAATAAGGAATCTCTTGACAAAGGCTTCCTATCTAGGGCAATTGCTCTTGGCATATCAAAGGCTTTTGATAAGATATGGCCTAAGGGCCTACTTCTCAAGATTTCCAGCTATGCTATAACTGGAAATGTTTTCTCAATCATAAAATTATTTCTCTCTAATAGACCCATAAGAGTAGTAGTTGATGGGCAGAAATCAGAGGCCATCAATATTAATGCTGGAGTCCTTCAGGGGTCCATCCTAGGCCCAACTCTCTTCCTGATATACATCAATGATCTCTCAAAACACATCCTTAAATCATTTGTTGACATCTATGCTGATGACACGACCATCTATGGCAACACATCAAAAGGCTGTAAATGACAAAGTTCTCTCAGATTCTCTCTCCTCTGATCTTGAGCGTGTGGTTCAGTGGGGGAGGAGGTGGCTGATTACTTTTAATGCATCTAAAACCAAGCTCCTATTTTTACATCATCAACGCTCTGATTCCCATCTGGCATCAATTGATATGGGTGGCTCTCGTCTAGGGCAAGTTCCATGTTTTGATAAGCTTCTGGGCTTGACCTGTACCCCTGACCTGAAATAGAATACGTACATCAAGTCAGTTGCCAACATCGCTGGAAAAATGGTAGGCTCCTTCTATTTGAGAATTTTATTTTTAAATAAAAAATAAATAAGTAAAACAGAAAGGCTCAATAAAACAGAAAGGCTCAGTGATAATGCAACTGCTACCAGCAGTTCTACTACGGAAATTAATACTAGACCTAAAAAAAATAATCTCAAGAATTTGTAAATCCAAAGATTACTATCTTTGGTATTAATATAGGGTGTATTTTGTATTGCCATGAAAAAATGGTCAATTATAAAATTTTGAAGAAATTGAATAAGAGGATTTTTTTTCTTTTTCCTTTCTTTTTTTGACAGGAGAGTTTGAGAATTTTATTTTTAAATAAAAAATAAATAAGTAAAACAGAAAGGCTCAGTAAAAAAGAAAAATTGTAAAATTTATTTTAAAACGGATTTAAGATTTTTTCCAATATTTGTGAATTTGAGCGGTTTACTTGAATTCAGAAGACGAGCTTTTTTGGCTTTCTGATTGGCTGTTTTGTGTCACATGATATAAACAAAAGAAAAACAGTTTTCATTTTAAGCTAAATCAACAAATTTTATCAAATTGGAAAATATTTCTGAACTAAAATTTTTAAGTTTTATGAATTCATGAAGAAAATGATGTCAAAATATTAATGAAGAAACTGATGTCAAGCTATTCATAAAGAGAATGATGTCAAGATGTTAATGAAGAAAATGATGTCCAGATATTAATGAAGAAAATGATGTCAAAATATTAATGAAGAAACTGATGTCAAAATATTAATGAAGAAAATGATGTCAAGATATTCATGAAGAAAATGATGTCAAGATATTCATGAAGAAAATGATGTCAAGATATTCATGAAGAAAACGATGTCAAGATATTCATGAAGAAAACGATGTCAAGATATTCATGAAGAAAATGATGTCAAGATGTTAATGAAGAAAACGATGTCAAGATGCTAATGAAGAAAATGATGCCAATAAATTAATGAAGAAAATGATGTCAAGATGTTAATGATGAAAACGATGTCAAGATGTTAATGAAGAAAATGATGTCCAGATGTTAATGAAGAAAATGATGTCAAGATATTAATGAAAGAAAACGATGCCAATAAATTAATGAAGAAAATGATGTCAAGATATTAATGAAGAAAATGATGTCAAGCTATTCATAAAGAGAATGATGTCAAGATATTAATGAAGAAAATGATGTCCAGATATTAATGAAGAAAATGATGTCAAGATATCAATGAAGAAAATGATGTCAAGATATTCATGAAGAAAATGATGTCAAGATATTAATGAAGAAAATGATGTCAAGATGTTAATGAAGAAAACGATGTCAAGATGTTAATGAAGAAAATGATGTCCAGATATTAATGAAGAAAATGATGTCAAGATATCAATGAAGAAAATGATGTCAAGATATTCATGAAGAAAATGATGTCAAGATATTAATGAAGAAAATGATGTCAAGATATTCATGAAGAAAATGATGTCAAGATATTAATGAAGAAAATGATGTCAAGATATTCATGAAGAAAATGATGTCAAGATATTCATGAAGAAAATGATGTCAAGATATCAATGAATAAAATGATGTCAAGATATTCATAAAGAAAATGATGTCAAAATATTAATGAAGAAAATGATGTCAAAATATTCATGAAGAAATTGATGTCAAAATATTAATGAAGAAAATGATGTCAAAATATTCATGAAGAAAATGATGTCAAGATATTCATGAAGAAAATGATGTCAAGATATTCATGAAGAAAATTATGTCAAGATATCAATGAAGAAAATGATGTCAAGATATTAATGAAGAAAATGATGTCAAGATATTCATGAAGAAAATGATGTCAAGATATTAATGAAGAAAATGATGTCAAGATATTAATGAAGAAAATGATGTCAAGATATTTATGAAGAAAATGATGTCAAGAAAAAAAACCCAAAAAAATTGTTCATTCACCTAATAATTTACAGTTTAAAATGTTCATGTTTTCTTGGAGAAAAAATTAAAAAAAATTTGCTGATAAATAATTTGCAAAAATTTTTTTTCAATCACTTTTTATTATTTTTTTGGTTTATGAAAAGTACCAAATTTTCCGATTTGTTCATTTTTACATTTGTGTCTGTTACAACGTTCAGATTAAACCAATGATTGCTGGTCTTGCCTGATCCATGCTTGATGGGAATTTCCGAGAATCCAAGTCAAATTATGAAAGAGTACCGAATATTTCTTTCTCGAGCTTCGTTTTATGCATGAGACTAAAAGATCATTATATCTAACCGTTTGGACAGAGTATGTGAAGCGTTAGGATTGAGTTATGAAAAACGATTATTGGAAAGACAAAAGAAATGATTTTTTTATTAACACAACTATTAACTCAAGCAGTAACCAGGCATGGGAGTAATCGAGTGTTATCTACTGGTGTTAATTTACCGTCAGATGATATTCAACATGCATTGGGTGTTCCCATATTAAGACATTAACCCTTAGGTCGGTTGTCGCCTATCGTCTTAGTGGTGTAACGACATAAATTTTGTTTTACCAGGTACTTCATTCATGTGTTGAAACTAACACCCCCACTGAAAAATGGTAGTCTGGTGACATTATTGATTAATGAGTGAGATGACATGTCATTGTTGAAGAAATTTCATTGCTCATTGTAAGCCAACCCGGACTCCAATACCAATTATTTACCTAGTGACAATGTCAGCTACCTCAGTCATCAATAAATAACCAGACTGTACCATTTTCAGTAGGGGGTGTTAGTTACATACACATGAATGAAGCACATCGTAAAACGACATTTCGTCACACTGCTAAGACAATAGGCAACATTATTGTCGTCAGACCAACCTAAAGGAATAACTGAGATGAAGGTTTCAAATGCACAAAGATTACAATTTGGTGTTGCGAATGTGGAGTCAGACTTTGTTGAAAATAATGCTTGCTGGCATACCATTTATAATGAATGAGGACATATAGGGCTTAGGGGCATTCTATAAGTGAAGAACAGGCAGTTTCCTAGAAGTAAAATTGGAATATTTAATTTTATTTTCGTATCTTAAAGCATTTTCAGGGTAAGTAACAGAATTTAAAACTTTTAGCCACCAAATTGGCAGAACCGACCAAAGAGGTAAACAACAAAAAAGAAGCTTGCCTTCAGCCGACAATCAACATAGCCCATATGTGGCTCAATTCATACTAGCTAAGAATATCAATAATATATCTCAAAGAATATTGGCCTATTTTAACAGTGATCATATTACTTTAGGACTGACCACCAATATCTATAATGGATGTCAATTTTAAAGTTTTGTAAAAGTACTCATGTATTTTAATTAGAACCGTCTTAATGTATTTTTTGTTTTTAATCACATAATTTTGGGGGACTGTTAAGAGAGGAGAAATATGAAAGCAATCAACATTTTCCTCCTGTAGCACGTTTCATATAGTTTTAGACTCCAACCAACACCTCATCACTAGGACCAATCATGCAACTACCAGGATTTTAAATAAGTAACTCGATTGCGAGATGATGACCTACCGCATGGTCAGGAGAATTGTTTATTTTGGCTTTTTGATTGCATATCTTGATTGTCTCTTCTTTCTCCTGGTCTTCATATATGGACAGAGGAGAGTTTTACCTAAGCAGGTAGAGAGGAGAAGGAATTTTTGTTAGTTTCATATGATTGTAGGTGAAATATGTCAGGAAATGATCAGCCTTTTTATGCTACTCTGAGAAATGAGTTCCTTTTAGCAACCGATGAAAATAAGGTGTCCTATATCCAAATAGAATCATTAGCAGTTTATCCTCTTTGACTTCAAGATGTGACAATCATTAGGAGTTTAGTTTCATATGATTGCAGGGAAAATATGTCAGGAAATGATCAGCTTTTTTCATGCTACTCTGAGAATGACGTCAAGATTAGGAAGGGATTAAAAGTTTATTTGCTTACATCCTCCCAGATGATTATCACAGGTAACATTTGAAACGTATCCAAATTTTATAACAAACACATGGCTAGGGATCTAAAAGATAGATACACAAGTTATTTTACTCATAGTTGAAAGAAAAATAAAAGAATATATAAATGACAAGAGGGATATAATGGTTCCTTACTGAATTTCTATGGTCAATACCAATCAAAATAAATAATGGATCACACTTCTAAAAAACACTAAAATAATATCAGTTTTTTACACAACTTTCAAAATACCTGGATTAAACAACTTTCCAGAAGGGTCTTACCAGCTGAAATAAATTATGAAAGAAATTAGAGATATAATACTCAGATTTTATTTAAATGCTGCATATATA
Organism: Euprymna scolopes; assembly: GCF_053919585.1. Lineage (NCBI taxonomy): Eukaryota > Metazoa > Mollusca > Cephalopoda > Sepiida > Sepiolidae > Euprymna > Euprymna scolopes. The sequence continues at coordinate 38,263,548 of NC_136527.1, forward strand.
ATTTAACTTGCATAACGTGTATGATGCTTATGTGAGAAAATCAGCAGCAGCTGTAGAATAGCTGACTAGTGAAAATATGAGAAGCCGCCATCTTAGTACATATGCAAAGCGTGTGCACACTGATGTCACGGGAAGGAGAAGAGAAAAAGACAGAAATAAGAACAACACATGATGAGAGACGACAGCAATCAGACGTGTTTTGACTCATATGCAGTGAAAAATGTGTTGCATGGTTGAAAAAGTGGAAACCCAGGTGGGGAAAATGATACACAAAAGGGGCATTTCTGACAGGCATGTGCAACGCGGGAGTGATACTTTTAAACACAGTGAGGTTCGTTGTTGGAAATTACTGGAATAGTTTTTTGTATCCACCTAAAAAATGCTAAATCCTATTTTAATGTCCTTCCTTCGTATTTTGTTCCTGCGATGGTATCAATGCGTAGGAGCGAATTTTTTAATCACATTATTTTATTTGTAATAATTAAAATTATTCAGTTATTTTTATACAAAAGCAGTGCCTCAAGGCTATATGGAAATCATTATTTCTATAGCAAAAGTTGCGACACCTCACGGTTTGAGATTTTGAATATTTCGTTTGTAAGTTGTGATGATTGCAGCTAGAAGTCAACTATGACAATTAATGTCTCCAAAATACGAAATAGTTTAATTTTATGTCGCCTTTAGTTTTCAAAACAAAATCTAAGTAAAAGTGTACTATCACAATCCGGTAAGTAAATATTCGACAAATGTTATTTTTACAATGTTTGCATAATAAATAACACTCAAGATGAGAACACTAGTCTTAAGAATCTAAGTAATACAAAGAATCATTCTTCATCTAAAAAATTCAGAATCGTAATACTATAATTGGTTAAATGTTGGAGACGCCCCTCCATGGGATTAATGGACTATCTCATGATGTCACTTCCCCTGGTGACGTCACTTCCGGTAACGAGTACCGGTGCCTAGCAGAGATTAGTACGTGGCCAAGGAAGTTGTGTGCAAACGCCCAACAGTTGAAGAATGGTATTGCTCAACCCGCCTTGCCTGTAATATATGTGAATACATGTTTGTTTCTAAAAGTCCTATGTTCCTTTCGTTTTATTACTATTTAACACTATAACATTTAAGAATCATGATTATTTTTTTAATTCATTAATTTTTAAGGTTTGTTGCTTTGGTCAACGTCTAGAATTCCCCCCCCCCCCCAAAAAAAATAAACTCTTTACAATGACAACTTTTACAAGTTTTCGAGGGTGATGAAAGCATATATATGCTTCAAAAATGGTGACGAGAAATAGTTTTCCTGATATGAAAAATGTACTTTTTCAAAATGTGAGGAATCACATTTGAATATAAATTATACGTAAAACGAGGACCAACTTTATGGTCACCTACGTAGGGGCTTACTTTTTGCCTTTGTTTTTTGGGCAAAAAGTATTTTTGGCTTTTTTTCTCTCAATAAAGCCACGAGGATATTTAAGAACAAAAATAAAGTATAATCTCTATACAGATACGTGTCATTCCTTATGTTTTCAGTGGTGACCATTTTTATGTGCAAGTGCGCACATATATTTGCCACAAACAAGTAGTTTTCCAAATAATTAGCAATGTAATTCCTTATGTTATCGGTGGTGGCCAATTCTGTATGTGCAAGTGAATACTTAATTGGCCACTACTGATAACAAACAATTGCATTGTTTAATATCCAGATACTTTCTTGCTTGTACCAAATTTAAATGCGATATGTCAGCATACCCAAAAACCTATCGAAGTTGTAATGTTAAAGATGATTGTTAAGGTGGAAAGTAAATAACAATTCACCAAATCGGCTTTCAGGCAGACCAACAAAACAAATAAAAAAATATTAATTTTTCAGGTAATTTCTACACTTTATCGCCGAAACAGTTTTGGCGATAAAGTAAAAGTTACTACATTTGTATTATTACTGTATGTACACATAGATTAAAAAAAGTGGTCTAAAAACAAATTGCCCACTTGACGTTACATTATTATAGAAAAGTGACCCCTCACTTTCTGACCACTAACATTTCTCATCTTGGAAACTACTAGTTTTGTTTGCTGTATATATAAATGGTTATTTCCGTTTTCAACGCCTCCGAAAACCTTTACAAGTGGAAAATTTGAAGGAATATAATCCCATATCGAGATTACTTACGTTTCTGAATTAGTGTTTTTTTTACACTTATAGGCTTCCGTAGAAAACAAAGTGAGAATCTTAACATCCGGTTTCTTTAATGGACGATAAACTAGTATTATCGATACGATTTACCGTGACATGTGGTTGAAAAATCCTTCCATTTAAAAAATACATGGATTATAATACATAAATATGAATAAATTCTCATACAGTAAGATTAAAAGAAAGTATATCTTAGTCATGGGGAACAGGTAAGTGATGTTTTGCCAGTTAAATAGATATCATAAGATTCAACTCGTGTTATTTGTTCGACATTCCGTGAAATTTTAAGTGAAAAAATCCAAGGAAAAAATAAATAAAATAAAAAGCTTTTATGATATTAAAATTTGGTCTTTGCTCGTTTTATTGAAATAAAATTTACGGGTTTAAATTATATTTTCATATTGTTATAATCTGATAGACGTATAGGTGTCTATTCAAACAAATGTTTGTTATGGCGACTTGGCCAAAAATTCTGATACACCTAGTGGAGCGATTCCCATCAAACATTTCATGTGGCTCCATGCCATTTCTGGAACGATTCCAATCGAACATTTCAAGTTGTTTCATGCCATGTCTGGAGCGATTTTAATAAATAAATTAATTTTAAATGGCTTCATGACTTGTGTGGGGCGATTTCCATATAAAAAACATTTCAAGTCGCTTTATGCCTTGTCTGGAGCAATTTCCATAAAAGCATATCAAGTGGTTTCATGCCTTGTCTGGATCGATTTTCATAAATTTCATTCAATCACTGGCGACGCTGGGCCTTCTGCTAGTATATATTTCAATCAGTCTCATTTAATATATTAGATGACGTTATTATTTCAACACGGTCAGTATTCCGTATGTTCGTTTCTTAATTAACAACTTGTTAGGTGAAAGTACAGAACAGTTTTTAAAATACCTTCCTCTCCTCGTATTAAGAATGACATTCTAAATAATGTTAATACTTCAGCACAGTTAGTATTCCATATGTCAAATTTTTACTTCTAATATTGTTAGGTGAAAGTACAGAATAGTTTACAAAAATACTTTCCTTTCTCCATATTATGACTGGCTTTCTAAAGAATAACGTTATTATTTCAGCACGGTCTGTATCCTGCATGTCATTTTTTTCATTTATTAAATTCTTAGGTAGTTAAAAACATATGCTCACCATATTAAGGATACCTTTCTAAATAATAATGTTATTATTTCAGCATGGTTCGTATTCTGTATGGCATTTTTTCATTTAATAAATTCTTAAAGGACAGTACAGATTAGTTAAAAATATACTCTCCCCATATTAAGAATGGCTTTCTAAATAATAACGGCATTATTGCAGCGCACTCCTTATTACGTACGTCATTTTTTTAATTTAAGTTGGTAGGTGAAAGTACATAATAGTTAAAAACATATACTCCTCATATTAAGAATGGTTATCTAAATAATAACCGTATTATTTCAGCACGGTCCGTAATCCATATTTCAGTTTTTTATTTATTAAATTGTAAGAATAGTTAAAGACAGACGCTTCCCATATCAGGAATGGCTCTCTAAATATTAATGATATTATTTCAAATCATATGAAGCATAGAATATTCAAAAGATACTTTCCCCATATTAAAAATGGCTTTCTAAATAATGTTATTACTTCAGCACGGTTCGTATTCCATATGCCAGTTTTTATTTATCAAATTGTTAGGTGAAAGTACAGAACAATTAAAAACATATCCTCCAAATATTAAGAATGGCTTTCTAAATAATAACGTTAATATTTCAGCATGCTTCGTATTTCGAATGTCAGTATTTTATTTATAAAATTGGTAGGTGAAAGCATAGAATAGTTAAAAGACACTCTCCCCATATTAAAAATGGCTTTCTAAATAATGTTATTACTTCAGCACGGTTCCTATTCAATATGTCAGTTTTTTATTTATTAAATTGTTAGGTGGAAGTACAGAATGGTTTAAACATATCTTCCCCATATTTAGAATGGCTTTCTAATAATAGCGCTATTATTTAAGTATAGTCTGTAATACGCATGTCAGTTTTTTTATTTATTAAATTGTTAGGTGAATGTATAGAAAAGTTAAAAACATATGCCTTCCATATAAAAATGACTTTCTTAATAATAGCATTGAGACTCAAGACTTTGTATTTTGTATGAAATTAGATTGAGAAATGGATACTTATTGTTGACATGAAAACAATAATAAAACAAAAATAGAGGTAAACATGAAAGGAATCTACCTGGCTTTTTCTAAGCAGTTCAGAGATCTCACCCCCCATCTGTTTTTTCCAGGAGGAAATAATGCCTGGTAAAAAAAACTACTTGGTTACTTGGCTAAGATTACCGTGTAGTATCTGTTCTGATGCTCTGCTTCACTTTTTTCAGTTGGTGGAGAAGTTCTTCATGACTGAGACAATTATTTAAAATTGTTAGGAGAAAATACAGGATAGTAAAAAACATACCCTATCCTACCCATATAAAGAATGGCTTTCTAAATAATAACATTATTACTTCAACACAGTTCGTGTTCCGTATACATATTTCTTATTTAATAAATTGTTAGATGAAAGTACAGAATAGTTGAAAAATACCTTCCCTCCACATATTAAGAATGGCTTCCTAAATAATATCATTTCAGCACAGTCCGTATTCAGTGTGTTATTTTCGATCCCCTCTGCCTTAAAAATATATTTGAAATAAAATAAATATGAAATCTTAAAAAGAAGAAATATAGGTTTGTCTTTGTACAAACAAATTAAAAACCGTGAGTAAAATTTACATATACTTTCATTTTTTAATACAAAGACATAAAAAATGAGTTGTCATCAACTAGAATAAAGTCAAAATATCTAGCGTTCCAGTTTAATATTGTTTTCTGTATTGTGTGCATAAACGCAAATAATGTTGGCTAGTGGTTAATGTACATTTTATAAGTGTAAATTCTTCCAATGTCTACACGTTATTCATGTATGTAAACAAAGATATAACTCACTATAAACCATCCTTGGTGCATGAATATTATTTCCTGAGAATTTCAGTGTTATGTGACCAGTAGTTTAAGGGTTTACTTGTTAGATATTACACACATGTACTATTTTATTTATATATATAAGTATGTAAGGTTTCACAGCAGCATTTCTAAGATAGGTGGTTGTAGGGATTACATGATAGTAATGTATTGTATATAAGTACTTTCCAACTGTTCTTCCGGTTAATGTTCCCATGACTTGCTGCTACATTGAATGCTAAATATTTTTCCCGTATGTGTTTTCATGAGTCAACAAACTTGACAAGAACCACATACTTCACATGAATGTGCTTTCTCTCCTATATGTGTTTTCCTACAATTCAACATAGTTGACTTCCAAGGAAAATAAGAACCACATATTTAACAAAAACGTGGTTTGTCTGCCGTATGTGTTTAATATGACTCAACAAATTCGATTTATGTGCAACAGAAGAGCCACATACTTCACAAGCATGTCGTTTCTCCCACGTATGTGTTTTCATATGCCACAACAAATGTTACTTCTGTGCAAAAGAAGAACCACATGTTTCACAAGAATGTGGTTTTTCTCCCGTATGTGTTTTTATATGAGTCAACAAATTTGATTTCTGTGCAAAAGAAGAACCACATATTTCACAAGAATGTCGTTTCTCTCCCGTGTGTTTTCATATGACGCAACAAATGTGACTTCCGTGCAAAACCTGAAGCACATACTCTACAATAATGTGGTTTCTCTCCTGTGTGTGTTTTCATATGACTCAAGAAAGTTACCTTCCATGCAAAAGAAGAACCACATACTTCACAGGAATGTGGTTTCTCTCCTGTATGTGTTTTCATATGACTCAGCAAACATGACTTCCATGCAAATGAAGAACCACATACTTCACAAGAATGTGGTTTCTCTCCCGTATGTGTTTTCATATGACTCAACAAATTTGACTTCTGCACAAAAGAAGAACCACATATTTCACAAGAATGTCGTTTCTCTCCCGTGTGTTTTCATATGACGCAACAAATGTGACTTCCGTGCAAAACCTGAAGCACATACTCTACAATAATGTGGTTTCTCTCCTGTGTGTGTTTTCATATGACTCAAGAAAGTTACCTTCCATGCAAAAGAAGAACCACATACTTCACAGGAATGTGGTTTCTCTCCTGCATGTGTTTTCATATGACTCAGCAAACATGACTTCCATGCAAATGAAGAACCACATACTTCACAAGAATGTGGTTTCTCTCCCGTATGTGTTTTCATATGACTCAACAAATTTGACTTCTGCACAAAAGAAGAACCACATATTTCACAAGAATATGGTTTCTCTCCTGTATGCGTTTTCATATGATTCAACAAAGTTGACTTCCATGCAAATGAAGAACCACATACTTCACAGGAATGAGGTTTCTCTCCCATATGTGTTTTCATATGATTCAACCAACTTGACCTCCAAGCAAAAGAAGAACCACATACTTCACAAGAATGTGGTTTCTCTCCCGTATGTGTTTTCATATGATTCAACAAAGTTGATTTATGTGCAAATGAAGAACCACATACTTCACAAGAATGTGGTTTGTCGCCCGTATGTGTTTTCATATGTCTCAACAAACTTGACTTCTGTGCAAAAGTAGAACCACATACTTCACATGAATGTGGTTTCTCTCCCGTATGTGTGTACATATGACTCGACAAAGTGTACTTATATGCAAAAGAAGAACCACATACTTCACATTAATGTGGTTTCTCTCCCGTATGTGTTTTCATATGGCGCAACAAATGTGACTTCTTTGCAAAAGAAGAACCACATATTTCACAAGAATGTGGTTTATCTCCTGTATGTATTTTCATATGATGCAACAAAGTTGACTTCTGTGGAAAAGAAGAACCACATATTTCACAAGAATGTGGTTTCTCTCCCATATGTGTTTTCATATGGCGCAACAAATGTGACTTCCATTAAGTAGAAAAACCACATACTTTACATGAATGTGGTTTCTCTCCCGTATGTGTGTTCATATGACTCAACAAACTTGACTTCCGTGCAAAAGTAGCACCACATACTTCACAAGAATGTGGTTTTTCTCCCGTATGTGTTTTCATATGTCTCAACAAATTTGACTTGTGCGCAAAAGAACAACCACATACTTCACAACAATGTGGTTTCTCTACCATATGTGTTTTCATATGATGCAACAAATTTGACTTCTGCACAAAAGAAGAACCACATACTTCACAAGAATGGTGTTTCTCTCCCGTATGTGTTTTCATATGCTGCAACAGATGTGACTTCCGTGCAAAAGAAGAACCACATACTTCACAAGAATGTGGTTTCTCTCCCATATGTGTTTTCATATGATTCAATAAAGTTAACTTCTTTGCAAAAGAAGAACCACATATTTCACAAGAATGTAGTTTATCTCCCATGTTTGATTGCATTCCACAAAAAGTATATTGAGTTGAGTATATGAGAATAAGCACGCTAATAATTCTAAAAAATTATTTGAAGGAATTAAAACTGTTACATCACCAAGGAAGAAAAGGTCTTCTGATCTCTTAATGGATTTCTTTTCAGTGTTGCAAATTCTGAAAATATACAATAAATTTGAAAAAATAAAATTTTGTGATAAAATTTCATTTTTATTAAAATTAATATAGCGTCCTATGTAATTTGAAGTAGCATCCTATGTAATTTTAAATTTTATTTTCAATATCACTAAAGATTGAAACTTCAGCATTCAGGAGTATTTAACTTACAACTGATTTTTACCAAGTACTCTAACCATAGCACTTTTTTAAGGATAGATTTTAAACTCTTCTAACTTAATGTTACTAATACTACAACATAAAAGGTTGTGGAAACAAAAAGGTGAATTCCAAAAATGTTATATAAAATCTGCAGTTTTATTAAATTAGGCTTTTTACATATGATCAAAATTATAAGACCAAGGGTTTAAATTCTTAGATTTATGGTACTTCTAATGTTTTTAGTTCAGTTAGAGATTAGCAATCACTGTGTAAAGGTGTTACCAAGCCTAAACCAAGAAAACTCACCGAAGTTGACTGCCCTCGAATTCTAGGATTCCATAAGCAAAGTTTGTCACAGCAAGTGATAGCAGTTAAGGTATATCGCAGTGCAACTGTTATTGTCAACTTTCTAAAGAACATTGAGAATTATGGAAAAGCAAAATCCTTTAGTATGCCCCCAAAATTTCTCCTGCATTGAGTAGGAAAATCAGACAGGTTGTTATGAATGACAGAGGACTTTCTTCGAGTCAAATTAAGTCGGTTACAGATGCTGATTACAGTCCAATCAGACGACACTTACAACAAAAAGGCATGGTAAATAAAAAGTGTAAACAAATTCCTCTATTGCTTCCACGTCACAAAGTGGAACGCTTAAGATTTGGTTGGGAATACCAAATCTGGGACGTTGTGAAGTGGAAGACAGTCTTGTTTTCTAATGAGAAAAATTCAATTTAGATGGTCCTTATGAGTTACAGCGATATTGACATGACAAAAGCATGTCTTTTGAAATTTTTTCCACGCATCATAGTGGTAGAGGGTCCATAATGGTATGAGGTGCCTTTTCTTACAGATGATAAGAGGGAACCCCAGATGGTGCAGGATCGTCAGACAACAGCTGGTTATATTAGCGTGCTGCAAAAAGCATCTTTGATGATGGAGGGACATCATTTGTGTGGGGATGGAGTGTTATTCCAATAGGTTAATGCTGCAGTCCACAATGCAAGACGGACCTTGAACGTTCTACAAGAAAGTGGAGTCCATCTCTTGGGACATCCTTCATGCTCACCAGACTTGAACCCAATTGAAAATGTTTAAGGATGGATGAAAAAAGAGGTTTATCGAAACGGCAGACAATATTCAAGAAAAATGAACTTCGTGAAGCCATCTTCAGAAACTGGAGCAGGATCCCTCGCACCTTAATGGAAATCCTTATTTTTAACATGCCCCCCACAATTTTTGAAGTCATCAAAGGCAGTGGAGGTAGAACTCATTATTAAGTTTTATTGTTGAATGTTTTCATACACTTTTCGTACACTTTTTTACAATTTAATAGAATTTTTGTCTCTGGTCTTATAATTTTGATCATGTGTAAAAAGCCTAATTTCATAAAATGTAAATTTAAAAAATAAATCTTTAGAATGTAGCTTTTTGTTTCCAGTACCTTTTAGATTGTAGTATCGGAAGAGTTTATAGAAACTTTTACTGCTTATTACTATATTATTATAATTAATTGTTCCCATATCGTGTTAAATACTATACTAGGCTTAGTAATTGATCATCACCCAGAATATATATCGATTCCTTAAGCCAGATTACTCTTTATTGTTCTTCTCCATTTATAATTTTTACGTCATCCCATAAGGGTACATGGTTTGCCTTTTAAATCATATATTCTGCCATAACTGGTTTTTCAATCCCTTCAATGTTTTTTTAATCTTACTGTAAGTGAGTGACATGGGTTACATTTGTATAACTTTCAACATTTACATGGAATCTCTTTGCCATGATTTTTCCATAAACCATTTGACATGCACTCTTTAATACTAACCTGACGTTTTAAAAATTACAAATTCTTTCATTTTTTCTGCCATGTCCTTTGTATATGATATACAAACTTTTATTCGTATAACATAATGGCAGTATTCAGAAGAGATTTGACTATCTTGCTTTCTGGTGGAGAGTTTTTCTTAAGCTTTCCACCTCATTTGAATATGTATTGTTATTAGTATATTAGTATATTTTTATTTGTATGTATTGATTTTGCTCGGTGTTTTAGGAAACAGACAGTTTCTTTACATTATAGACTGTGAGGATTGAACTGTTATACTGGCTACATATTTAAAGATACATAGAGTGTTATTAGAGTCTTTTAATGATGCAAACCCCATGTGGCATGAGATGACTTGGAAAATAAGAGACAAGAGTTTGATTTGGAGTGGTATTATTATTTTGTTCTTTCGTCAGTAGCACTTTGTTGTTATAATGGAGTAGTATCTGTTTTCAAATTTTGTGCAGGGATTGACTTCCCTATTGAAAAAAAGGCCGTTGTGTCAGTAACAATATAAATAAGATATTTGATGCCTTATAAACGGAACAAGGGCATCAATGCACATAGTTGGTAATATGGACGCATCAAATTCCTTTTCAATAAGAATTCAGGGAAATAATTATAGAGCTCTGATGAATAAGGGAGCAGAGGTGTCAGTAATAAATTTTTAAAGCACTCAGACAGAGACATAACTATGCGATAAAAACATTAGTTTAAGAACAGCAAATGGGTGCCAATTAATTGTAGAAGGAATCCTTCGATTAAGATTAGGAATAGGAAGTCAGTCTATCCACGAGGACTTCTTTGTTACAGAGAATCTCAGTACAAGTGTCATACTATATCACAACTTAAGAAAAATGGGTTAGGATGTAGTTTTATTTAGAAACAATAAGACTATTTGATGAGTATATCGCTCTGGAAGATTTTGCCCATATTTCATCATTAGTTCAGTTAGCACAGAAAATTACATTAAAACACCAGCATCTGCATACGTACTTGAGAAGGGTCTGCAAAATAACTAAGTGTAGTGTGACTGGTAACATTATCGAGATTACCATGAATGATGGACAAAAGAGAAAAAAAATTGAAGGGAATAAGCATACCTCAAGAATTCAAGTTATAAGTTGATATGTTGAAGTAGAATAGAGATTTTTCTTGGACAGAACCGATACTCTGGAGAAGCATATCAATACTGGAAGGCATTAACTCATACTGAGACGCCCGTATTGAAAAGCAATAAAAGTTGGTAGACTTACAGAATAGACAAAATGATGTGGACAGGTGTCATTGAGACATTGAATAGTCCGTGGAGTTTTCTATTAGTGTTAGTAGAAAAAATTTTGTGTATATTTTCGGGCTTTAAACAAAATCACCAAGAAGTATGCCTGAGCATTACTGATTATTGACGATATACAAGCCTTGCTCGGGCCAGCAAAATATTTCTCAAAAATAGACCTAAGGTTAGGGTAATAGCAGCTTAAATTAAGTAAGGACAATAAAATGAAAGCTGTGTTCACCTACCACCAGGGTTTATTTCAGTTTAACCTGATGCCACTCGGACTTGCAAATGTATCCAGGGTCTTTCCGGAATTAATGTCCATAGTTATACAGGTACACAAGATTATACATTACCGTATTTGGATGATATTTTAAGATTCTCAGATACGAACATATAAATAGGGTACTAGCCAGTTTATGCAATTTATTTAATTTTATCAGATACGATGGAAAGTCACTTAGATCACATAGATAGGGTACAAGCCAGTTTACATAAGCACAACCTCAGGTTAAAAGCCATAATGTGTGAGATTTCTAGGAGAGAAGTACAGTATCTGTGGTTCAAAGTAAGTGAACAGGGTATAACAAAGTCAAATCGATAAAATTAGAGATGTCTTCAATATCACATCATATTATCAATGATTTATAAAAAAATTTGTGAGACAAGTGAGTCGTTAGTTTACTTGATGAGGAAATATGAAAGGTTCCAATGGGACAACACATGCAAGTTAGCCTTTAATGTTTGCCTAAAAACGAAGTTTGCATATATGGTTATTGGTGTATTTTGATCCTGAAAAGGACAAACGGCTGTACACAGATGGATCCAATCATGTATTTGGGAAATATCTGTTGCAAATTGTCATATGATCAAAGGAAGAGCAAAGAGGCTTAAAAACCAATTTATTAGTTATCATATAAAGTTAATGATAAAATCGAATCATGTATTTGGGAAATATCTGTTGCAAATTGTCATATGATCAAAGGAAGATCAAAGAGGCTGAAAAACCAATTTACTAGTCATCACATAAAGTTAATGATAAAATCGAATCATGTATTTGGGAAATATCTGTTGCAAATTGTCATATGATCAAAGGATGAGCAAATATGCTGAAAAACCAATTTACTAGTTATCACATAAAGTTAATGATAAAATCGAATCATGTATTTGGGAAATATCTGTTGCAAATTGTCATATGATCAAAGGAAGAGCAAAGAGGCTGAAAAACCAATTTACTAGTTATCACATAAAGTTAATGATAAAATCGAATCATGTATTTGGGAAATATCTGTTGCAAATTGTCATATGATCAAAGGATGAGCAAAGAGGCTGAAAAACCAATTTACTAGTTATCACATAAAGTTAATGATAAAATCGAATCATGTATTTTGGAAATATCTGTTGCAAATTGTCATATGATCAAAGGAAGATCAAAGAGGCTGAAAACCAATTTACTAGTCATCACATAAAGTTAATGATAAAATCGAAGGATGTATTTGGGAAATATCTGTTGCAAATTGTCATATGATCAAAGGAAGAGCAAAGAGGCTGAAAAACCAATTTACTAGTCATCACATAAAGTTAATGATAAAATCGAATCATGTATTTGGGAAATATCTGTTGCAAATTGTCATATGATCAAAGGAAGATCAAAGAGGCTGAAAAACCAATTTACTAGTTATCACATAAAGTTAATGATAAAATCGAATCATGTATTTGGGAAATATCTGTTGCAAATTGTCATATGATCAAAGGATGAGCAAAGAGGCTGAAAAACCAATTTACTAGTCATCACATTAAGTTAATGATAAAATCGAATCATGTATTTGGGAAATATCTGTTGCAAATTGTCATATGATCAAAGGAAGAGCAAAGAGGCTGAAAAACCAATTTACTAGTCATCACATAAAGTTAATTATAAAATCGAATCATGTATTTGGGAAATATATGTTACAAATTGTCATATGATCAAAGGAAGAGCAAAGAGGCTGAAAAACCAATTTACTAGTCATCACATAAAGTTAATGATAAAATCGAATCATGTATTTGGGAAATATCTGTTGCAAATTGTCATATGATCAAAGGAAGATCAAAGAGGCTGAAAAACCAATTTACTAGTTATCACATAAAGTTAATGATAAAATCGAATCATGTATTTTGGAAATATCTGTTGCAAATTGTCATATGATTAAAGGAAAAGCATAGAGGCTGAAAAACCAATTTACTAGTCATCACATGAAGTTAATGATAAAATCGAATCATGTATTTGGGAAATATCTATCGCAAATTGTCATATGATCAAAGGATGAGCAAAGAGGCTGAAAAACCAATTTACTAGTCATCACATAAAGTTAATGATAAAATCGAATCATGTATTTGGGAAATATCTGTTGCAAATTGTCATATGATCAAAGGAAGATCAAAGAGGCTGAAAAACCAATTTACTAGTCATCACATAAAGTTAATGATAAAATCGAATCATGTATTTGGGAAATATCTGTTGCAAATTGTCATATGATCAAAGGATGAGCAAAGAGGCTGAAAAACCAATTTACTAGTTATCACATAAAGTTAATGATAAAATCGAATCATATATTTGGGAAATATCTGTTGCAAATTGTCATATGACCAAAGGAAGAGCAAAGAGGCTGAAAAACCAATTTACTAGTTATCACATAAAGTTAATGATAAAATCGAATCATGTATTTGGGAAATATCTGTTACAAATTGTCATATGATCAAAGGAAGAGCAAAGAGGCTGAAAAACCAATTTACTAGTCATCACATAAAGTTAATGATAAAATCGAATCATGTATTTGGGAAATATCTGTTGCAAATTGTCATATGATCAAAGGAAGATCAAAGAGGCTGAAAAACCAATTTACTAGTCATCACATAAAGTTAATGATAAAATCGAATCATGTATTTGGGAAATATCTGTTGCAAATTGTCATATGATCAAAGGATGAGCAAAGAGGCTGAAAAACCAATTTACTAGTTATCACATAAAGTTAATGATAAAATCGAATCATATATTTGGGAAATATCTGTTGCAAATTGTCATATGACCAAAGGAAGAGCAAAGAGCCTGAAAAACCAATTTACTAGTTATCACATAAAGTTAATGATAAAATCGAATCATGTATTTGGGAAATATCCGTTACAAATTGTCATATGATCAAAGGAAGAGCAAAGAGGCTGAAAAACCAATTTACTAGTCATCACATAAAGTTAATGATAAAATCGAATCATGTATTTGGGAAATATCTGTTGCAAATTGTCATATGATCAAAGGAAGATCAAAGAGGCTGAAAAACCAATTTACTAGTCATCAGATAAAGTTAATGATAAAATCGAATCATGTATTTGGGAAATATCTGTTGCAAATTGTCATATGATCAAAGGATGAGCAAAGTGGCTGAAAAACCAATTTACTAGTTATCACATAAAGTTAATGATAAAATCGAATCATGTATTTGGGAAATATCTGTTGCAAATTGTCATATGATCAAAGGAAGATCAAAGAGGCTGAAAAACCAATTTACTAGTTATCACATAAAGTTAATGATAAAATCGAAGGATGTATTTGGGAAATATCTGTTGCAAATTGTAATATGATAAAAGGAAGAGCAAAGAGGCTGAAAAACCAATTTACTAGTTTTCACATAAAGTTAATGATAAAATCGAATCATGTATTTGGGAAATATCTGTTGCAAATTGTCATATGATCAAAGGATGAGCAAAGAGGCTGAAAAACCAATTTACTAGTCATCACATAAAGTTAATGATAAAATCGAATCATATATTTGGGAAATATCTGTTGCAAATTGTCATATGATCAAAGGAAGAGCAAAGAGGCTGAAAAACCAATTTACTAGTTATCACATAAAGTTAATGATTAAATCGAAGGATGTATTTAGGGAAATATCTGTTGCAAACTGTCATATGATCAAAGGAAGAGCAAAGAGGCTGAAAAACCAATTTACTAGTTATCACATAAAGTTAATGATAAAATCGAATCATGTATTTGGGAAATATCTGTTGCAAATTGTCATATGATCAAAGGAAGATCAAAGAGGCTGAAAAACCAATTTACTAGTTATCACATAAAGTTAATGATAAAATCGAATCATGTATTTGGGAAATATCTGTTGCAAATTGTCATATGATCAAAGGAAGAGCAAAGAGGCTGAAAAACCAATTTACTAGTTTTCACATAAAGTTAATGATAAAATCGAATCATGTATTTGGGAAATATCTGTTGCAAATTGTCATATGATCAAAGGATGAGCAAAGAGGCTGAAAAACCAATTTACTAGTCATCACATAAAGTTAATGATAAAATCGAATCATATATTTGGGAAATATCTGTTGCAAATTGTCATATGATCAAAGGATGAGCAAAGATGCTGAAAAACCAATTTACTAGTCATCACATAAAGTTAATGATAAAATCGAATCATATATTTGGGAAATATCTGTTGCAAATTGTCATATGATCAAAGGATGAGCAAAGAGGCTGAAAAACCAATTTACTAGTCATCACATAAAGTTAATGATAAAATCGAATCATATATTTGGGAAATATCTGTTGCAAATTGTTATATGATCAAAGGATGAGCAAAGAGGCTGAAAAACCAATTTACTAGTCATCACATAAAGTTAATGATAAAATCGAATCATGTATTTGGGAAATATCTGTTGCAAATTGTCATATGATCAAAGGATGAGCAAAGAGGCTGAAAAACCAATTTACTAGTCATCACATAAAGTTAATGATAAAATCGAATCATGTATTTGGGAAATATCTGTTGCAAATTGTCATATGATCAAAGGATGAGCAAAGTGGCTGAAAAACCAATTTACTAGTTATCACATAAAGTTAATGATAAAATCGAATCATGTATTTTGGAAATATGTGTTGCCAATTGTCATATGATCAAAGGATGAGCAAAGAGGCTGAAAAACCAATTTACTAGTCATCACATAAAGTTAATGATAAAATCGAATCATGTATTTGGGAAATATCTGTTGCAAATTGTCATATGATCAAAGGAAAAGCACAGAGGCTAAAAAACCAATTTACTAGTCATCACATAAAGTTAATGATAAAATCGAATCATGTATTTGGGAAATATCTGTTGCAAATTGTCATATGATCAAAGAAAGAGCAAAGAGGCTGAAAAACCAATTTACTAGTTATCACATAAAGTTAATGATAAAATCGAATCATGTATTTGGGAAATATCTGTTGCAAATTGTCATATGATCAAAGGAAGAGCAAAGAGGCTGAAAAACCAATTTACTAGTCATCACATAAAGTTAATGATAAAATCGAATCATGTATTTGGGAAATATCTGTTGCAAATTGTCATATGATCAAAGGAAGAGCAAAGAGGCTGAAAAACCAATTTACTAGTCATCACATAAAGTTAATGATAAAATCGAATCATGTATTTGGGAAATATCTGTTGCAAATTGTCATATGATCAAAGGAAGAGCAAAGAGGCTGAAAAACCAATTTACTAGTCATCACATAAAGTTAATGATAAAATCGAATCATGTATTTGGGAAATATCTGTTGCAAATTGTCATATGATCAAAGGAAGAGCAAAGAGGCTGAAAAACCAATTTACTAGTTATCACATAAAGTTAATGATAAAATCGAATCATGTATTTGGGAAATATCTGTTGCAAATTGTCATATGATCAAAGGAAGAGCGAAGAGTCTGAAAAACCAATTCACTAGTCATCACATAAAGTAAATGATAAAATCGAATCATGTATTTGGGAAATATCTGTTGCAAATTGTCATATGATCAAAGGAAGAGCAAGGAGGCTGAAAAACCAATTTACTAGTCATCACATAACGTTAATGATAAAATCGAATCATGTATTTGGGAAATATCTGTTGCAAATTGTCATATGATCAAAGGAAGAGCAAAGAGGCTGAAAAACCAATTTACTAGTCATCACATAAAGTTAATGATAAAATCGAATCATGTATTTGGGAAATATCTGTTGCAAATTGTCATATGATCAAAGGAAGAGCAAAGAGGCTGAAAAACCAATTTACTAGTCATCACATAAAGTTAATGATAAAATCGAATCATGTATTTGGGAAATATCTGTTGCAAATTGTCATATGATCAAAGGAAGAGCAAAGAGGCTGAAAAACCAATTTACTAGTCATCACATAAAGTTAATGATAAAATCGAATCATGTATTTGGGAAATATCTGTTGCAAATTGTCATATGATCAAAGGAAGAGCAAAGAGGCTGAAAAACCAATTTACTAGTTATCACATAAAGTTAATGATAAAATCGAATCATGTATTTGGGGAATATCTGTTGCAAATTGTCATATGATCAAAGGAAGAGCAAAGAGGCTGAAAAACCAATTTACTAGTCATCACATAAAGTTAATGATAAAATCGAATCATGTATTTGGGAAATATCTGTTGCAAATTGTCATATGATCAAAGGAAGAGCAAAGAGGCTGAAAAACCAATTTACTAGTCATCACATAACGTTAATGATAAAATCGAATCATGTATTTAGGGAATATCTGTTGCAAATTGTCATATGATCAAAGGAAGAGCAAAGAGGCTGAAAAACCAATTTACTAGTCATCACATAAAGTTAATGATAAAATCGAATCATGTATTTGGGAAATATCTGTTGCAAATTGTCATATGATCAAAGGAAGAGCAAAGAGGCTGAAAAACCAATTTACTAGTCATCACATAAAGTTAATGATAAAATCGAATCATGTATTTGGGAAATATCTGTTGCAAATTGTCATATGATCAAAGGAAGAGCAAAGAGGCTGAAAAACCAATTTACTTGTCATCACATAAAGTTAATGATAAAATCGAATCATGTATTTGGGAAATATCTGTTGCAAATTGTCATATGATCAAAGGAAGATCAAAGAGGCTGAAAAACCAATTTACTAGTCATCACATAAAGTTAATGATAAAATCGAATCATGTATTTGGGAAATATCTGTTGCAAATTGTCATATGATCAAAGGATGAGCAAAGAGGCTGAAAAACCAATTTACTAGTTATCACATAAAGTTAATGATAAAATCGAATCATATATTTGGGAAATATCTGTTGCAAATTGTCATATGACCAAAGGAAGAGCAAAGAGGCTGAAAAACCAATTTACTAGTTATCACATAAAGTTAATGATAAAATCGAATCATGTATTTGGGAAATATCTGTTACAAATTGTCATATGATCAAAGGAAGAGCAAAGAGGCTGAAAAACCAATTTACTAGTCATCACATAAAGTTAATGATAAAATCGAATCATGTATTTGGGAAATATCTGTTGCAAATTGTCATATGATCAAAGGAAGATCAAAGAGGCTGAAAAACCAATTTACTAGTCATCACATAAAGTTAATGATAAAATCGAATCATGTATTTGGGAAATATCTGTTGCAAATTGTCATATGATCAAAGGATGAGCAAAGAGGCTGAAAAACCAATTTACTAGTTATCACATAAAGTTAATGATAAAATCGAATCATATATTTGGGAAATATCTGTTGCAAATTGTCATATGACCAAAGGAAGAGCAAAGAGCCTGAAAAACCAATTTACTAGTTATCACATAAAGTTAATGATAAAATCGAATCATGTATTTGGGAAATATCCGTTGCAAATTGTCATATGATCAAAGGAAGAGCAAAGAGGCTGAAAAACCAATTTACTAGTCATCACATAAAGTTAATGATAAAATCGAATCATGTATTTGGGAAATATCTGTTGCAAATTGTCATATGATCAAAGGAAGATCAAAGAGGCTGAAAAACCAATTTACTAGTCATCAGATAAAGTTAATGATAAAATCGAATCATGTATTTGGGAAATATCTGTTGCAAATTGTCATATGATCAAAGGATGAGCAAAGTGGCTGAAAAACCAATTTACTAGTTATCACATAAAGTTAATGATAAAATCGAATCATGTATTTGGGAAATATCTGTTGCAAATTGTCATATGATCAAAGGAAGATCAAAGAGGCTGAAAAACCAATTTACTAGTTATCACATAAAGTTAATGATAAAATCGAAGGATGTATTTGGGAAATATCTGTTGCAAATTGTAATATGATAAAAGGAAGAGCAAAGAGGCTGAAAAACCAATTTACTAGTTTTCACATAAAGTTAATGATAAAATCGAATCATGTATTTGGGAAATATCTGTTGCAAATTGTCATATGATCAAAGGATGAGCAAAGAGGCTGAAAAACCAATTTACTAGTCATCACATAAAGTTAATGATAAAATCGAATCATATATTTGGGAAATATCTGTTGCAAATTGTCATATGATCAAAGGAAGAGCAAAGAGGCTGAAAAACCAATTTACTAGTTATCACATAAAGTTAATGATTAAATCGAAGGATGTATTTGGGAAATATCTGTTGCAAACTGTCATATGATCAAAGGAAGAGCAAAGAGGCTGAAAAACCAATTTACTAGTTATCACATAAAGTTAATGATAAAATCGAATCATGTATTTGGGAAATATCTGTTGCAAATTGTCATATGATCAAAGGAAGATCAAAGAGGCTGAAAAACCAATTTACTAGTTATCACATAAAGTTAATGATAAAATCGAATCATGTATTTGGGAAATATCTGTTGCAAATTGTCATATGATCAAAGGAAGAGCAAAGAGGCTGAAAAACCAATTTACTAGTTTTCACATAAAGTTAATGATAAAATCGAATCATGTATTTGGGAAATATCTGTTGCAAATTGTCATATGATCAAAGGATGAGCAAAGAGGCTGAAAAACCAATTTACTAGTCATCACATAAAGTTAATGATAAAATCGAATCATATATTTGGGAAATATCTGTTGCAAATTGTCATATGATCAAAGGATGAGCTAAGATGCTGAAAAACCAATTTACTAGTCATCACATAAAGTTAATGATAAAATCGAATCATATATTTGGGAAATATCTGTTGCAAATTGTCATATGATCAAAGGATGAGCAAAGAGGCTGAAAAACCAATTTACTAGTCATCACATAAAGTTAATGATAAAATCGAATCATATATTTGGGAAATATCTGTTGCAAATTGTTATATGATCAAAGGATGAGCAAAGAGGCTGAAAAACCAATTTACTAGTCATCACATAAAGTTAATGATAAAATCGAATCATGTATTTGGGAAATATCTGTTGCAAATTGTCATATGATCAAAGGATGAGCAAAGAGGCTGAAAAACCAATTTACTAGTCATCAGATAAAGTTAATGATAAAATCGAATCATGTATTTGGGAAATATCTGTTGCAAATTGTCATATGATCAAAGGATGAGCAAAGTGGCTGAAAAACCAATTTACTAGTTATCACATAAAGTTAATGATAAAATCGAATCATGTATTTTGGAAATATGTGTTGCCAATTGTCATATGATCAAAGGATGAGCAAAGAGGCTGAAAAACCAATTTACTAGTCATCACATAAAGTTAATGATAAAATCGAATCATATATTTGGGAAATATCTGTTACAAATTGTCATATGATCAAAGGATGAGCAAAGAGGCTGAAAAACCAATTTACTAGTCATCACATAAAGTTAATGATAAAATCGAATCATGTATTTGGGAAATATCTGTTGCAAATTGTCATATGATCAAAGGAAAAGCACAGAGGCTAAAAAACCAATTTACTAGTCATCACATAAAGTTAATGATAAAATCGAATCATGTATTTGGGAAATATCTGTTGCAAATTGTCATATGATCAAAGAAAGAGCAAAGAGGCTGAAAAACCAATTTACTAGTTTTCACATAAAGTTAATGATAAAATCGAATCATGTATTTGGGAAATATCTGTTGCAAATTGTCATATGATCAAAGGAAGAGCAAAGAGGCTGAACAACCAATTTACTAGTCATCACATAAAGTTAATGATAAAATCGAATCATGTATTTGGGAAATATCTGTTGCAAATTGTCATATGATCAAAGGAAGAGCAAAGAGGCTGAAAAACCAATTTACTAGTCATCACATAAAGTTAATGATAAAATCGAATCATGTATTTGGGAAATATCTGTTGCAAATTGTCATATGATCAAAGGAAGAGCAAAGAGGCTGAAAAACCAATTTACTAGTCATCACATAAAGTTAATGATAAAATCGAATCATGTATTTGGGAAATATCTGTTGCAAATTGTCATATGATCAAAGGAAGAGCAAAGAGGCTGAAAAACCAATTTACTAGTTATCACATAAAGTTAATGATAAAATCGAATCATGTATTTGGGAAATATCTGTTGCAAATTGTCATATTATCAAAGGAAGAGCGAAGAGGCTGAAAAACCAATTCACTAGTCATCACATAAAGTAAATGATAAAATCGAATCATGTATTTGGGAAATATCTGTTGCAAATTGTCATATGATCAAAGGAAGAGCAAAGAGGCTGAAAAACCAATTTACTAGTCATCACATAACGTTAATGATAAAATCGAATCATGTATTTGGGAAATATCTGTTGCAAATTGTCATATGATCAAAGGAAGAGCAAAGAGGCTGAAAAACCAATTTACTAGTCATCACATAAAGTTAATGATAAAATCGAATCATGTATTTGGGAAATATCTGTTGCAAATTGTCATATGATCAAAGGAAGAGCAAAGAGGCTGAAAAACCAATTTACTAGTCATCACATAAAGTTAATGATAAAATCGAATCATGTATTTGGGAAATATCTGTTGCAAATTGTCATATGATCAAAGGAAGAGCAAAGAGGCTGAAAAACCAATTTACTAGTCATCACATAAAGTTAATGATAAAATCGAATCATGTATTTGGGAAATATCTGTTGCAAATTGTCATATGATCAAAGGAAGAGCAAAGAGGCTGAAAAACCAATTTACTAGTTATCACATAAAGTTAATGATAAAATCGAATCATGTATTTGGGGAATATCTGTTGCAAATTGTCATATGATCAAAGGAAGAGCAAAGAGGCTGAAAAACCAATTTACTAGTCATCACATAAAGTTAATGATAAAATCGAATCATGTATTTGGGAAATATCTGTTGCAAATTGTCATATGATCAAAGGAAGAGCAAAGAGGCTGAAAAACCAATTTACTAGTCATCACATAACGTTAATGATAAAATCGAATCATGTATTTAGGGAATATCTGTTGCAAATTGTCATATGATCAAAGGAAGAGCAAAGAGGCTGAAAAACCAATTTACTAGTCATCACATAAAGTTAATGATAAAATCGAATCATGTATTTGGGAAATATCTGTTGCAAATTGTCATATGATCAAAGGAAGAGCAAAGAGGCTGAAAAACCAATTTACTAGTCATCACATAAAGTTAATGATAAAATCGAATCATGTATTTGGGAAATATCTGTTGCAAATTGTCATATGATCAAAGGAAGAGCAAAGAGGCTGAAAAACCAATTTACTTGTCATCACATAAAGTTAATGATAAAATCGAATCATGTATTTGGGAAATATCTGTTGCAAATTGTCATATGATCAAAGGAAGAGCAAAGAGGCTGAAAAACCAATTTACCAGTTATCACATAAAGTTAATGATAGAATCAAATCATGTATTTGGGAAATATCTGTTGCAAATTGTCATATGATCAAAGGAAGAGCAAAGAGGCTGAAAAACCAATTTACTAGTCATCACATAAAGTTAATGATAAAATCGAATCATGTATTTGGAAAATATCTGTTGCAAATTGTCATATGATCAAAGGAAGAGCAAAGAGGCTGAAAAACCAATTTACTAGCTATCACATAAAGTTAATGATAAAATCGAATCATGTATTTGGGAAATATCTGTTGCAAATTGTCATATGATCAAAGGAAGAGCAAAGAGGCTGAAAAACTAATTTACTAGTTATCACATAAAGTTAATGATAAAATCGAATCATGTATTTTGGAAATATCTGTTGCAAATTGTCATATGATCAAAGGAAGAGCAAAGAGGCTGAAAAACCAATTTACTAGTTATCACATAAAGTTAATGATAAAATCGAATCATGTATTTGGGAAATATCTGTTGCAAATTGTCATATGATCAAAGGAAGAGCAAAGAGGCTGAAAAACTAATTTACTAGTTATCACATAAAGTTAATGATAAAATCGAATCATGTATTTGGGAAATATCTGTTGCAAATTGTCATATGATCAAAGAAAGAGCAAAGAGGCTGAAAAACTAATTTACTAGTTATAACATAAAGTTAATGATAAAATCGAATCATGTATTTGGGAAATATCTGTTGCAAATTGTCATATGATCAAAGGAAGATCAAAGAGGCTGAAAAACCAATTTACTAGTTATCACATAAAGTTAATGATAAAATCGAAGGATGTATTTGGGAAATATCTGTTGCAAATTGTCATATGATCAAAGGAAGAGCAAAGAGGCTGAAAAACCAATTTACTAGTTTTCACATAAAGTTAATGATAAAATCGAATCATGTATTTGGGAAATATCTGTTGCAAATTTTCATATGATCAAAGGAAGAGCAAAGAGGCTGAAAAACCAATTTACTAGTCATCACATAAAGTTAATGATAACATCGAATCATGTATTTGGGAAATATCTGTTGCAAATTGTCATATGATCAAAGGAAGAGCAAAGAGGTTGAAAAACCAATTTACTAGTTATCACATAAAGTTAATGATAAAATCGAATCATGTATTTGGGAAATATCTGTTGCAAATTGTCATATGATGAAAGGATGAGCAAAGAGGCTGAAAAACCAATTTACTAGTCATCACATAAAGTTAATGATAAAATCGAATCATGTATTTGGGAAATATCTGTTGCAAATTGTCATATGATCAAAGGAAGAGCAAAGAGGCTGAAAAACCAATTTACTAGTTATCACATAAAGTTAATGATAAAATCGAATCATGTATTTGGGGAATATCTGTTGCAAATTGTCATATGATCAAAGGAAGAGCAAAGAGGCTGAAAAACCAATTTACTAGTCATCACATAAAGTTAATGATAAAATCGAATCATGTATTTGGGAAATATCTGTTGCAAATTGTCATATGATCAAAGGAAGAGCAAAGAGGCTGAAAAACCAATTTACTAGTCATCACATAACGTTAATGATAAAATCGAATCATGTATTTAGGGAATATCTGTTGCAAATTGTCATATGATCAAAGGAAGAGCAAAGAGGCTGAAAAACCAATTTACTAGTCATCACATAAAGTTAATGATAAAATCGAATCATGTATTTGGGAAATATCTGTTGCAAATTGTCATATGATCAAAGGAAGAGCAAAGAGGCTGAAAAACCAATTTACTAGTCATCACATAAAGTTAATGATAAAATCGAATCATGTATTTGGGAAATATCTGTTGCAAATTGTCATATGATCAAAGGAAGAGCAAAGAGGCTGAAAAACCAATTTACTTGTCATCACATAAAGTTAATGATAAAATCGAATCATGTATTTGGGAAATATCTGTTGCAAATTGTCATATGATCAAAGGAAGAGCAAAGAGGCTGAAAAACCAATTTACCAGTTATCACATAAAGTTAATGATAGAATCAAATCATGTATTTGGGAAATATCTGTTGCAAATTGTCATATGATCAAAGGAAGAGCAAAGAGGCTGAAAAACCAATTTACTAGTCATCACATAAAGTTAATGATAAAATCGAATCATGTATTTGGAAAATATCTGTTGCAAATTGTCATATGATCAAAGGAAGAGCAAAGAGGCTGAAAAACCAATTTACTAGCTATCACATAAAGTTAATGATAAAATCGAATCATGTATTTGGGAAATATCTGTTGCAAATTGTCATATGATCAAAGGAAGAGCAAAGAGGCTGAAAAACTAATTTACTAGTTATCACATAAAGTTAATGATAAAATCGAATCATGTATTTTGGAAATATCTGTTGCAAATTGTCATATGATCAAAGGAAGAGCAAAGAGGCTGAAAAACCAATTTACTAGTTATCACATAAAGTTAATGATAAAATCGAATCATGTATTTGGGAAATATCTGTTGCAAATTGTCATATGATCAAAGGAAGAGCAAAGAGGCTAAAAAACTAATTTACTAGTTATCACATAAAGTTAATGATAAAATCGAATCATGTATTTGGGAAATATCTGTTGCAAATTGTCATATGATCAAAGAAAGAGCAAAGAGGCTGAAAAACTAATTTACTAGTTATAACATAAAGTTAATGATAAAATCGAATCATGTATTTGGGAAATATCTGTTGCAAATTGTCATATGATCAAAGGAAGATCAAAGAGGCTGAAAAACCAATTTACTAGTTATCACATAAAGTTAATGATAAAATCGAAGGATGTATTTGGGAAATATCTGTTGCAAATTGTCATATGATCAAAGGAAGAGCAAAGAGGCTGAAAAACCAATTTACTAGTTTTCACATAAAGTTAATGATAAAATCGAATCATGTATTTGGGAAATATCTGTTGCAAATTTTCATATGATCAAAGGAAGAGCAAAGAGGCTGAAAAACCAATTTACTAGTCATCACATAAAGTTAATGATAACATCGAATCATGTATTTGGGAAATATCTGTTGCAAATTGTCATATGATCAAAGGAAGAGCAAAGAGGTTGAAAAACCAATTTACTAGTTATCACATAAAGTTAATGATAAAATCGAATCATGTATTTGGGAAATATCTGTTGCAAATTGTCATATGATGAAAGGATGAGCAAAGAGGCTGAAAAACCAATTTACTAGTCATCACATAAAGTTAATGATAAAATCGAATCATATATTTGGGAAATATCTGTTGCAAATTGTCATATGATCAAAGGATGAGCAAAGATGCTGAAAAACCAATTTACTAGTCATCACATAAAGTTAATGATAAAATCGAATCATATATTTGGGAAATATCTGTTGCAAATTGTCATATGATCAAAGGATGAGCAAAGAGGCTGAAAAACCAATTTACTAGTCATCACATAAAGTTAATGATAAAATCGAATCATGTATTTGGGAAATATCTGTTGCAAATTGTCATATGATCAAAGGATGAGCAAAGAGGCTGAAAAACCAATTTACTAGTCATCACATAAAGTTAATGATAAAATCGAATCATGTATTTGGGAAATATCTGTTGCAAATTGTCATATGATCAAAGGAAGAGCAAAGAGGCTGAAAAACCAATTTACTAGTTATCACATAAAGTTAATGATAAAATCGAATCATGTATTTGGGAAATATCTGTTGCAAATTGTCATATGATCAAAGGAAGAGCAAAGAGGCTGAAAAACCAATTTACTAGTTATCACATAAAGTTAATGATAAAATCGAATCATGTATTTGGGAAATATCTGTTGCAAATTGTCATATGATCAAAGGAAGAGCAAAGAGGCTGAAAAACCAATTTACTAGTCATCACATAAAGTTAATGATAAAATCGAATCATGTATTTGGGAAATATTTGTTGCAAATTGTCATATGATCAAAGGAAGAGCAAAGAGGCTGAAAAACCAATTTACTAGTCATCACATAACGTTAATGATAAAATCGAATCATGTATTTGGGAAATATCTGTTGCAAATTGTCATATGATCAAAGGAAGAGCAAAGAGGCTGAAAAACTAATTTACTAGTCATCACATAAAGTTAATGATAAAATCGAATCATGTATTTGGGAAATATCTGTTGCAAATTGTCATATGATCAAAGGAAGAGCAAAGAGGCTGAAAAACCAATTTACTAGTCATCACATAAAGTTAATGATAAAATCGAATCATGTATTTGGGAAATATCTGTTACAAATTGTCATATGATCAAAGGAAGAGCAAAGAGTCTGAAAAACCAATTTACTAGTCATCACATAAAGTTAATGATAAAATCGAATCATGTATTTGGGAAATATCTGTTGCAAATTGTCATATGATCAAAGGAAGAGCAAAGAGGCTGAAAAACTAATTTACTAGTCATCACATAAAGTTAATGATAAAATCGAATCATGTATTTGGGAAATATCTGTTGCAAATTGTCATATGATCAAAGGAAGAGCAAAGAGGCTGAAAAACCAATTTACTAGTCATCACATAAAGTTAATGATAAAATCGAATCATGTATTTGGGAAATATCTGTTACAAATTGTCATATGATCAAAGGAAGAGCAAAGAGGCTGAAAAACCAATTTACTAGTTATCTCATAAAGTTAATGATAAAATCGAATCATTTGGAGCCAAAAAAGTTAGCGTCGTATAAAAGGGTTGAGTGTTCATCAGTATCGTCTGAATGTTCTATGATTTCGAGTGTAGATGTATGAGGCAGGTAGGGAAATTTTTAGATTTTAAGATGTGGATGAAGAATAGTAAATCATCTATAATGCAACAAAAATAATTCATAGTGAAAGATGAGATGATGTCGAAACTCAATGACAAACTATTGATAAGGTTATATGTACCGTAACATCATAGAAAAAGACTGTGCAGTACGATGACAATAATGGTCACATGGGCGTGGAAAAGGTATTTCACGCCAATAAGTGAAAGTATTTCTGTCCGTGTTCATATAAGGAGGTGAATGAATACGTAGGCAAATATATTTCATGCCAAACCAGAAACTTGAGAAAGCAACAACTACAAATGCAGAAGTGTGGTTTGCCTCGTTTTCTTTTTGCAAAACTTATATTGGATATTTCCAGGCCCTACCCTACACTTTCAGGTAACTAGTACATAGTTACGTTCATCGATATGTATAATGCTTGGCGTGAGACTTTTGTGATCCCTAATAAGAAGGCAGAAATGGTGGTGCATCTGTTGTTGGATGAGATTTTCCCAAGATTCAAGGTACAACTCCAGTTGTTAACAGACAATGGGTCCAAAAATGTTAACAAAGTGATGAAGAAGGCATGGGAGGACCTCAACATACATCATGTGACCACATCATTTTATTTCCCCTAAAGTAACGAAAAATAGAAAGATTTCATAGGATGATGTATGACATTTTAGCGAACAATGAACAGTCATGGCATTTATACATAAACCAAATGTTGGCGACTGTCAGATTCCATGTGAGCGAAATAATGAAATTCTCACCATACTTCTTGGTCTACAACAGAGACGTGATCCTGCCATTGGATAATATATTAATGCCTTGTAGAGTATACTATGGGGACGAGCAACACTAGATCACTCTCAAAGAGATGCATCGATCTTTTACTTTAGTAAGGGATAACATTCAGGAAGCTAGGAAAAAACTGGTAGAGAAATCTGATAAGAAAACAAAGTCAATGGATTTTAAGATTGAAGATCTGGTTTATTATGTTAGAAAACATATTATGTGGTTATATAAGATCAAGTACCATTTGATGGGCTCCATGACAACGTGCATGTGTAACATCTGTGGACAACGTCAATCAAGGAATGGGAAATTCCCAGCATGGAAAGACCGTTATGAAAGAGCGTATGAGTTGGATAGCAATTCAGGCATAGCACAGGCTGTTATCTTAATATGGAGGAGTTAACATCAACCACAAAGATCGTATCAGGAGTCTGATGTACCAATGATGAAGAAGAGAGTCATAACACAGAGCACAACGTAGAAAATTGCATATATTTTAGACACGAATGATATCAGGATCCATTTGAAAAGGCCTAAAGTAGGTTCAGTGTTTGGAAGTGGTTAGGGTTAGATGTCAAAGACGATATTAGGATCCGTTTAGAAAGGCCTAAAGTAGGTTCAGTGTTTGGAAGTGGGGAAGAGGAACAAGTGAGATGGAATTGTTTAGGTTGGGTAAGATCTATTTTCTGTTTTTAAAAGAATATTCCTTTCTCGGGTTCGTTCCATGCATGATTAAAAAAGTAATTGAAAGTGATTATGAGAAAGACAAAAGAAATTAATTTTTAAGTTGACACAAAAAGAAAGCAATTGGACAAGTTTGGACTCATCTGCAGTGGTCAAAAAATGGAAAGGAAGGTGATGAAAAAGACACATGCATGAAAGGGTATTTCTGAGAAACATGTTCGACACCGAAGTGATTTTTTGAAACACAGTAAAGTGCATTGTTTGAAATTACTGGAATAAATTCTTGTGTATCCACTTAAAAAATGCTGAGTTATATTTCAATGTCCTTCCTTTTTTGTTTCTGCGATGGTACCAGAAAATGTACAGGTCTGGGTTTTGAAATGTAATAACACTGTTCGAGTGTAAGAGCCACATTAAATACTTTCATCTCTATAAATGATCAGTGAAATTCGAAACCAAGATCACAGTGACTGTGGCAGTTGCTTTATTACTGAGCCATAACCAAATGCAGCATATCAAGTCTAGGTGGAAACCATTATTTCTATAGCAGCAGCACCGACACCTGACGGTTTGATATTTTGAATTTTTGGTTTATAAGCTGTGCTGATGGCTGCTAGCAGTCAACTTCCTTTCTAGTTTACCAAATAAAAGGCCATTTCTCAGGCAAGTTGAGCAGATGACAACATTCATAAAACGATTAAACATTGGCAATCCTCTCTTCCATTCCAGCTCTTGGACTGACAACACACTGAATGGTGATTCTACTAACTAATTTCCCTGTTTCATTTGCATAGAAATGGCGACAGTCTGCATTGCACAATTGACCATCAACAATAAAACCATCAGTTTTGCCATTTTAGCTTTCCTTTATTTTTTGTTACACTACCAACTCTTCGAAGTAGACACACACAGGCTAGCCAAGTCAGTTACACACATGGACCCATTCTACAGCCAATCCTTTTCTTCTTTTTTACATTTTTACTAACGAATAAAATTAATAAAATTGTTTTTAAATGTTAGGATGAGACTTTGTCTTTCTATACTACAATCCTTTCAGCAGATAAATATAAATTAGCAAATTATGGTTAAACCAATAATTTCTCGGGTAAATTCGATACAATGCTATCAAAAACTTGCAACTTTTAAACTTAAAACTATAGAGTGTCGAGTTTTAAACTTGAAACTGTTGTCAAAACATCACACTCCAAAACTCGATACTCTATTGTAAAACCTTCCAACTCAAAAACTCAACACTCTTTCAAGTTAACTTGCACATGACCACGTTAATAGCATCCTTTATCCAACTTGTTCTCCTGTTTGTTTCACAAACGTTTGTATTCACTCATTTCATTTGCATAGAAATAGTGAGTCTGTATTGCACAAGTGGCTGTCTATTAGAGAATAGCAAGGCAGAAGCAGAAAATTATCTGTTGATCTATCTGTTTATCTAATTATCTCTGTATCTATCTATCTGTCTATATAATTACCTATCTAGCGATGAGTTGACAACAAAGATTTGAAGTCATTTTCGATGACATGTTATGTGTTCCAGTTTGTGCAAGCATAGCTGAACTTGGATTAGAGACGCCGAGAAAGACAGATAGGATTAAATGGGTCACCCTTGTGAAGGAGACGTCTCAAAATGGAAGCAAAGAAGAAATCTCCAATCCAAAGATATAAAATCCTACACCGTCTTGGGTCCTGTCTTGAAGCGTTCCTTTAAACAGATTCGAGCTCCCCAAGGACGTATGACAAACCTATCATAATTAGCAGAAACAGCTATGACGTCATGTTATGTTATATATGTATATATGTTGACATGCAAGCACACAGCAACACCTAGAAGAATCAGGGGCATCTACAATAGACATTAAAGATCTGATGACAATAGTCCGTTACACAACAAACACAACATACATAGTAACACATCAACAATAAAACTATTTTAAGCTTTCCTTTTTTGTTATACAACTAACACTTTCAAGCACATGCTAGCCAAGTAAGTTATGATTTTCCTTACACAAATTCAGAACATCCACTTATGAAAGCCCCATTAATAATAACTCCAAGCTTTTCATCTATCACAGTTAATTGCTTGATCTGATGACAATAGTCCATTACATAAAAAACACAAACATACATAGTAACACGTCAACAATAAAACCAACATCCACCTATGAAAGCCCCATTAATTATAACTCCAACCTTTTCATCTATCACAGTTAATGTTCAACAAAAAACAAAATATTTTAATTTTGTGTTGTCTTCACTTTTCAAAACGGAATTAAAGTTAAAGTGTATTATCAT
Source organism: Euprymna scolopes (assembly GCF_053919585.1). NCBI lineage: Eukaryota > Metazoa > Mollusca > Cephalopoda > Sepiida > Sepiolidae > Euprymna > Euprymna scolopes. The sequence continues at coordinate 38,294,705 of NC_136527.1, forward strand.
AACTCCAACCTTTTCATCTAGTACAGTTAATGTTTCATAAAATACAAAATAGTTTAATTTTATGTCATCATCACTTTTCAAAACGTTAAAGGGTACTATCACAATCCAGTAAGTAAATATGAAATTTCCATTATTGTGATGAAAAACAAAAACAAGTTTTCAACATGTAAAAAATGTAAAGAAAGAAAAATGTTATTGGTACGTATCATTTGGACTATTGTTCTCATCTTAAGTGTTATTTTTACAATGTTTGCACAATAAATAACACTCAAGATGAGAACAGTAATCTTAATAATCTAAATAAGACAAAGAATCATTCCTCATCTAAAGAAATTCAGAACCGTAATATTGTAATTTGTTTAAAAATCATGATTATTTTTTAATTTAATCAAAGTTATTTGTAAGGTTTGTTGAATGTATTTTTGAGAGAACTTAAAAATACATAATAAGTTTCTTTAATTATCAGCATTCTTTAAACAAACGAACAGAAAATTTAATAACTGCATTTCCAAATAAATTAACAGGAAAACTCAACAAGAATACAAATATTTCATTTTAAAAAATGAGAAAACAATAACTGCATTAGTTAATTTGTGAAATTTGGCTAAAAAAGTCGATGTTTCCAAAATGGGGGTTCGATTTACTAGAGTGTTGTATTAGAAACAGAGTACACCTAAAAATAGTAAATATTGAATTCTTTTTTATATATAATCTGGTAGATTACTGAGTATTAGACTTCGTTGAAAAAAAGATAAAATAAAAAAGATGACAATAAAAAAAACTATACACAGTGGGAGGGTATTGCTTTCATACGTGCATCGAGTATTTTTTTTTTTTACTTTAAACATATGAATCAGTGAAAAACATTTAAATTGAAAAAATTGAAAAAAGAAAATTTATAAATAAATAGGTTGTTTTGGTCCACATCTAAAATCTTTGCAATCCTCAAAAAATATTTTACAATGACGATTTTTTAATGTTTTCAGGAGTTCTGAAACCGAATATATACATTAAAAGTGGCGCAGAGAAATAGTTTTCATGATATAAAAAAATTACTTTTTCAAAAAGTGGGGGATAACTTTTCATTTTAATTTTATGTAAAATGAGCACCTACTTTATGGCCACCTAGTAAAGCGGGCATTTTTTGTTTTTGTTTCTTGTCGGGTTTTTTTTCTGATTTCATGTTTCGATAAAGAAAAAAAAAAAACAAGAAAAATGTTATCAATCCTGTACGTGAAAACGCATACAGAATTGGCCACCACTGATAACATAAAGAATTACATATTAACCTTTTTTTTTATGTTTAAGTCAGTATTGAAAACAAAATCTGATAGATTAGTGACCATTCGTAGGTATGTGAAAATGCCAAGGCTTTTGCGAGGGTTAAGTGGCATTGGTAACTTGAGTAAGCCGTAATTCTGTGCACTGGAGGTATGTGTCATAAATTTGCCCCTACCACCTATATCCGGGGGGGGGGGTTAACTACACTGCAGGGATACTGATGGGGTAGCACACATGTTTCGCTACATGCTGGTATTTGAACTATTTCCATACGTTCAGTAGAAGTGTAAAAAATTTTGAAGTGAAGTTTTGTGTCATTTAAATCATCATTATTAGACCTGAAGTTAAGTTGTAATAGTTTTGAAACTATATATATTCGTTAATATAGATATTAAACCTTATTTGTGCGAACTATGAAGCCTATATGACTTTACCTTCATTGGTTTTGAGTTTACCTAAAATGTGAAGCCGTTACGAAAATTTTCAAAATTTCACTAACACCATATCGTTAACCTACGCACTTTGTTTACAAATATTTTCCAACAACAACGGCAATGACGCCAAACTACGGCTGGCTAAAAAAATTCTTTTAAATTATTAAAATTTATTTCAGCATAATGAACTTTTAGGATTTAAATTATTTTACTTTCTTTAAACCAAAACATTTCTCCCTGGCAAAATGTATTTTTTTCTATTTTATCATTTTATCGAGCTGCTTTTTTTTTCTTCCATTTTGTTACTTTGCTTTTTTTTTCTATGATAAACTAATAAACAAATTTACAATTAAAAAAAAATACAAGAGTTATTTTTAAAATTAAAAAAATAAAACTTTCATGAATATATTTTTTATTATGCACATTTTACAAACTTTAAATTCTAAAAGTTTTAATAATTTAAGATAAATTTTGGGTTTGTATTACTGTACTGTACACATTCGAAAAAGTTGTCAAAATCAAATATATAACAAATAAATATTATCAAAGGCAAGATAAGTTACTTTTCTACCAAACTGGATACATTTTTTTGTTTTTATTCAATGTAACATGTTTATTCAGCTCGAAAAACATGCAGTGCTTACCGTTGTATTGGAAAATTCAAAATGGCGGCCACTCTCTCTTAAACACGGTAAGTTTGGGAAAAGGTGTTATAAATAATAAACTAGACAAAATACTATTAAAAAAACACCGAATATATGCCAACTTATGTCACGGTAACATATAATGAGCGAATTTCTAACAGTATTTTGTCTAGTTTATTATTTATAACATCTTTTCTTGAACTTACCGTGTTAAAGAGAGTGTCGGGCGCCATTTTGAATTTTCTAATACATCGATAAACACTGTATTCGAGCTGAATAAAAACACGAAAAATATATCCAGTTAAGTAGAAAAGTAACTTATCTTGCCTTTGATAACATTTATTTGTTATATATTTGTTTTTTGACAACTTTTTCGAATCTATGTGTACAGTAATACAAACCCGAAATTTTAATTTATATGCTAAAAGAAATTTTAATAATTTATATGCTAAAAGTTCATGAGAAATGTAAAAAAAATTATATTTATTGGTGTTTGTATGATGAGAAATAAAAAAAAACGGTGCTTCTGCAGTTTATTTTGACATAAAAAATCAGCATTAGCAGCAGACTTCATATGCGGGGATGTAATATTGCCTTAATTGACTGCATCTTCCGCCCCAGCATCCCCTTTCACCTCTTAATCTTGTAAATAATTCATTAATACACTTTCAAAATATATTTTTCTTGTTCTCCATTCAATAAGCTCTCCAGTGATATTTGTCTTTTTGAAATCGGACAAGAAATAAGAAAGTTATGACAAAATAACTGTGAAAAATCTTGATATCGGTCACAACTTTGTTAAGGAAATCCATTGATTCTATTGTCAAAAATTAGCCTCAAATTTCAGCTTTAGAATTGTTGTAACTTTCTTATTATTTGTCCTACAGAGGTGGTTCAAGTATCATTAGAATGCTCTCTGCATACTCTTTCTGCTGAGCTGTTCCATTTTGAGATATGTTAACTTTGAAATTTTCTTTCACGTACCTACCATTCGATAATAACCCGATGAAAAAAAGATGAAAATAAAAAAATACACATACGTGCGCCATGTAGTAATACTTACGTTTTTGTTTTATAATCTGCTTTCGATTAACTTTATGTGCTTTTATAAACGAAACGATTTTTCAAATGTGATTGACTTTACAAGCTCAACTTAACATTCAAGATGACGAACGGAAGAGCAAGTTCGCAGAAAACAAAATTGAAGAGGATAAATTATTTCGAAATAGAGCCGATCTATTTGGTGAATATCACGGATAAAATTATTATTTTATTTGACATTTTAATATTTACATGAGCGAGAACAGATTACAAGTTTAATTTTTATTAATTCTCTAATTCGTTGCACGTGCAATTTAATGGCTGACACTGATTTAAAGCCGTATTTTCGTATTTTTATTTATGTATTTATTTTAGATTCCTGATTTTTTTTAAATTGTGTTTGAAACATTTAAGCCTAAAGTTAATCTGATGCTTGTGCAGTTTACCAAACTCATTAAAAATGAAGATATTGGTGAACATTAGTTTATCATATTTTTTTTTATATATAGATTTCCTTTATCGTGTTAAATCTCTAATTCGTTGCACGTGCAATTTAATGGCGGGATCAGATAGATGAACATATTTTTGAAAGCTTATAATATTTTTTAATCGTGTTTTAAAGATTAAAGTTAATCGATGATATTGACTGGTTACTTAAATTCGGCTCAAGGAAATAATTTATCCCGAATTCTCCTAAGACAGCAAAACATCGAACCAGAAATGTAAATATGAATCGAAACGTTTAGTCCCCCCCCCATTTTCTCAGTTTTTTATTATCGAAATGAAACGAAACAGCTTTATTTGTTTTGTTGTTTTTGCTTTTTTGTCTCTTTCTTTTTTTTTATCGAAATGAAATTTGTTTTTGTTTTCCTTTTATTTTATATTTTTATTTCATTTTTATTGCGAAAAATAAGGGGCGGTTAATGATTGCTCACGAGAGGGAGAGCGGTGTGCATTTACCTTGCTTACTAACAAAAAGAGACTGCCTTTTTAAAGCTTTTTTTTTTCACAGGTCAGGTCAGGTGACAGTTAATCACATGACCTTTTCGTTATTTAAAGGGAGATTCTTCTCAGTGGTCGAGTTTTTTTTGTTTTTTTTTTTCAGATGAATTTGTGGCTGATGCCGGAAAGCTATTCTTTGATTACCTAAGCTTTGCTGGCTAGCAATTGTTAACTGACTGTCCCGTCGCGGAAGGGGGCAATTCTTCTGCAACTTAAGATAGGTGCACATTGCTTCCTTTCCTCGACTGAGCAGTCATTGGATTTTAAGGGAAAATTAATATTTTTTCACATTATTAGTTTTTTTTTTTTGGAGGGGGGGTCTTCTATATAAATAAAGGTTCCACCCTCAAATTTAAAATTACTACTACTAAGATTTTTCTGGCTGCTTAAAACGAAAACAATGTTTAAAAATTAAGGAAACAAATATTTTTTTTCAGACATGAAAAAATTATCGTGTGAAAATGAGGGGGATCCCATTTTCACATTAATTTAGCGTAAAATAAGCTCCCTCTTTATGGCCACTTTTTTTTGGGGGGGTAATTTTTTTAAGGGGGTGTTTATTTGGTAATTGTGACCAACCAACCAGCAAAAATGAGCGCTTGGGCTTACAACAACGACCACTAGTTATAACAAAGAAGTGCATTGTTAAAAAAAATATATACATGAAAAAAAAAGTTGTAATGAAAAATGTTTTCCTGTCGGCGTCAGAAACTGACAAATTCAAATTTAGAAGTTAAATAAATTTATTGTAAAAAATCCCTTGAAAGATAAATATTAGTTTTCTGGTACTATTTCAAAGATAATTAATAAAATAAAGTCTTAAGATATTTATTGGATTTAAAAAAAAACACACATTGTTTGTACAAAAAAAAACATTGCTTGTAAAAAAAAGACATTGTTTTTACAAAAAAAGCTTAATTACTCCCCACCCATCAAATTAGAAGTTCGTAACAGATCCAGCTTTGCATAATCAAAACAAAAGATAACGTGTCGCTCATAAGTTCTACAAAAGCTCCCTCCCCCCAAAAAAAAATGTCAGGCAGTCCATTTTATTTTATAACAAGGGCTGTGACAAGAGAACATTTTTATGGTTGTTTTGACTCTCGAGTATATATCCGACACAGTTAATCAATCAAGAACCACATCACTCTATTGGTAGAATTTTTTGTACCAATAATAGTGCACCCCCCTGTTTACATTTATTATATTTTATCTGGTTCTTGTATTTGATTTTTTGTTTCATACATTTTGGGTTTGTACGAAACTCCCTTTAATTTGAAGAAAAGGGAAATGCTAGCTCCTTGATGAGCCCAGCAAGGATTTCGGCCTCTATTTTGGTTGCAGCGGTGTGGAGAGTGGATGCAGGTTCATTGCCTAGCGCAGACAAGGAATTTTGGAGCCTCCTTCACGGAAGAAAACCTGGCAAGAATACCCCGGATATGCGACGAGGCATGCTTCTGAAAACTATCTATGTGACTATGGTCTGCACGTATTTGGAAGGAGTATAATTTTTTAAAAGGTTTCTATTTTGTGTGGTTACGATTTGCACGTAAATGGAAGGAAAGAAATTTCAAAAAGGACTTTAAACGAATAAAAAAGAAAAAGGCACGCACCTTACTGGCTTTTAATTTGTGAGTACGCTCGTAAAATTTATTACATATGAGAGTGTGATTAGAAACTACTATTTTGAATCTTATTGTATTCGTTCATGGATACAGCATCTTCATTATAAGAACCAGTGTTATTTTTTTTTCATTATATGTTACCTTGGCGTTTTTTTTTATTTAATGCCCGCGAAGGGAAAACTTTGCAACTAATTTTATTGTGAATAAACTCTCTTTTTCGTTTCAAACAAGACCTTTATATTTTATTCTTTACCCCCTTTTTTATTCCATGCTTTTATTTTTTTCAGGCTAGTTACTTTCGCGTCAAATTAATCTGGAAACAAGATAAATTTCCTACACTTTGAAAATATTTTTATTCCCTTTTTCAGAACACTTTGAAAATAAAGTGTATTCTTTTTTCATTGAGATATGTTTTAATTCTCTTTCTGTAAATGCATTTTGCAAAAGTTTGTCCCTTTATGTAAAAGTAGTTTGGGAAATGTCTGCTTTTATTTGAAAGCATTTGGCAAATTTTGTCCCTATATTTAATGCATTTTGCAATTTTTCCCCCTATTAAACACATTTAGCAAATTTTTGTCCCTTATTTAAAACACTTTGAATATTAAGTGTACCCTTTTCTAATCGAGATACGTTTTAATTTTTTTCTTTCAAGTTAGGATTAAATTTAACCTCTTGAAATTTCTGCTATCTCCGCTACCTGACACTATCAATTTGTCTCTTAGATTCGTTCGACTACTGTGAATTTCTTCCGTTATTTAAAGGCATTTTCCAAATTTATTTTCCCTTATTTAGAAGCATTTTGTAAGTTTACTGCTTTTATTTGAAGACATTTTGTAAATTCATGTCCCTTATTTCAAATTACTTTTCAAATTAAGTATATCTTTCCTATGTCGAGGCCCGTTTTATTCTCATTCTGTCAATGCGTTACTTAGCTAGGGTTAATACACTGGCCCACTTGTTGACTCTTTCTGTTGCCCCCCGTACCCCACGCCTGTATTTAGAAACGGTCTGTATAGATATTTCAACTACTAAATTCCCTTCCCACTTAAGTTGTAACTTGACGTGTATCCCAACGTCCCATTAAAAGACACGACGTCTACTATGTCCTTAGTTAAGAAAACGTGTAATGTAATTTTGTATGTTTGAATATTCGACATTAGCTTAACAAAGATTCCTTAATTTATCATAGTACAGACACAGGGACTGCAATGTTATATTTAGTTTATTCCTGAATTTAGCATTTTTATGTACGTCTAATGTCTTTATTTATATCTGTCTAATATATTTTACGTATGCCTAGCACATAGTTTTTCACATATTTTCCTTATAAAAAGAGATTAAGCAATACATATATACTTTCCTTTTACTACTTTTACAAATTGATATTTTCACGGCTTAGTATGCTGTATTCGTCTTGTTTTGTTTGTGCTATGAAAAAAAATAACGCTGCACGATGTTGGTCACTCGTTCGTCCGGATTCCTTGTAAGGAAATGAAAGTTTTATTTAGGGAAAATTATCGCCGTCTTGGATTTGTTGCGGTTGCAGAAGGAATTACCTAAGCCTTATTTTATGACAATGAAAGCCGATGTTGATGAATAGTTAGCATCGGTAGATAATATAACTGAGTTGTTGGGTGATCGTTCCTTGCGTTAGGACGTGGACTGTTCGTTTGTAGAAGCAGATGCTGTTAATGTTGTAGTGTTCTCGTCCCAGGTTTGATTCATTCTCTCGAGGTTGGCAGATGGTGTGGAGTGTGATTCCTTGTGCAACCCTGTGATATTCGAAACCCCTATGGAGATGCTTGGCGAGTTACCGACTACTAGGCCCAAATGTCCAGACTGGGAAGACGATTTGCTGAATGCTGGCAAGTTTGGTTTTGAAAATGTTGCATCTCAATCTGAAAGCAGTGTTGCAAGTTCCACTTCAGAGGATCTGCGTAGTCAGGTGCTGAAGTTTGATTTTTCTGGCAGGCAGTTTGCCAGTAATATTTTAAAGATAAATGTATTGGGAGTGAGATTCACGGGTATCATGAATGATACCACTCGTGTCCACGACTTGTTAAGCGTGGGCATGAATATTGTGAAATTCATGGAGGGATTTCCATGGAATGTTGGAATTGTTTTACCCTCTAACCATGTGAGTTCGAAAACTTGCATGTGTGGTTATCTTCCAAAACCTTGTCAGAATACTGAGGAACTTAGTCATGACGGTGAGATATTACTCAGGTCATGTAGTTCTGACAATAGCCAGTAGTTAAAGGACAGGAGTCTATCCTGTGTGAAAGTGCAAGTTTTGTGCACTTCTTTAAGTGCTAATGTTAGCACTGGGAGAGAAATTCTCCATCAAGGGTATAGGACAGAAAGCACTATATCCACCTGTGAACGTGTAAAAACCAAGAGAAGAATGCTTTTTTAAGAGTTACGTGAACTCAAGTTGGACTGGGGCGTCCAGATTCAGGTTGAGTGTAATTCGATAAAGAATCCCATGAGGTATCCTGTCGAATTTGCTGACTACATGGTGTGTAGTTCAGCTTCTCCGAGTTCCTACGAGAATGTAGGATATGTTGTGCAGACATTACTTGCAGAACCTTCATTCTGTGAAGTTGCTCCTTTAGGCATAACATTTCCTGCTTTGGAGTCACATGCAGGTGTCATTGTTTTTAAATGTTTTGTGAAGATCTGCCTTCACATAGCTTACTGCAGTATTGCAAGAGCTATCGAAGTCAAGCTCGATGTGTCCTGGGGTGTTTCTGAGGCGCTTAGGGTCATCTTATACTTAGAAGTGAGTTTTCTAATGCTGAGATGTTTGTTTCAGTGCTGAACACAAAAAGATTGGATCTCTCCTTGACAGGGGTCTTCCATAAGTATTACAACTCCAGTTGCCTAGGAGTTTCTGACACCTATACTCAAGTTTGTTTGTTTTGCTATATGTATATGGCTATGCAAACGTTTAAAACTGTAATTGCCTTGAATAATTTGTGCAGAATTTGGGTTTCAGTTTTATTTCATTCCATCAAGTTGAAGAACTTAGCAAAGCATAGGGTTGATTGGATTCGTCCCTCTTGTAGCACCCGTGTTGATCTCACTGGGCTCTTGTGGTTACGAGGGAGCTGATATATTTTGGTGTTTGCTAGAGATGCTATAGGGATGAGGAGGTTGGATGATAAATTATGTGAACTCCTCAAACCTTTATACTCTTTTATATGCAAATAATTAATTATCTGGCGAAATATTCTCAGTTCAAAGTTCTGTTGCAAACCTGCATCTGATCATTAGTTTTAAATTTATGAATCCGGTTAGGTACTCCTCTGTTCAAACCTAAAACATGAAGGTTTTCATGTGAATTTTTATAGAATAAGCCTATTTGAATTTTTCTTTTTTTTGTTCCGATATTTGTTTCCTTGTGTGATATATGTATATATAAAGAAAAAAAATTGTATTGTAAATTTTACAGGTGTCATCTAACTGTAGGTTGACTGCCATTTCCTGTTGGGAGAGAATGTTGGAATTTTTTGTACCGATAATGGTGCATCCCTCCCCCCCCGTTTACATTTATTACTTTATCTGGTTCTTATATATGATTTTTTGTATTTCGTATCCTTTATGATTTTTAGTTTCGTATATTTTGGGTTTGTACGAAACTCCCTTTAATTTGGAGAGAAGAGAAATGCTAGCTCCGTGATGACGTCACGAGCCCAGCGCCATTTTCAGCCTCTTTTGAAATTCCGCCGACGTAGAGATTAGACGTTTGTTTCATTGCCCGGCGCTGAAAATAGAATTTTGACGAGCCTCCTTCAAAGAAGAAAACCCGGCAAGAATACCCGGGTATGCGATGAAGCATACTTCTGAAAACTATCTATGTGGCTATGGTTTTGCACATAATTTGAAGGAGGGCAATTATTTTTAGAAAAGACTTTATTTTCTGTGACAAGGAATTTTGGAACCTCCTACAAAGAAGAAAACCTGACAAGAAAACCCCGGTTATGCGATGCAGCCATACTTCTGAAATCCATCTGTGTGTCTACAGTTTGCACGCAAATGGAGGAGAGAAAATTCTAAAGGAACTTTAAACGAAAAAAGAAAAAAAGGAAAAAGGCACGTGCCTGACTGGCTTTCAATTTGTAGATACACTCCACAAATTTATTTCATATGAGAGTGTTATTAAGAAATATTATTTTGAATCTCATTATTGTATTCGTTCATGGATACAACATCTTCATTATGAGAACCAGTGTTTTTTTTTATTATTATTATATGTTACCTTGGCATTTCATAAATTTAATGCCCACAAAGAGAAAAATTTGCAGCTAATTTTATTGTGAATAAAATCTCTTCTTCGTTTCAAAGCAAGACCTTTATATTTTTTTCTTTACCCCCTCCCCCTTTTATCCCATGCGGTCATATTTTTTTTTTTTTCAGGTTTAGCATCGAATTTATCTGGAAGCAAGATAAAATTCCGACAGAACTTATTGAACCAAATAAAAGTATTAAAATACATAACTTACCCAGGTAGGTAGAAGAGTAACTTATCGGACCAAATAAAGTATTAAAATACATAACTTATCCAGGTAGGTAGAAGAGTTACTTATCGAACTGAATAAAAGCATTATAAAACACATAACTTATCCAGGTAGGTAGAAGAGTAACTTATCGAACCGAATAAAAGCATAAAAATACATAACTTATCCAGGTAGGTAGAAGAGTAACTTATCGAACTGAATAAAAGCATTATAAAGCACATAACTTATCCAGGTAGGTAGAAGAGTAACTTATCGAACCGAATAAAAGCATAAAAACACATAACTTATCCAGGTAGGTAAAATTGTAACTTTTCGAACTCAATAAAAGCATTATAAAACACATAACTTATCCAGGTAGGTAGAAGAGTAACTTATTTTGCTTTGTCACTTTATTTGCTGGTTTCTCTTAACAAAACTCCCCAAAAAGGTGAATTGTTATTTTAATTATTTTGAATGCACCTAATATTTTTTTTTTTTTTTTACAAAATATTTTTCTACTTAATTTTTTGTTGCAGTGAAAAGTGAAGATATAAAAGAAAATAATTAAAGTAATTATTGCAATCCAATTGAATATTAAAAAAAAAAACATATAAAACTAATAAAACTTGGAATATGATTTAAAAAACAGGGCGGATAAGTAAGTGCACCCAATTTTCATTATAACTTTTTTTTTCACGTGTAATTTTTTTTACATTTAATCTCTTTAATTCATTTTTTGCTCGTATAGATTTACTTTAGATTAATCTTTTAAACACAATCAAGAAATAATCGGAAATCTATATTAAAAAAATAAATAAATAAAAATACGAAAATACGGCTTTAAACACTATCAGTTTCCGCCATTAAATTGCACGTGCAACGAATTATAGAATTAATAAAGATGAAACTTGTAATCTGTTCTCTCTCATGTAAATATTAAAATGTTAAATAAAATAATACTAGTTTTATCCGTGATATCCACCAAATAGATCGGCTCTATTTCGAAATGATTTGTTGTTGTTTTTTTTCCTCTTCAATTTTGTTTTCTGCGAACTTGCTCTTCCGTTCGTCATCTTGAATGTTAAGTTGAGCTTGTAAAGTCAATCACATTCTAAAAATCGTTTCCTTTATTTTTATAAAGGAAACGATTTTTAAACAGATAAAGTTAATCGAAAGCAGATTATAAAACAAAAACGTAAGTATTACTACATGGCGCAGCACTGGCGCACGTATGTGTATTTTTTTTTTCAGCTTTTTTTTATTTTTTTCATTGGATTATTATCGAATGTTCACTAATCTATCAAATTTTGTTTTCAATACTGACTTAAACATAAAAAGGTCAATACGTAATTCTTTATGTTACCAGTGGTGGCCAATTCTGTATGCGTTTTCACGTACCGAATTGATAACATTTTTCTCGATTTTTGTTCTTTAATTTCCCTGTGTCTTTATTGAAACATGAAATCAGAAAGAAAAAGCGAATAATCCGAATGAAAATGTTGATTTATCATTGAATATCTTTCGCTGTCGATTGTTTTTGTTTTCAATACTAGATTTAATACTTAAACAAAAAAAAATAACTTCTTTATCGTTTACCAAAACAAAACAATAAAATAATAAAAATTTTATAAATTGTATGTTTTTAACTGTTTCACAAGTTTAAAAAAAATCAGATTTTGTTTTCACTAATGACTTAAACATAAAAAAGGTCAATTTCTAAAATCTTTCAAAATTACAAATATTCTTTAGAATGACGACTTTTATAGGTTTTCAAGGTTGCTGAAAATGAATAAATATTTCAAAAGAGGCGCAGAGAATTAGTTTCGATGACATGAAGAAAGTATTTTTTCTAAAAGTGAGAATCACTTTTCTATATAAATTTAATGTAAAATGAGCACCCACTTTCTGGCCACATGATGATATTTGACATGAGGAAATTATTTCTTTTCAAAAGGTGAGGATCACTTTTCTATATAAATTTAATGTAAAATAAGTACCCACTTTCTGGCCACGCGGTAATATTTGGGGGAGGGGCTGCCTTAAAGCCGTTTTGGTAAATTGTTACTTACTTTCAACCTTAACAGTCATCTTTACCATGACGAATTCTATAGGTTTTCGGGTATGTGAAAACAAATATCGCATTTAAAATTGCCACAAAAACGTAGTTTTATGGATCTTAAGCTAAGTAATTCTTTATGTTATCAGTGGTGGCCACCATTCATAACATAAGGAATTACATTGCTTAATATTTGAAAAAATCGTTATTGTCTTGTTAACTGAATTTTTTCTTTCCAAGAATAAGTTTCTTTTTTCTTTTGTTAAATGTCTTAATATGGGGAACACGCGATGCATGTTGAATACCATTTGATAATTTAAAATTAACATCGGTAGATGACACTCGATAACTTTGATGCTCGAGTTTAAAAACAAGAAAAAATATAATTTCTTTTGTTTTTCTCATAATCTTTTCTTTCATATCTCATTCATAACACTTCACATACTCTGACAAAATTGTTAGCTGAAATCATCTTCCAAAGTGTCACATATAGAACAAACCCTGAGAAAAGAATATTTTTTCAAAATAGAATATAGATCTTACCCAACCTAAACAATTCCCTCTCACTTGTTCCTCTTCCCCACTTCCAAACTCCGAGCCAAGTCTAGGCCTTTCCAAATGGATCCTATTATTGTGGTTGACAACAAAATTGATGCAAATGGGAGATAACTCGTGTTCAAAATATTTGCAATTTTTGATGTCATGCTATGTGTCATGACTCTCCGTTCCATCAATAGCCTTTCCCATTGATGTTGACTTCTCCATATTGGGATATCAGTTTGTTCTGTGGCTCAATCACTATCCAACTCATAGGACTTTCCTCAATCAATGTTGCCCACAGATGTTCCACATGCACCTTCATGAGGTTCTTATAAAAAACAAGATTTCCAATCTTAAAATCTACTGACTTTATTTTCTTATCCTTGTTCTCTATCAGTTTTTTCCTAACTGCCAACATTTGGTTTATATATATATATATATATATATATATATATATATATATATATATATATATATATATGTATATGCTAGCATGGGTGCCCGGCGTTGCGTGGGTGTTGTGAGGAGTATGCTGAGCAAAAAAGAAAAAAAGGTCAATTTTTTTAAACTTTAACCCCTATTATGACCCCTTAAAATTTATTGTTTAGGGCTCAAATAAAGTTATTAAGTTAGATCCATGTCCAAGAAATCTATATTTAAAATTTGACGTGTTTAGACCCAAAATTGTAGGAAGAGTTTGGTAGAGTTCTCAAAGGTCAAATCGTTGAACTTTGACCCCTTAATCGCCAAATTTCTGTCTGAAAACCAATGACATTGATTTTCCCAAATCTCAGTACCCTGTATATCAAATTCCAAATCTGTAGGCTTAAAATTGACAGAGTTGTTGCATAGGGAAATGTACACTGACACACACAGACAGGTACTTTCACTTTTATATATATATATATATATATATATATATATATATATATATATATATATATATATATATAGGCTTAACTGTCATGCATCATCCTATGAAATCTTTCTATTTCTTTCTTTGTGTGATAAACTGATGTTGTTCGATGATGTATTTTGAGGTCCTTCAATGCCTTCTTCATCACTTTGTTAATATTTTCCGGCCCATTATCTGTTAACAGCTGGGTTGGTACCCGAATCTGAGGAGAATTTCATCCAACAACAGATGCACCACCATTTCTGGCTTATTAGGAACTGCAAAAGCCTCCAGCCAACCAATATACGATATCAATGAAAATCACTGTGTACTGGTTACCCAAAAGTGTCTTTGGGCCTGAAAATATCCAATGCCAGTTTTATGAAAGGAAAAGGAGGCAGATTGCATTTCTACATTTGAGGTTGTTGCTTCATCAGGTCTCTGGTTTGGTACATTTGATACATTTCCTTCGTATTCATTCACCTCCTTAAATAAACACCGCCAGAAATATTTTTGCTAAATTGCATAAAACGTCTTTTCCATGACCATTATTGTCCTGGTATTATACTACCACTATTTTTTTTTTTTAAGATGCGACGGTACATATAACCTCATCAATAGTTTGGTGTCGGGTTGGGACAAGTAATACACTATTTGTCCATCTCTATGAACTTTTTTGTTCTGCATCTTTGAATCTAAAAAATTAATTATCTTTTTCTGGTTCCCTAATTTAATAAAAACCCTAGGATGGTCGTGCGATACTGATGAACCCTCAAGCTTCTGATATGTTGAAAACTATTTTGGCTCAAACAAAATAATTCAAATAATTGCTATCATCTATTTCTACCAGGATCCTCATTGTCTCGCGTAGAGGTCCACACAAACAGCGTCCTTCCTTTTCAAGTACCATCTCGTCTGCATATCACTAAGTTTATGAGATAAGAAGCAAATTTGTTTTTAACATCATTACCCTCGCTCAGATCATAGATCATTTCTTTTTACAAGGTGGTCATCACTTATCAAAGACTGGAAGCCACTCGGGGGTAAGGGTTATTGAGTGTACAGTACGTTAGTGCTGAGATTTGATAAAGTGTCTTAGTAAAGAGGACGCTTCATCAGGAATTTGTTTATGCTGGACTTGAAGACATTCAGGTTGTAGTTAGGTGGGAAACAGGCAGACAGAACAGAGTTACACAGGCGTGCACTTCTAAGAAAGAAGCTTTGTTCATGGAATCTACGTTTTGGTTTTGGCACAGATAAAGAGTGGGGAAAATTTTGGACAGTGGTTTCAGCTAGACGGGTGTTTTTTTCATGAAAGATCTGTGAGGGGGCACCAGAAATTGGAGCTCAGACGAGCACTTGCTATGGAAGTAATGATAAAACAAAGAATGGAGTATATAGCCAGAACTGGACAAAGTCAAATCGATAAAATCTGTGACACAAAATTTGTGACAAACATTCCCCAATCGCATGATTGGGGCATCTGTGTACATTCTGTAATTATTCTCAGGATCAAGATAAGCCAGTATAACCATATCTGTGAGCTTTGGTTTTAGGCTATCAAAGGCAAAATGACATGTAATGTCACATTAAAACTCCACATATTTCATCATTAGATGAACTAACTGCTCGACAATCTCAGAAATATATTTTATAAATAATCAATAATATGACGTCATACCAATCCAAGCTCTGACTTTTCTCACACAAGTTGGACTTGGATTTTATCGATTTGACTTTGTCCAGTTCTGCCTATATACCCCATTCACTAATTTGAACCCCAGATTCTGTACTTCTCCTTAAACCCCACACAGATAGCGTTCATCCTGAGCTTATACTTATGTAAACTGGCTAGTAGTATCCTATCTATGTGATCTAAGTGACTTTCCATAGTATCCTAGGATATTAAAATATCATCCAAATACAGTAATTTTACCTGTCTGTACCCTGATTTCAGATCTAAGTTTAGCAAGTATTTGGCTGACCCAAGTGGGGCTTTTATGGCATCAATGACAGGTAAGCTTGTTCCTTTTAGATAATGAAGGACTTGTTTTGCATGAGTTAAGTCTTTAATTGTCAGTTTTGATAAGTTTTTGGATAGCTTTGTTACAGTGTAAAATATATCAGGCATAGCGACAGTCATCAAATAAATTAGATTTCCAATAATTTCTCTGTATAATCGATCGTCTCTTAATTAAGTTTCCATCTATATATTCTTATTTATATCAATCTCAATGGTGGTGGTTGGCAATTTCACATTCCAAACTTCAGCAGGATTTTTTCAATGTACTATGATTGGTTCATTTTTATAGTTTCATTTTCACAGGTAAACTTTATACCGAGGAACTATGACAATTGTCGAAGATTGGTAATTTTAAATTTTTTGTTTAACTTATTTTTGAACATCTTTTAAAGTGTTGTCTCAAAATTGTTGTGAGCAATATATCGTCAACCCAAAACACCAAAATCAAGTATTTATTACACATTTTTTGGTATGCATGCACATCTCTATGGGACACTGCCTGAATTCTTGTTCTATTAAATAATTATGGCATGTTAAATTTTAATTGTGAGCACTTTCTTTTAGACTGTACAGTGATTTATTCAGTTTCCCTACAAAATTGGGGGGATTATATATATCAAAGTCAATCAGAGCATTTAAATAAGCATTTTTTACATCCATTTGATGTATTTTTAAATTGTATTGAGCGGTAAGTTTCAATAAAATTCTAATTCTCGTTAAAGCTTGTTTCCTTCAATAACTACAAGAAACCTTCTCTACCACGAATAGCAATGGCCAAGAACACATTGCCTAAAAGTACTTCTTTTAAACTCGGTCTAACGTTTATGTGAACAAACATCTTCCTACTCATCTCCCTTCATAATGCCCCTGCAAATTATGTCCCTGATAGTAGCCCCCTACTTCAAAGTGGCACTGTACCTTGTTCGGGGTGAAAATTGAATAAAAAAATTGACATTGGTGAGAATTTGGCAAAATATTTGATTTAAGAGGTTTAGTGCATTTGATGAGGTTTCCCATCATCCAAGGCATCTCTTATAATCAGAGATAGACTTCTGTCGCCTAAGCATTGAATCAGTTCTGCAAAAATAGTCACATATTTTTGATAAATTCAGTGTCATTAGGATTCTCTTGTGAAGATTGAATAAGTTTGTGTAGTTTTCGTATCTTAAATACCCCAGGAATTTCACCTGCCACAATTCAAATTTAGATCCGTCAAAGCAAAATCGATGGCACATAACCTGTTAAGTGTTGAAACATTGACTACATTGATTCTTTGCTGATTTGATTTACTACCGCCATCTTTGTTCAAAATAATGTTTCAACACTTAACAACTACCATCCTTCTTTTCTACTTACACTATCAGAATACTCCATGGGCAATTCAATCTTTCAATTACATCTGCCTGCATCATTTCAGCTTAATCGAAGTACATCCTCACCCCATTTTTCTTAAGTACTCACAGTTTTTATCACACTTATGTTGAGATTCTCTACAACAAACAAGTCATGGTGGAAAGACTGACTTTCTATCTCTACTCTTAATCGAGCAAGCCCTTCTACAATTAATGGGGACCTATTAGCTGTTCTTAAATTTTTATCACATAATTCAAGTTCCTGTCAAAGTGCGTTAAAAACACTGCTATTTATTACTGACACCTCTGAGCCCCTATCCACCGGACTTCTATAATTCTCTTTCCCTCAATTTTAATCAAAACAGAATATGATGCACCCATGTTATCAACTATGGCATCAGTATGCCCTTGTTAAGCTGGGTGGCATTGCATGAATGGAGCTCTCATGGTTTCCCTGGATATGGTTCTTGCAGAATTTCTGTATGTTGCCCACCTCAACAAAATAATAACACCTAATTATCTATCTGCCTCTTTCCTTCTCTCTAGTTTTAAATCCTAGTCCCCAACTCTGTACTTGGTTTCCTCTTCTTCGTCTGTCTCCATATCTTCAGGAACTGGCTAGATCCATAGCCTCAACTAGTATCTGCTACAAACCTCCATGGGATAGTTTTTATACTCATTGTATGTATTCGGCCAGATTCTCCATTTAACTTCTTCTAAGGCTTTCTGATAAGCAACTTAAAGATCATGTGGATTGTGTCTCATCACAAGCATCTCCACCTTCCTATCTTTGAGACCTTCTATACAGAATCCCAGTACCTGTTATTTAACTAGCCTGCATCTCTGGACTATCCCACTTAAAGCGCCTTATTCTCATCTAACTATCCTGTGCATATAGTCAGGTACCCCTTCTAACCTACCCTGTCTCATGTTTGCTAATTTGACTTTGTTTGTTAGGGTTTGCGACAATTCCATAGTAGTTCTCTAAAGCCATTTTCAAATTAACCCATGTTAAACTTTCATTGTCTAAGATGAGTCTGGTCATGAATTGTTCAACTAGGCCCCATGTAATTAAGAGAGCTATCCGATATTTTTCCTCATCCAGTGCTCTGGTCACCCTAAAATACTGCTCTACATGGTCCACCTACCCCCTGTAGCCACCGTCTTTTCTATTTTCCAACATTGTTTTCCTTAAGAAAGATTTCTCTCTTCTCAATCTTGTTACTGACCCCACTGCCTTTTTCAATTCTCTACATCATCCATCCACCTCCTGTAGCCACCGTCTTTTCTATTTGAAAATAGCTGCTACTCCATCATAACAATAGCAAATGCTACTGATGAAAGAATAAGATCACAATACAACTTACAATCAATTTTTGTTAAGATGGAGAGCGTGGACTGCGATGTTGATTTGTTTTTGTATAAAAATATAAATTTTATTTTCTCTTTCTCATACTTCATGATATGTGTGTGCCTAGCTAGAGATGGAGAGTGTGAACCAGGAGGTTGGTAGAGTAAACAATGCTTATGCGATGCTCATTCCTGGCTGACTGTAGGCCTCTCATCCTTTTCCTTTTTCTATGGTTTATATATGTGACATGCTTTTTGCAGATGCTCTCACCTTCGACACTTGCATTCGTCGAATAGTGAGCCATGTTATTCACTAACAGTAAGGTTAAAAAAACATTGAAAAGCTGTAATATGTGGAGAAATTGAAAAATCAGTTATGTTGGAATATATATGGATGGAAAAGGGCAACCCTCTACCATCTATAATACAAGGGATAAAAATCTGTTTAAATGTGTGTATGTATATATGTATGCCTCGCAAAAAAGTTCAAGAGGCAACGGATTTTCTTTTTGATTGTCTAGCTTTGATTTATACCTATGTCACTTTCGATGGGCGCAACATCTAACACGTTACATTTTTTTCACTTTCTTTTCCTCCTTCAGGCTAGTTATGCAATAAAGAAGAAATTATAGATGGAGGTGAACAATGAAGCATAATCTGCTTAAGGCAACAATGCATATTCTGATGATCAACTACTAAGCATATCTAGTATAGTATTTAACACGATAAAGAAACCATTTTTTATAAATAATGTTAATATATATATATATATATATATATATATATATATATATACTAACATGTGCATGTATATATTTAGTAATAAGTAATAAAATCTGTCTAGAAACAAAATAATTCCGCAAATTCATACTAGGATTGTCTGCTAGGACCATAGTGCTATTGTTATAGTTCTAGGTAAATTCAGTTGTAAGTTACATACTCCTGAATTTTGAAGTTTCAATCCTCAATTTTTACCCAGTCATCACTAACAATCTAAGGGTGTGCTAATCTCATATACTAAATAAAGAGTTCGATTCAGAATTATGTAAAGATTTCTTAGTTCAAAGGAAAGATTCGACAAAAAACACCTGAATAAGATGGAAAGTAAAATAGAAACATTATGAAAAAGATGAGAACATTATTCTGAAGAATCCAAATAATATGAATAATCTAACTTCACCCACAAAATGAAAAAAACGTGATTATTTTTAGTTAAATTAAAAAAATACTTTTGTTAAATAACCAGTATTTAATAAAACTATATTCATTTTTTAAAAATTCATTAACAATAAATGTTTTGGATATTTTTATAAAAATCAATATAATACAATTTTACCACATGAAATGTATTTTTACACATTCATTTTATATTTCCAGAACTTACAACAATGAAAAGCAATCCATTAATGGATAAGAAGAACTTTTCTGCATTGGTGATTTAGAAAGGTTTAAAATACTTATAAATTTCTTCATTAAATTTTTTTAAAGTTGAAATTTATTAGCGTGCCTATCATCATACACTTCATTGGATTTTTCATTTTTGTGGAATCAGATGCAAGCAAACATGAGAGACAAACCACATTCTTGTGAAGTATGTGGTTCTTCTTTTGCATGGAAGTCACATTTGTTGAGTCATATGAAAACACATATGGGAGAGAAACCACATTCATGTGAAGTATGTGGTTCTTCTTTTGCATGGAAGTCAAATTTGTTGAGTCATATGAAAACACATACGGGAGAAAAACCACATTCTTGTGAAGTATGTGGTTCTTCTTTTGCATGGAAGTCAGATTTGTTGCGTCATATGAACACACATACAGGAGAGAAACCACATTCTTGTGAAATATGTGGTTCTTCTTTTGCACGGAAGTCACATTTATTGAGTCATATGAAAACACATACGGGAGAGAAACCACATTCTTGTGAAGTATGTGGTTCTTCTTTTGCATGGAAGTCAGATTTGTTGCGTCATATGAACACACATACAGGAGAGAAACCACATTCTTGTGAAATATGTGGTTCTTCTTTTGCACGGAAGTCACATTTATTGAGTCATATGAAAACACATACGGGAGAGAAACCACATTCTTGTGAAGTATGTTGTTCTTCTTTTGCACAGAAGTCAAATTTGTTGCGTCATATGAAAATACATATGGGAGACAAACCACATTCTTGTGAAATATGTGGTTCTTCTTTTGCACAGAAGTCATATTTGTTGAGTCATATGAAAACACATACGGGAGAGAAACTACATACTTGTGAACTATGTGGTTTTAATTTTGCATGGAGCTCAAATTTGTTGAGTCATATGAAAACACATACAGGAGAGAAACCACATTCTTGTGAAGTATGTGGTTCTTCTTTTACTCAGAAGTCACAGTTGTTGAGTCATATGAAAACACATACGGGAGAGAAACCATATTCTTGTGAAGTATGTGGTTCTTCTTTTGCACGGAAGTCACATTTATTGCGTCATATGAAAACACATACGGGATAGAAACCACATTCTTGTGAAATGTGTGGTTCTTCTTTTGCACAGAAGTCAAATTTGTTGCGTCATATGAAAATACATATGGGAGACAAACCACATTCTTGTGAAGTGTGTGGTTCTGCTTTTGCACAGAAGTCATATTTGTTGAGTCATATGAAAACACATATGGGAGAGAAACCATATTCTTCTGAAGTATGTGGTTCTTCTTTTGCACGGAAGTCACAGTTATTTAGTCATATGAAAACACATACAGGAGACAAACCACATTCTTGTGAAGTATGTTGTTCTTCTTTTGCATGGAAGTCAAATTTGTTACATCATATGAACACACATACAGGCGTTCGACGTTGTGAACTAAGTTCAAGAGAAATACAATAAATTGCTCTGACAGGGATAGTTAGAATCTTTAAAAGATCCCTCGGTTGGAGTAAATTAATGGGAGAATGTTTGACATTTAGCAGAATGCCCTATCCCATCAAAAACAAATCAAATGAAATAAAAAACTCGAAGCCTATTATTGTGGAGTATATTGTTCTTTTGCATGGAATTCTCCTTTATTTCGTCATATGAAAACATACAGGAGAGAAAAAATATTCTGGTTTAATATTTGGGTCTTCTTTTGTATCAAAGTTAGATTGGTTGCATCATCTGGAAACATACAGGAAACAATCATATCAGTTATTCTAGGTGCCACAGGGCTTATGAAGAAGAACCTGAAATATTACCTAACTAATATTCCTGGTGAACCAAAGGCAAAAGAGATGCAGACATTTGCACTTAAGGTAACAACAAGGATACTAAAAAGAGCTTCCCATTGGTTTCAATAAAATGCAGGGCAATGTTGACAACTGGAATCTTAGGGAAATATCAATCATATCAGTTATTATAGGTGCCACAGGGCTTATGGAGAAGAATTTGAATTCCTACCTAGCTTATCTTCTTGGTGAACCAAGTGAAAAAGAGATCTAGATAATTGCACTTAAGGGAACATCGAGGATACTAAAAAGAGCTCTCAGTTGGTTTCAATAAAAAGCAGGGAAATGTTGGTGGTTGGTTTGGCTGCTCCATACCCAGCGTTACAAGCTTCAAAGGAAGAAAATTTTTAAAAAGGAGCAAACCATATGCTTGTGAAGTGTCTTGTTCTTTTGCATGGAAGTCAAATTTGTTGAGTCATATGAAAACACATACGAGAGACAAAGCACATTCATGTGTTATATGTGGTTGTGCTTTTGCACTGAAGTCAACTTTCATAAATCATATAAAAACACATACAGGAAATGGAGATAGACACAAAAAACAATACACCAGAATCGAGATAGACACAAAAAAAACAATACACCGAAATCGAAATAGACACAAAAAAACAATACACCGAAATCGAGATAGACACAAAAAACAAGGATGGGAACAAAATAAAAGAGCAGGAAAGTTCCTAGAGGAGCTTAAACAGGAATATATAGACAAAGATGCTTCACTCCAATTGCTAAAGAGCGGGAGACTTCCATTTGATGAGGAAAGACTCATCATGGCCAGTCAAGATCAGGGCTTATTCACAAATGGATTTTAAAAAATGGCCGGCTTACAAGCAATGGCCAATGCCGGTTTTGCCACTCAGCAATTGAGAGCCCAAGCCACCTAATGTCTGCATGTCCAATCTTATTGGCCGATGGCCTTTACACTGCCCGTCACAACAAAGTATGTAAGTACCTCCATTGGAAGATCTGTGGAGAGATGCAACTTGACAGAGCAACGAACATATTGGAACATGAACAACCACCGATAACATCAAACAGAAAAGTGAAAAGTGATCGTGTTCTATGACAAAGACATATAGGCGGGCAGATACATAAAAGACAAAGCTATCAAACACGATATTGTAATATGAAACAAGCCCGAACGAACTGCGCTCATTATCGATGTCACAATCCCAAATGATTTTGGTCTTAATAGAGCTGAACGGGAAAAGATAACAAAATATCAGGACCTAAAAAATGATATAAAAACATGGTCTCTGAAAGAAATAAACATTATACCGGTTGTGATAGTAGCAACTGGTTTAATAAAAAAGAACCTTCAGAAATACTTAGAAGCAGTCCCTGGAAGACCAAGCTGTAATGAGATACGAATAGCAGCCATAAAGGGAACAGCATCTATTCTTAAAAGAGCCCTTGGATATAAATTTAAATCATAACAGAAAGTGTAATATCCCTAACCCCTCATCCCTTGAATGAACTCTTCCGTTAACTATAAATGCTGCGTAATTAACGCTATTTGTGACTTGTTTTCTTTTGTGAATAAAACCTTTACAAAGGTATTCGGCTTTTCGTTTTTCACTACAATTTTATTCACAAAAGAAATGGACCGAGTACTTCATCCCGAACGATTCGGCACCGAGTCTACAGCCTTCAATGCAGGAAAAAGTACAAACACTGGAAACCCACATTTATGAATTACTTACATACGGTTAACGACACTGAAGAAACTGGAAACACCCAAACTGACTTCTATGCTTTGATAAATAGCATATCGGCTGATGTATACGAAATAATCAGTGACACAAGCGACTATGCATCTGCCATGAGAGCTCTGGACGCGGCATACATCAGGCCTACTAATATCGTTTACAACCGACACCAACTTATTACCATGAAACAACAACCAGTGCAAACAGTGGATTCTTTCAGGCTACAGTTGGAAAACCTCGCTAAGACATGCAACTTCCAAGCCGTGAGTGCTGAAACAAATAAAAGCCAGTATATGCGGGAGGCTTTTATTAGCAGTATCTCCTCCTCCTCAATTCAGCAACGACTTCTCGAGAAATCCTCGCTAACTTTTCGGGAAGCATACAAGATGGCAAGATCTCTGGAACAAGCAGAAAAACACTCTGCGTGTTACAACCAGGAGAGTGTTATTTCTGCGCCAATAATCGCTTCAGGAGAAAATACGAGTCTGGCTGCAACACAAAAAAAAAACGAGGCCAAAGGAAATTTGTTTTTTTCTGCGGGAATTCTCGTCATCCGCATCGCCTTTGTCCAGCAAGGGAGTGGAACTGCAACAAGTGTTTGAAAAAAGGACACTGGGCCAAAGTCTGCAAACCTTCCGTGTCAGCGGTGTTAAATGAAGACACTGATTTTCCGAGTCTCGCATGTCTAGGAAGGAAAAAAGACACTTTTGCTAAGTGTAAAATAAATAGATTCACTGTCAATGCCATGATAGATTCTGGTAGTGTGGGGACTTTCATTAACGACAATATTGCAAAAAAATGAACCTCGAAATTATTCCCAAACACAAAGAAATATCATAAGCCGACCCTAAAATGTGTGCAAAAATTGTGGGAGAAACTAAAGTAAATATCTCTCTAAATAATAATGTACACTCTAACATAGTAGTGGAGGTCATTAAAAATTTATTTGTCGACTTAATCATAGGAAAAGATATTCTCGGCAGATACAAGATGGTAACTTTCAAATTCGATGGACCGGAGGAAGAACTTATTATCGGAGCAGTCACCAAGAATACCTTTTTTCCATCCATGAACGTTTCTCCTCCCCCATTATTTTCTCATCTCTCTACGAGAACAACACCAATCAGCACCAAGTCATGTCGCCACACAATTGCTGATAGCAAATTTATAAGAGCAGAGACTGCAAAATTGTTGGAGGAAAATGTTATAGAACCCTCAATTTCACCTAGTTAGTAGATAGTCTATGTGGATAATGTTACTATCTGTGGAAAAAACCCAAAAGAGCATGACTATAATCTTCAAAGATTTTATGAGGTTGCTAAACAGTACAACATCACGCTTAATAAAAAAAGCATCGTTTCAGTCACAACGATAACATTACTTGGGTACACTATAAAAAACAACCAGATATCACCCGACTACAAACGTCTTAAACGTCTACTTGAGATGCCACCTCCTCTAAATCTAAAATCATAAAGACGGATTATTGGGATATTCTCCTACTACAGCAAATTTATCCAGAATTTTTCAGAGAAAATATTAGCACTAAACCGCAATAGAGAATTCCTGTTATCTTCTGTGGCGTTGGACTCTTTTATAAGACTGAAATATGACTTGAAAGATGCTATGCTAGTAACGGTTGATCCAGAAAAAGAATTTATAGTAGAAACAGATGCTAGTAACAACTGTATTGCAGCTACCCTTAATCAAGAGAATCATCCGGTTGCATTCTATTCCAGAACACTAATCCCTAGTGAAACGAAACATCACGCGGTAGAAAAAGAAGCAGCTGCTATTGTTGAAGCACTACGTAAGTGGCGACATTTTCTCCTTGGTAAACAGTTTACTGTAATTACGGACCAAAAAAGTATTAGCTTCATGTTTGATAATACCAGAAAATCAAAAATCAAAAATGACAAAATATGCCGTTGGCGCATTGAACTGTTACAATTTAAGGTAGAGAAAATATTGTCGCTGATACGTTTTCCCGAATATCTGCTCTCACTTATTCCTTATAAGATCTTCGGGACCTACACTGTAAATTATGCCATCCAGGCATTACCCGACTCTTCCATTTTTGCAAAGAAAGAAACTTTCCTTTCTCCCTCGATCAAATAAAAGGAGTAACTAATTCGTGCTCGTCTTGTCAGTATTTTAAACCCAAATTCTTCACCGGTAACAAGGGAACTCTCATAAAAGCAATAGTACCATTTCAGCGATTAAACATGGATTTCAAGGGACCACTGCCTACGTCCACACATGGTAACAAATACCTACTTACGATAATCAATGAATACTCGCGTTTTCCTTTTGCATTTCCATGTAAATATATGACAAGCTCAACGATCACGCAATGCCTGAATCAACTATTTGCGATATTTGGTATGCCCGATATGATTCACACAGATAGAGCGACTGATTTTCTGTCAGAAGAAACCACCAATTACTTACATGGGAAAGGCATTGCAACTTCTAAAACGAGTAGATATCACCCGGAAGGCAATGGTCAAATTGAGAAACTAAATGGCACACTACGGAAGGCCATACAAGTAACCTTACATTCTCGTAAAATGAGACTATCCTGCTGGGAAAATATTCTACATGATGCTCTACATTCTATTCGATCATTGCTCTGCACAGCTACAAATGCGACCCCTCATTAGAGACTATTTAAGTACAGCCGTAAATCCACTTCTGGTACTTCTATTCCCCTGTGGGAAAAACCAGGCCAAGTATACGTCAGAGATCATATTAGGTCGAGTAAAAATGACCCTCTGGTTACACCTACGACGTTACTGGAGATCAACCCTCATTATGCCCACGTACGACTACCTTCAGGCATCGAAACTACCGTCAACGTCAGAGATTTGGCTCCCAACACAATTAATGGAGACAACACGTTAGAGAATGGTTGCATGCCACCTGTGAGTAAGCCAGGGAGTGAAAACGAATGTATACAATATCCTGAACATATAGAAGAAAACACCCGTGGGGAACCAGTTGAGAGCGAAATGCCAACCGAGCCGCTGCGTGTATCTGGCAGAATACTGAAATTTCCTGAGAAATACAAGGACTTCATTACTAAGTAAGGCACGAAAAAAAAGTTTAAATTATAGGTAAAAAAAAAGTTAGAGAAAAAAATAATGAAAAAAAAATAAAATAATAACGAAAAAAAAAATTGAAGGGGAAAGTGAAATATCCCTAACCCCTCATCCCTTTAATGAACTCTTCCATTAACTATAAATGCTGCATAATTAACGCTATTTGTGACTTGCTTTCTTTTGTGAATAAAACCTTTACAAAGGTATTCGGCTCTTCATTTTTCACTACAAAGTGTTAGCTCCAGGAGGGAGCTCCTTGATATCTTAAGACTGAGTGAAGTTAAATCGAAAAAAAGAAAATTTCTTTACTAACTCAGTGTTTGAGAGATAAAGAACTTAAATGGAACATTCGAATATCTATGTGTCTCATATAGAGTTCAAGTGTTAGACCCTGGTTGTGGGCCCCTTGATTTCTGAGAACTTCGTTTATTTCAGAAAAAGAGACAAACCATGTTCTTGTGAAGTATGTGGCTGTTCTTTTGCAGATAAGTCATATTGAAAACTGACCAACCATTTTGCACATGGCTTTCTTAAAAAATATGTCAGAATCAGAAAACAAATTTGCTACGAAAATCACACAAAATAGTAGTTAAAAATACTCCAACTTGCATTTCAGAAAATTGGAAAAATGGGCCAAACAAGAGTGTGACAAGTCTTTTCTGGATTATTATTATTATTATTATTATTATTATTATTATTATTATTATATAAATAAGGGAGACGTTATAGACTGATTTTAAAGAGAATGTCTTCACTATGATAAGGACAGAGTTATAATGACTGCTCACAATTAAAGTTTGATTACCAATGTTTCTAAGTAGATAGAAAGGAAACTGGAATCGTTGGAAAATTTCTATGTCAGTAATTCTAGGAGCAAATCAAATTAGACAAAAGAATTTAAAAAACTACCTGGCAAATATATCTGGTGAACCAAGTGCAAAAGAGATTCAAACCAGAGAGAAACCACATTCTTGTGAAGTATGTGGTTCTTCTTTTGAACAGATGTCTACTTCCTTGAGTCATATGAAATGCATGTGAGAAACAATATTTGATTATTTTCCAAAATCAATACCTCAAAATTGTATTCAGCATCACAAAACAAGAACCAGCAGAACAGCGTCTGTCAGGAAACTGGCCAATCATTTTTCACAAGACTTTCTTACAAATATGACAAAATCAGAAATAAATCTGCTTCAAAAATCACACAAAATAAGAGTTAAAAATACTCCACAACTTGCATTTCAGAAAATTGGAAAAAATCTTTTCTTGATTTTTTTATAATAATAATAATAATAATAATAATAATAATAATCATTATTATTATTATTATTATTATTATTATTATTATTATTATTATTATAAGGAATGTTTTGTAGACTGGCTTTAAAGAGGGTGTCTTCACTATGATCAGGATAAAATTCTAATGACTGCTCACTATCAAAATTTGATTATCAATGCTTCTAAGTAGATAGAAAAGAAGCTGGAATTTTGGGGAAATCTCTGTTCCAGTAATCATAGGAGCAAATAAAATTACTTAAAAGAATTTAACAAAGTACCTGATAAATATATCTGGTGAACCAAGTGCAAGAGAGACGGTTTGAATCTTAAAACTTCGAACTCCCAAACTTGACACTCTGTTGTCAAAATTTTCAACTCCCAAACACAAACTCTATTGTCAAACCGTCTAAATCCAAAACTTGACACTATTTCAAGTTTATTTGCACACAACTACGTAGCACGCCTTCTTCTTACTCGTCTTCTGTTTACGTCTGTTTTTATTCACCTTTTTATCATTTGCATAGAAATGCAACAGTCTGCATCGCTCTAGTGATCGCCTATGATAAAACCAACTTGGTAACTTATTTAGTGTTTTTTTCTGTTTTTGTTACAAGACCAAACTTTTAAAGCATTCACATATGCCAAGTAAGTTTCGATTTTTCATACAAAGTAAAATAAGAAAAAACTGAAAAGTCATATTTTTGTAATGTATGTGGCTCTTCTCTAAAAATAGAAAAGAATAGAATCCTTTGATTATGTTGATAATTTTCTTTAAATAAAAAAAGTTTTTATTCTCAAGTAAATGTTTAAAATGAAAAAACACAACTTTTATGCCAAGGTCACGTCTTAACAGGTTTTTACTTCTAAAATTTACTACATCTCAATAAAACATCTATTTTATATCAAGTATTCATGTTTAAATATGTGCTTAAGCGTTGTAAGATTTTTTTAAGTACGTTCAATAGTGAACAGGAATGGAGATGAGAGATTTCCTGGCAATGTTTAACTCAATTACAGGAGATTATTGTACTTCATTTTATAGGAAATTAAATAAAGCTATCAGCATTATGAGGCTTATTGTACTTCATTTAATAGAAAATTAAATAAATAAAAATCAACATTAAGAGGTGGGATCAGATCAGCAAATATGTCCCTGCAAAATATGACTCCGATAATCAGATGATGCAGCTTGATTTCTCAATTTCTGCATCTTCTACAAAAACTTTCTCCAGAAATGCATTAAACGATGTGAGAAATGTGTAACTCTGTGATGTTTTTATCTAGAAAAAGAAACTAAAAACTGTGGCAATTTTTGTTGTTCTAATTATATTTGAAATTAGACTGTGGCATTATTATTTACTTTCGCAGCATCATGATATCAAGAAAGTATAGTTTTGTTTCCCAGAACACTAGGTATAAATTGCTTGGTTTACTTAATGTTCAACAGAAGTTCGTATAGTCTTTTCATAAACAGATAGTTTTTCTCACTTTCGTTTTCAAGTGATCAAGGTTTTTTGTTTAATGCTCGATTAAATTAGGGTAATTGATTTCTGATCTCCTCGTAGTGGTTGAGGTCTGGCCCTCACTTTAGATAAATTTAACAGACAAGAATTACACGTTTAGTAAAACTGTAGATTTTCTGGTTTCCAAAGGTTTTATTTAAAGAGAAATTTTTCAGAGGAGGAGAGACCATTATCTTATTAACTAATTACTTCTTGATCAGTTTTTCTAAGTGTTTAAGGATGAAAATTTAGAGATGCAGACATCTAGACATAAAGGTTTTAATAGTTTAGATTTTCCTTCCATTTTCAGACTTATTTTGCTTGTATAGAATCCAGATTCAGACTCCCTCAAAACTCTATTCCATACTCAAATACGTGATATACTTTTTCGCTATATCATGTTACACTTGCATTTCTTACGTGTTTAATTATTGAACAAAACTTTCAATCACACCACCTGCAGCATGGCATATTTCTGTTTTCTGACAGATTATCCTGAGATGTACGGCTCGAAATTCAGGCGTATAATCCCAATATATAACATTAAGAGTGTTATTTTTCTAGTTTAAACGTTAGGAGGAGAGAAGGAGGTTGGCGGGAAGAACGAGGAAGGGAAAAGTTGGGGAAGTGAATTAAAAAATAAAAAAGAATATAAAACGAAAAATACATATAGAAAGTAGTGTTAATGAAGAAATGTAGTATTGGGAATCCCAGCTTAATTGCTATCTAGGTAGTTTAGAAAAAGAAAGTTATGTAAGCATATTTTGATTTCCCATCAGCGAGTTAGCAGGGTCAGAAGGCTAGGTTTGACAGGCATCAAACTCAAGTCATCCTTGAACGACCTAGATAGAATGCACCAGAAAGTAAGGTGTGATATGGGAATTGTAGGTAAGCTTCCGATTGACGACCACATGGGCTGGGAGTTGGTCTAGGCAGCTAGTGAAGCAGACGGAAAATTGGGTTCCTCCCGACAATCAGGGCCCGAGATGATAGGCTGTCCTTGAATAAAAAATTTGAAGCTTCAAATCCCATCTTGTTGCTCATTAATGAATCTGTCTGCAGCAGTAAGTACCACTCCCCAGCAAGATGGCAGACCAGCGTAGCGACCAGAAGATATCATCCGCTGGCCAAAGCAACCAGGTATGTTCAAACTACATCGCGCATACACGTCTCAGAAAGCTTCAAAGGCAAAAGAAACTGTGTAAGAATAAGAACACACACATAGCAGTGAATTGCACGTAAGATACGCAAGAGCATACACACCCACATACGTATATGTAAGAACAGTGATAAACGTAAAAGTATTCGTAACAAGAAAACGTAAAAGTAAAAGATTACTAAAAGCAAACGTTTAATAATAATAATAATAAATAATAAATAAGCACACAAGCTCCCCCCCTTTCACATATAACTGTTGGAGTAAATTTAAAAGAATCTTGTTGAGGGGAATATCGATAACCCAACACATTTTCATGGGTGGAAGTGCAGATGTAATAGAATCATCTTCAAACATTTTAGCATGAAAGTTGGAATTGTAGTTCAAAATTTGCTTCCTTTAACCTTTAATCACGGATATTAATATAAACTGAAAGTAAAGAATCACAGTCACAACTAGTAGCGGCCAAATTATCGACATACAGATTGTTGGAAATTTTTTAATGAACCAAATCCGCCTCATAATTTTCAGCATGAAATTTGAGTAAAAAAATCAAAATAAAAGGACTTGTATTAAACCCAAATATAATAGCATTGTATCTGAATATGTACAATCTATCGCCCACTTAAAAAATCTCTTTTATCTTGAAAAGATAAGGCATTACACAAATCGCATAAAAGAACATAATTGTTTTTAAAGCTAGTAATAGATCCAATAGTTGAGCTGTTAAATTGAAACAATTTTAATTCCTTGAAATTTTAGCGTAACAATTCTGATATGTGGGGCAGTCCTAAACAGAATAATTTACAAATTCTATTAGAATTCGTGCAGTGGGATTAC
Source organism: Euprymna scolopes (assembly GCF_053919585.1). NCBI lineage: Eukaryota > Metazoa > Mollusca > Cephalopoda > Sepiida > Sepiolidae > Euprymna > Euprymna scolopes. The sequence goes on from NC_136527.1 coordinate 38,326,279, forward strand.
AACCGAACGAAAGTGATAGTGTTTCGGAGTATGCAGTAAAGTGCGTGATTGTAAAGGAAGATTTCTCTCCTTTACTTGGGGGCTAATGCAATACAGCAGATGTTCCTGAATAATGACAAGTTAAAGACAGTTACCAAAATAACTATCAGCAGGTGCAAAGTACTGGGGCTGCTGTATTGCCATTTGGTGAATGGATTCTGGACCATGCAGTAGCTTCTGGTGGGGCCTCTAGATGCCATACTAGTGGGTAATTGTTACGGCTTTACCTTATCATTAGCTACAAATAAAAAAAAAAATAAAAAAATTCTTCGTTTCTTTTTCTCTCTTAATTTCCCCTCTCTGTCCTGCTCTAAGTAAATCTGTCGACCTAGTCCACAAATTCCAAAATTTCATCATGACAAGTTTCAAGAAAAAATACACGATTAAACCCGGTTCTCCAACTTCCAACGTAGACCCCTACTACCATGTCTCCTTCTCCAACATCAGGGGTCTTCGTTCTAACCTTCCAGAGGTTGAAACCCAATTACAGGAGACTAAACCAGACCTTTTATTTTTGAGTGAAACTGGCATTGGACAGGCTATTTCCCTAGATGAGTTTGCAATTTCAGGATACTCTAACTTAACTTCTAAATCTGACCCCCAAGATCGCCATGGGCATGGAATATGTGCCTATATTAAAGATAGCTTTCCATGTGGGAGGGACATCTCCAGGGAAGATCCTAACTTACCCTATATGTGCTTCCGGGTTGCTTTAGCTCACACTACTGCATTTATATTTACTCTCTATCGCCCCCACAACAGCGGAGTTACTATCTTTCAAAGCATATCTGAGAAAATTGACCAAGTCCTTTCTACTTATCCTTCAGCTAACATTCACGTATGTGGAGACTTCAATGTTCACAACGTCGAATGGTTGACCCACTCAAACAAGACCGATGATGAGGGGAGGTTCTGTCATGATTTCTCCATTGCCTATGACCTCACTCAGATTGTTCAGGAACCTACCCGTGTGCCCGATAATGACGGCCAGTATGCGAGCCTACTAGACCTTTTTCTCACAACTTGCCCTGAACTATGTTCAGTTTCTGTTCTGTCGCCTCTTGGATCTTCCGACCACTCTGTTGTATCAATTAAGATAAAAATGAAATGTAATAAGTCCCCAGACGTACCTCTTCATCGTACAGTATATCGATACACTAAGGCTGACTGGGATAGCTTCCGTACATTTATATCTGATCTACCTCTGCATTCCATGTTTAAAAAGGATGTGTCCTCTATAGTATTAGACCTAACTGAATGGTTAATTGTAGGTATTGACCGTTTCATACCCTCGAAAAAGTTTCAGCAAAAACCTAACAGCCAGCCATGGTTCTCTCCAGAATGTGCTGCTGCCATTGCGCACAGAAATCACTTTTTCCACTGCTTCAAGCGTAATAGATGTATGGAAACTAAAGCCGTTTTCAGGACTGCCAGCAACCATTGTAAGAAAGTAATAAGGAACGCAAGAGTGTTGTATGCTCAATCTGTTAAGTCCAAAGTAGCTGAGCAGCGGCTTGGTTCCCACCAGTTTTGGCAAATAGCAAACAGAATCCTGAACAGAAGCGTGTGCTCCATCCCAACTATTATCAATGGACCTGAGGTAATCTCGTCAGCATCAGACAAAGCCAAACTCTTTGTCAAGAACTTTGCAGCTAATTCTACCCTTTGCGACCAAGACCGCCAACCCCCAATATTTCCTCCTGTATCAGAAAACACGCTATGTGATATACGTATATCTGTACGTGATGTTGCCAAGCTAATCAAAAACCTTGATTCGAGTAAAGCAACTGGCCCTGATGGTATTCCAATTATAGTACTCAAAGAACTTCAACCTGAATTAGCGCCCATACTTACAAAACTGTTTAAACGTTGTCTTAAGGAGAATAGTTTCCCATCTCCCTGGAAAATCTCTTCAGTATGCCCTTTATTTAAGAATTCAGGTGATCGCTCATCCCCCTCTCAGTACAGGCCAATAAGTCTCCTGTGCGTCATGAGTAAGTTGCTAGAATCTGTGTTAAATACAGAAGTAATCAACCATCTCAACAAAAATAACCTTCTTAGTGACACTCAATATGGTTTCCGTTCTGCTAGATCTACAGCAGATGTCCTTACAGTTATATCGCATAGGATTAGCAAATCTCTCGACGGTGGAAATCTTTCTAGGGCAATTGCTCTTGACATATCTAAAGCCTTTGATAGGGTATGGCATAAAGGTTTACTTCATAAGATCGCTAGCTATGGTATAGCTGGAAAAGTCTTCTCAATTATTAAATCATTTCTTTCTGATAGGTTCATAAGAGTAGTAGTTGAGGGGCAAAAATCAGAAGCTCACAGTATTAATGCCGGTGTCCCTCAGGGATCCATCCTGGGCCCAACTCTTTTCTTGATCTACATTAATGATCTTCCAAATCATATCCTTACATCATTTGTAGACATTTATGCTGACGACACTACCATTTATGGTACCACATCTAAGACAGTAAACGACCAAGTTCTCTCCAATTCTCTCTCCTCTGATCTTGAGCACGTAGTACAATGGGGAAAGAAGTGGCTGGTTACTTTTAATGCATCTAAAACCAAGCTTCTCTCTTTACATCATCAACATTCTAATCCACATTTGTCATCAATTGAAATGAATGGCTCTCGTCTTCAGGTTTTGACAAGCTTCTGGGCTTGACCATTACTCCTGATCTTAAATGGAACACGTATATCAAATCTGTTGCCAAGGCCGCTGGAAAAATGGTGGGATCTTTCTATCGATCCAGTAGATATCTCACTGCTGATGCTATTCTCTACCTATATAAGAGCCAGGTACGTCCAAGGATGGAATATTGTTGCCACATCTGGGCAGGAGCTGCTAGAAAGGACTTGTCCTGCCTTGATAGAGTTAAAATAGACTTCGTAGCCTCGTAGGAGATGTCCTTTTCTCCTCCTTGCAACCTCTATCTCACAGAAGAGATGTTGCGAGTTTGTCTCTGATGTATCGTTATTTTCATGGAAAGTGTTCAACTGAGCTTCAATCTATGGTCTCCCCTCGCCAAACTTTCACAAGAAACACTCGTCTAGCTGTAAACACTATCAATAATTTCCCCCACTCTTTATCTGTGCCTAAACCTAAACGTAGATTCCATGAACAAAGCTTCTTTCTTAGAACTGCACGCCTGTGGAATTGTCTTCCGTTTTCCTGCTTTCCGGCTGACTACAATATGGTTGTGTTCAAGTCTAAAGTAAATAAGTTCTTGATGAGCCGTTCCATATAAGTTATTAAATTTACCAAATTTTCATTACTAATGATTACTATATTGACCAATTTCTACTGTACACTCTTTAACCCTTATCCTTGAGTGGCCTCTGGGCCTTGATAATGTGGTGATGCCTTTGTAAAAAAAAAATATATAAAAACTCGCGGAACTTGCTGACATTAAAGTTTTCTCGATTTTGGATCTGAGAAATGGGTTTGTCATCTAAAATGAAGCCAGTAGTGGCTTGATTACATGAGTAATTTCTATATATTTTATTTTTGTTTTTATTTTTATTTTCTTTTATTTTGTATATTTTATTCGTTGTGTTTTCTTTTATTTAATCTAAAAGATTTTTATCGAGCTAATTCTTAACGATTACAGTTTAGTGTTTTTATTAGTTTTATTTTATTTTCATTGTCAAAGATTTTATTATGTTGTATATATTATGTATATCTTTATTATTTTATATATTTCTTGCATATTTTTATTATTTTATATATTTTTGCATATCTTTATTATTTTATTTATTTTTTGCATATCTTTATTATTTTATATATTTTTTGCATATCTTTATTATTTATATATATTTTGTATATCTTTATTATTTTATATATTTTTTGAATATCTTTATTATTTTATATATTTTTTGCATACTTTTATTATTTTATATATTTTTTACATATCTTTAATATTTTATATATTGTTTACATATCTTTAATATTTTATATATTTTTTACATATCTTTAATATTTTATATATTTTTTGCATATCTTTAATATTTTATATATTTTTTGCATATCTTTATTATTTTATATATTTTTTGTATATCTTTATTATTTTATATATTTTTTGCATATCATTATTATTTTATATATTTTTTGCATATCTTTATTATTTTATATATTTTTTGCATATTTTATTATTTTATATATTTTTTGCATATATTTATCATTTTATATATTTTTGCATATCTTTATTATTTTGTATATTTTTTACATATCTTTATTATTTTATATATTTTTTGCATATCTTTATTATTTTATATATATTTTACATATCTTTAATATTTTATATATTTTTTGCATATCTTTTTTATTTTATATATTTTTTACATATCTTTAATATTTCATATATTTTTTGCATATCTTTATTATTTTATATATTTTTTGCATATCTTTCTTATGTTATATATTTTTAGCATATTTTTATTATTTGATATATTTTTGCATATCTTTAATATGTTATATATTTTTTGCATATCTTTATTATTTTATATATTTTTTGCATAACTTTATTATTTTATATATATTTTTTGCATATCTTTAATATTTTATATATTTTTTGCATATCTTTAATATTTTATATATTTATTGCATATTTTTATTATTTTATATATTTTTTGCATATCTATATTATTTTATATATTTTGCATATCTTTATTATTTTATATATTTTTTACATATTTTTGTTATTTGATATTTTTGGCATATTTTTATTAGTTTATATATTTTTTGCATATCTTTATTATTTTATATATTTTTTGCATATCTTTATTATTTTATATATTTTTTACATATCTTTATTATTTTATATATGTTTTGCATATCTTTATTATTTTATATATTTTTTGCATATCTTTATTATTTTATATATGTTTTGCATATCTTTATTATTTTATATATTTTTTGCATATCTTTATTATTGTATATATTTTTTGCATATCTTTATTATTTTATACATTTTTTGCATATCTTTATTATTTTATATATTTTTTGCATATCTTTATTATTTTATATATTTTTTGCATAACTTTAATATTTTATATATTTTTTGCATATCTTTAATATTTTATATATTTTTTGCATATCTTTATTATTTTATATATTTTTGCATATCTTTATTATTTTATATATTTTTTGCATATCTTTAATATTTTATATATTTTTTGCATATCTTTATTATTTTATATATTTTTTGCATATCTTTATTATTTTATATATTTTTTTCATATTGTTGTAGTTTTATATATTGTTATTATTCTATACATTTTTTGCATATTTTATTATGTTATATATTTTTATTATTTGATATATTTTTTGCATATCTTTATTGTCTTATATATTTTTTTCATATCTTTATTATTTTATATATTGTTTGCATATCTTTATTATTTTATATATTTTTTGCATATCTTTGTTATTTTCTATATTTTTTGCATATCCTTATTATTGTATACATTTTTTGCATATCTTTATTATTTTATATATTTTTTGCATATCTTTATTATTTTATATTTTGTACATCTCTTTATTATTTTATATATTTTTTGCATATCTTTATTATTTTATATATTTTTTGAATATCTTTAATATTTTATATATTTTGTGCATATCTTTATTATTTTATATATTTTATATTCTTTTGCATATTTTTGTTGTTTTATATATTTTTATTATTCTATACATTTTTTGCATATTTTATTATTTTATATATTTTTATTATTTTATATATTTTTTGCATATCTTTAATGTTTTATATATTTTTTGCATATCTTTATTATTTTATATATTTTTTGCATATTTTTATTATTTTATATATTTTTTGCATATTTTTATTATTTTATATATTTTTTGCATATCTTTATTATTTTACATATTTTTTGCATATATTTATTATTTTATATATTTTTTGCATATCTTTAATATTTTATATATTTTTTACATATCTTTAATATTTTATATATTTTTTACATATCTTTATTATTAGATATATGTTTTGCATATTTTTATTATTTTATATATTTTTGCATATCTTTATTATTTTATATATTTTTTGCATATCTTTATTATTTTACATATTTTTTGCATATCTTTATTATTTTATTTATTTTTTGCTTATTTTTATTATTTGATATATTTTTATTATTCTATACATTTTTTGCATATTTTATTATTTTATATATTTTTATTATTTTATATATTTTTTTCATATCTTTAGTATTTTATATATTTTTTGCATGTCTTATTATTTTATATATTTTTCATATCTTTATTATTTTATATATTTTTTGCATATCTTTATTATTTTATATATGTTTCACATATCTTTTATATTTTTTATAGTTTTTGCATATCTTTATTATTTTATATATTTTTTGCATATCTTTCTTATTTCATATATTTTTGCATATTTTTATTATTGGATATATTTTTGCATATCTTTAATATGTTATATATTTTTTGCATGTCTTTATTATTTTATATATTTTTTGCATATCTTTGTTATTTTATATATTTTTTGCATATTTGTATTACTTTATATATTTTTTGCATATCTATGTTATTTTATATATTTTTGCATATCTTTATTATTTTATATATTTTTGCATATCGTTATTATTTTATATATTTTTTACATATTTTTATTATTTTATATTTTTGCATATTTTTATTATTTTATATATATTTTTTTATCTTTATTATTTTATATATTTTTTGCATATCTTTATTATTTTATATATTTTTTACATATCTTTATTATTTTATATATTTTTTGCATATCTTTAATATTGTATACATTTTTTGTATATCTTTATTATTTTATATATTTTTTGCATATCTTTATTATTTTATATATTTTTTAGATCTCTTTATTATTTTACATATTTTTTGCATATCTTTAATATTTTACATATTTTTGCATATCTTTATTAATTTATTTATTTTTTGCATATCTTTAATATTTTATATATTTTTTGCATATCTTTATTATTTTATATATTTTTTGCATATTTTTGTATTTTTATATATTTTTATTATTCTATACATTTTTTGCACATTTTATTATTTTATATATTTTTATTATTTTATATATTTTTTGCATATCTTTATTGTCTTATATATTTTTGTATATCTTTATTATTTTATATATTTTTGCATATCTTTATTATTTTATATATTTTTACATATCTTTATTATTGTATACATTTTTTGCATATCTTTATTATTTTATATATTTTTTGCATATCTTTATTATTTTATATTTTTTTACATCTCTTTATTATTTTACATATTTTTTGCATATCTTTACTATTCTATATATTTTTTGCATATCTTTATTATTTCATATATTTTTTGCATATCTTTTATATTTTATATATTTTGTGCATATCTTTATTATTTTATATTTTTTTTGCATATTTTTGTTGTTTTATATATTTTTATTATTCTATACATTTTTTGCATATTTTATTATTTTATATATTTTTATTATTTTATATATTTTTTGCATATCTTTAATGTTTTATATATTTTTTGCATATCTTTATTATTTTTTATATTTTGGGCATATCTTTATTATTTTATATATTTTTTGCATATCTTTATTATTTTATATATTTTTTGGATATCTTTTATATGTTATATATTTTTTGCATATCTTTATTAATTGATATATTTTTTGCATATTTTATTATTTTATATATTTTTATTATTCTATACATTTTTTGCATATTTTATTATTTTATATATTTTTATTATTTTATATATTTTTTGCATATCTTTATTATTTTATATATGTTTTCATATCTTTAATATGTTATATATTTTTTGCATATCTTTATTATTTTATATATTTTTTGCATATCTTTATTATTTTATTTATATTTTTGGCATATCTTTCTTATTTTATATATTTTTTGCATATCTTTAATATTTTGTATATTTATGGCATATTTTTATTATTTTATATATTTTTTGCATATTTTTTTATTTTATATATTTTTTGCATAACTGTATCATTTTATATATTTTTGCATATCTTTATTATTTTATATATTTTTTACATATTGTTATTATTTTATATCTTTTGCATATTTTTATTATTTTATATATTTTTTGCATATTTTTATTATTTTATATATTTTTTACATATATTTATTATTTTATGTTTTTTTGCATATATTTATTATTTTATGTATTTTTTGCATATCTTTATTATGTTATATATTTTTTGCATATCTTTATTATTTTATATTTTTGCATATTTTTATTATTTTATATATTTTTTACATATCTTTATTATTATATATATTTTTGCATATCTTTATTATTTTATATATTTTATTTCATAGCTTTATTATTTTATATATTTTTGCATATCTTTATTATTTTATATATTTTTGCATATCTTTATAATTTTATATATTTTTTGCATATTTTATATTATTTGTATTTATATTATATATATTTTTACATATCTTTATTAATGATATTGTCATTATTTCTATTCTTTTCTGCCCATTATTCCCTTTCTTTTTTTCCTTTATGTTTTTTCTCCTTCATAATTTTCATTACGCACTAATTGTCTGAAGAGGGCTCTAGTTACTGTAGTCTGTAACTGGCCGAGCAAAACAATGTGTAGCGACATAATATTAATGCTTCTGTAAAACAAATAAAAAAATCTATCTTGGCTTACTTCAGTATTTAGCACTCTTGTATTGACTTCATTTAAACTTCATTGGTTGAAAATTTCCTCAAGAAAATATTCACCTGGAATTTTATAATTTTTTAATTTGAATTTTATTTTACTTAAGTGGATACAGCATGAAAGAAACTTTCTTATCGAGTAAATTGAGATAATTTTTTGGGTTTCATAAATTGTGAAAATCGTTCAAAATACATCGTATTCAACACAAATACACACATACATTATATTCAACACAAATACACATATATCGTATTCAACACAAATACACATATATATCGTATTCAACTCAAAAACACATAAATATCGTATTCAACACAAATAAACACATACATTATATTCAACACAAATACACACATAGATTATATTCAACACAAAAACACACATACATTATATTCAACACAAATACACACATATTATATTCAACATAAATACACACCTACATTATATTCAACACAAATACACACATACATTATATTCAACATAAATACACACCTACAATATATTCAACATTAATACACACCTACATTATATTCAACACAAATACACACATACATTATATTCAACAAAAATACACACATACGTCATATTCAACACAAATACACACATACATCATATTCAACACAAATACACATATACATTATATTCAACACAAATACACATGTACATTATATTCAACACAAATGCACAAATACATTATATTCAACACAAATACACACATACATTATATTCAACACAAATACTCACATACATTATATTCAACACAAATACACACATACATTATATTCAACAAAAATACATTATATTCAACACAAATACACACATTATATTCAACACAAATACACACGTACATTATATTCAACACAAATACGCACATACATTATATTCAACAAAAATACATTATATTCAACACAAATAGACACATACATTATATTTAACACACATACACACATACATTATATTCAACAAAAATACATTATATTCAACACAAATAAACACATACATTATATTCAACACAAATACACACATAAATTATATTGAACACAAATACATTATATTCAACACAAATACACACATACATTATATTCAACACAAATACATTATATTCAACACAAATACACACATACATTATATTTAACACAAATACACACACACATTATATTCAACACAAATACACACATACATTATATTCAACACAAATACACACACACATTATACTCAACACAAAAAGGGGAAGGTAGAAAGGGAAAAGAACGTTTAAGGTAGGGTGAGAATTAGAGAGAGGGGGAGTATACAACAAAAAAATAAAAAATACAAATAAGAATAAGGCAATTAGTTTTTATTTGCGCTTTTCATGACAGAATTATAAACATAAAAGTTTTTATTATTCGAAGTCTTTTTAGTTATGCTTGCAATAATTCTTAAATAAAAAAAGATTGACAACTTTATAATTTATATATATTTTTTTATAATTGTTTCGAAAAAAACTGTTAAAAAACTGTTTACACTAAAACGTAAAAAAAATTGGGTACATGCGCACGGGGAGATATAGACAGGTATGGACGTGCAGAGGGGGCCTTAGGGGTACCCGAGCAACTGCCATTTTTACTCCTGTTTTACAAGTGCCCTTTTCAGAGAAATCTATTATAGGCTGCGCCCACTCATTACTATATTTTTTTGCTATGTTTTTTTTTCAGTTGAGCACATTCTGTAAAATAGCCAGTAGAGATGTGAAAGAAAATAGCAAAGAAACTTTTTTCATTCTTCAAGGGTTTTGGAAGAGCCACGCAGAAATGTACTTATATATATATATACTAACAAAAGTACCCGTCATTGACTGGGAGAAAAACAGCCTACATAAAATGGACTCTGATTTATAAAAGTATGATAAGTTATGAAAAGGAAGGGTTGTAAAGAGATAGCTTCGAATTTGGGGGTATCAAAACCAAAGCAAAATATGATGAAAGTAAAAATAAAATAGATAAACTCCATAATTTATTGTACCATACCTGTTCACACTGAAACACTTATCACAATATTCTGTGGATCTATATTAAAAAACCTTGTTAAGCTTTGTGACATATTTCCATTCTATGGAGGTCAGGTGCGAACGAACACCCCATAATTTTATTATACCATATTTCTTCAAACTGAAACATAATTATCAAAGTAGTCTTACGCAGATAGATATGAAAAGTCATTATTAAAGTGTGTGCCTATTTCCATTCTATGGAGGCCAGGCGCGAACGCAGACCCTACAATTTTATTATACTATCTTTATTTAAGTTAAAACATACTTATCAAAATATTATTATGTACATCTATATAAAAAGCACTTGCAAACGGTTTTTTTAAATTTTTTATTTCCATACTTTGTGGACCAGGCGCGTAGGCAGACCTCACAATTTTAATGAATCATCATTATGCCAGATCAAACATACCCGTTCCTGTGTCTCGATACATCTATCATTGTATGTGATCAGTTTTCTATATAGTCAACCATATAGGAGCCTATTCGTCACCAGACACACACACACACACACAAAGACGTTCAGCTTTATATTACAGAAGATATATGGTGGAATGAAAAAATTGTCGCAATAAAAAAGAGGATATGATTCCATTTCCGTTTAATAAAAATCCAGAAACACTTCAGGGCAAACTCAACGCATCGAACAACCTTTTCCGGACAGTTTTGGTCTTTGGTGTGGTTTCATGCCACCTCACATCTTTGAAGTCGGTTTAAAAGTCTACACCAAAGTGTACCGGGATGTCTTGAAGAGTGTGGTGATCCCCTTGTGCAATCAGCTGGCCGCTGGCAGATGCTGAGTGCGCCAGCCCGCGAGTCCAAAGAGATCCAGGCTTGGTTTTAGAAGGAGTCTTACTGTGTACTCTTCTCTTACTGACCACCTCCTATGTTGACCTGAACGTATTAAGAAACTTTGTTTGGTCATACATCGAAAATATCACAAACATGACTTCCCACAAAAGCAAAGCATGCCTGACGACCGCCATCTACCGAGTATTCGCCAAGCTCTTTCCAGTTTGTGTGAAAAAGGCATGCTCCCAGTTCCTAATATGTGTTGAGGAAGTGATTGAGGCTGAAAGCGGCTACATTGAATAGATATAAGCTCTATTACATAATAAAATAACCTGATTGATTGAGGCCGCAAAATAATGTACTTGATTCGACATTAATATATAGTTTAATTACAAGTCATAAAATATTTTGGTTTTAAAAGTATAAAAGCCAACAAACCGGAAGTCCAAGACTCAAGTTTTGCCCTCATTTGAGCTCATCAGTTAGACATATCCGTGCTCAGTATTTGAAACCCGAACCTACTCGTCGGCTTGGGTTAAAGCTGGTTTGATACCTTGTCCCTTGTTCAATATGAGGCAGGTTCTTTCCACTGTCGGATCTGTGACGCGGGTTACTTGATCTGTGTAAGTTAATAGACTTTCTTGTGTGTGTGATGTGTTTGCTCAGTTGGTAGAGTAGCACGCAAGAGGTTCGGGTTTCAACTCCTGAGCGTGGATATGTCTTACTGATGAGCCCAAATTAGGGCGAAACTCGAGTCTCGGACTTCCGGTTTTCTGACTTTCTTGGCTCTTGTAGGCTTCGACATTGGTTCGGCTGTGAAAATCATTATATATATATTCTCTCACACTTTCTGAACATATATATATATATATATATATATATATATATATATATATATATACATATATATTACAAATCAAGGCCTATAGGCTACTCAAGGATAAGTATTGAAGAGTGTACAGTAATAAATGGGACAATATCATAGTAATGGTTAGTAATACATAAATTTGGTAAATTAGATTACTTAAAGGAAACGGCTGATCAAGAACTTGTTTATGTTGGACTTGAAGACGATCATATTTCAGCTGGAAAGCAAGCAACCGGAAGAGAGTTCCACAGGTGTGCAGTTCTAAGAAAGAAAATTTGTTCATGGAATCTACGTTTTGGTTTAGGCACGGATAAAGAGTGGGGGAAATTATTGATAGTGTTTTCAGCTAGAGGAGTGTTTCTCGTGAATGTTTGGCGAGGGGAACCATAGATTGAAGCTCAGACGAACATTTTCCATGGCAATAACTATAAAGCAGAGACAGGCTAATAACGTTTCTTCTACTACGCTACAAAGTCTATTTGGAACTCTATCAATGCAAGATAATGTATTTCTAGCAGCTCCTGTCTAGATGTTACAGCAATACTCCATCCTTGGACATATCTGTCTCTTATACAGATAGATATTTTCATCAGCAGGTAGGTATCTACTGAATCGATAGAAGGATCCCACCATTTTTCCAGCGAACTTAGCAACAGATTTGATGTATTTGTTCCATTTTAGATTAGGAGTAAAGGTTAATCCCAGAAGCTTATCAAAACATGGAGCCTCCCTAAGCCGAAAGCATTAATTTCAATTGATGCCAGATGGGGATCAGAGCGTTGATGATGTAGAGATAGAAGCTTGGTTTTAGATGCATTAAAAGTAATTAGCCACTTTTTCCCCATTGTACCACATGCTCAAGATCAGAGGAAAGAGACTCAGAGAGAACTTTGGGTTTTACGTCCTTTGATGTGTTGCCATAGATGGTAGTTTCGTCAGCATAAATGTCTACGAATTATCTAAGGATGTGATTTGGAAGATAATTGATGTGGATCAGAAAGAGAGTTGGGCATAGGATGGACCCCTGAGAGACTCCAGCATTAATACTATGAACTGACGAGAACTGGTGTGTCAACTGATTATGTCATATATCTACCGTCTTAGTTGCTGTAAGGTTTAAAGGAGTGTAAACATTATTACAACCTAGACTATGACAACATAATTGTGTGAAATTGGCAATTCTCATAGGCGTAGATTGAAATATAAATTGCATAAGATTATAAAAATAATTAGAAAATCGAAACAATTGTATTAAGAGAAGAAACATTTTTAACTAAAATATCAGCTAGGATTAAAAATAGGAATTCATCTGTAACATTATTATATTTTAATGAAATTTGTCTTTCCATTTCGATTAAATGTCTTTATTCTGTTAGATGCCCATGGATACATGTTTCGTCATCTCTTAAGTCTCATGTGTGACTAAGCGTACATAGAGTAAAGACTGAAACTTCAGTTGTTGGAACATAATAGTGATCTACCGGTTAAGCCATAACAAAACTGTTTGTGACGGTGAAAGAAACTTGAATAAAGCTATTCATCTTATCCTCTTTTACACGGCGGCTTAATAACGCATGTGAGTCGGAAAGTGGGATTTGAAGAGTCAGTACCCAACTGTAGGATCACTTGCCTGAAAAAATGCCTTGGAAGCCCCGTCCAAATTCCACAGTAGATGTTTGTCAGGATATTAGCAATAATTATAATAAGCGATGAGTGAAGATCAAAGTCAAGTATATGTTTTGTTTCATTAATTCATTATCTCAGGTATTATGTACTTATTTCAGATCACACATTTTATATAATTATTGCGTGAAGTATGCTGATAGTACTTTGAAAACTTAATTCTGAATATAAATTAACCTTTTTATTTGACCGAATAAAACAATGCGGAGTAAAATAAACACATTATTTTTATTTGAATCCGGGTGTAAATGTATTATTTTTAAAACAAAAACACCTTTACTTAAGTTATGCTTTTCTGTAGTAAAAAAATGCAAGAATTTACTTCGGCTTTTTATGAAAATAAAGCATCGTAAATTGTAACAATTAAATAAAAATTAATTTTTATACGAATATAAGGAAAAACACCTAAAGTTCGTATTAACGAAATCGATATAACTCGAAGAAAAATTCATTTCTCGAACTACCGGTATTATTAAATTAAGCATCGGTTATTTAATATTTTCCCGCAAAAAATATTATTGCATATTTTTTTTACGGTTACATTTTTAACATAATCTTTATATATAAGATTCTAATATTTATATTGCACACAAGAGCGTATACTCATCAATGTAAGATAATTTTCGGATAATCTCAGAAAATATAGTAAAAAGAACTAAATTGAAAAACAGGAACTTTCAAAAATAATTAAAAATAGAAAGAATTATACAAACGTACCATATCTGTAAGTACGCATGCATATTCTTGAAAAGAAGAGGAAAAAATGCTCGATAGTCCGGAACATTGTTAAATAATAATGGCATTATATCATTAATGTGTTTATGTACTTATTTGAATTTCGCCGCCATGTCTTTTTTTTACACGAAACTAATCTTGTTGCTACCATGTCCACATTTTTGGATAATTATTACCCCTTTTAGCAAAAGTTAAGTACATTTATTGTATTAATTCATTATTTTAAGACTATAACTTAATACTTCATTTGGAAATTATCCCAGAAAACTTATATATCTCTTGGCAGAAAAATGTAAACACGATCTTAGTCATAATGAATTATTATGTGAAATATACGGTTTTTCAGATTTGAGATACAATTATTCCATGTATTTTTTATTTCACACACTTTT
Organism: Euprymna scolopes; assembly: GCF_053919585.1. Classification (NCBI taxonomy): domain Eukaryota; kingdom Metazoa; phylum Mollusca; class Cephalopoda; order Sepiida; family Sepiolidae; genus Euprymna; species Euprymna scolopes. Next base: position 38,341,543 of record NC_136527.1, read on the forward strand.
TTTTCTTTGAGAAATTAACTTTAAGTTGTAATCTTTTAAAAATAATCAAAAAGTAATCGAAAATTCTTATTAGAAAGATTCGTTCCCATAAATATAAAACAATCCTACAAACTATAACTGCTACACAACTTACTATCTACGTCGACGTTGTATATGGCTAATCAGTTTATAAGTGTTTATCGATATCTTGATGCTGCAACAGTAAATGATAATGCCACAGTCTAATTTCTAATATAAGTAGAGCAATGAAAATTAGCACAGTTTTTTTTTCTAGATAAGAACATCAAAGAGTTACACATTTCTCGCATCTTTTAATGCATCTCTGGAGACAGTTTTTGTTGATGCAGTAATTCAGAAATCAAGCTGCATCATCTGTGGATCAGCGTGAAATTTTGCAAGAGGATATTTGCTGATCTGGCCCCGCCTCTTGATTTTGATTACTTCATTTAATTTCCTAAAAAGTAAAGCATAAGCTTCTGTAATTGTGGTAAAGTTTGCCAGAAATCTCTCATCTCCATTCTGTTCATAAAAGAATGAGAGCATGACCTTCCATCTTTTGGATGTGGTCGATCTAAGTGCTTCCAATGCATTAACTGGGCTTTGGTCTCTGGATCGCAGTAATAGACCCAGGTTTCATCCCATATGATCCGTCTTTTGAAAAGTTTTGGCTCATATTCTTAGCACATCTCCAAATCCCTCCTAGAGCAATTGACACATGTCATAATCTCGTTGCATACCAGTTCTTCTTATATCACCCAAGTTAAACAACAGATCAGCGACTACTTAGGAATAGCGGAAGCTATATGTAGAAGGAGGTTGCTACCCCGCTGCAAGATTTGCAAAAACCTAATGTCATCATTTTGTCTGAAATGGATATACATACAACGAGAAACTGCTTGTGAATTTCATAATACCATGAAACTTTCTTTTTCTAGTGAAGCCCTTTTAACCCATCTAGAATGAATACTGCTTCTGTAGAATATGATGATCGACGCATTTTTGCTTCTGAAATATTGTTAGCAGCTTTATCCATCAGATAGTTTCCACAGACCCTAAAATAATCATGACCTTTGAGGCGATTTGGCGAATGTTCAAGCATGGATCTTCAAAAAAGGTAAACTCACTATGGCTGACAGTTGCCTCATCAATTTCCTCATAAATGTACTGTGGTGTGCGTGATTTCAAATAACTGCATGAACCTTGACAGGTTCCATTTCTCACTTAACTAATTTCAAACATATGTAAATCAGGAACAACAATTAGTTGAGTTTTAATTTGCCACATAACCCATAGAGATATAGATCATTGCATATGAAACATTACTAGATCATACAAACGAAAGTGGGTCAGGGTCATTGCATATACAACGCCCTCATATTTAAAAAAACATTGCACAATAAACATATGAAAACCACAATGATAAGAGATTAAACGCTTAAGTAGATATTTAGACATGAATACTCGATATAAAATATACGTTTTATTGAGATGTAGTAAATTTATAAAGTAAAAAATCTTAAGATTTAACCTCAGCACAAAAGTTGTATGCAATTCGTTTTAAAGATTTACATGAGAATAAAAACTTTATTATATAACAATTAAGCAACGTTGAGCCTGGACAGTAACAGATCAGTGAATATTAAGGAATAGCAGCCGCTATATGTAAACGGTCGCTATCACATTCCTGCAAGATTTGTGAAAACCTAATATCACAATTTCCTCTGACAGGGATATACATACAACAGGAGACTGCTTGTAAATTCCATGAAACTTTGAGAATAAAAGCTTTGTTTAAAGCAGATTTTTAACATCATCAAAGGATCATATTATTTCCTATCGTTAGAGAAGAGCCACACACATTACAAAAAAATATGGATTTTCGGTTTTTCTTATTTTAATTTCTCATAAAAATTCAAACTTACTTGACTTTTTATGCAAATGATAAAAACGTGAATAAAAACAGACATAAATTAGACAGAGGACGAGTTAGAATAAAATATCGGGTTTTGGAAGTTGGAAGTTTTGACAACAGAGTGTTGAATTTGGGAGTTGGAAATTTTCACTAAAGAGTGTTGAATTTATCTGATAAATTGTTAGTTAAAACATATAATTTAGTTTGAAGAGATCCTTCTGGAACTTACATGTGATTTTATTACGATACAAATTCATATGCAAGGACAAATTTATAGACGGTTTGATGTTCTAGGCATTATATCTAAATATTTCTTAGGATTTTTCATTCGGCCAGCATTAAGATTTCATATACTTTTTATCTCTTGTTTCAATTTCCTTCAGTCAGGTTTCTCAGAAATAAGAAGACTCCCTACTTGAGGGCACACATTTGAACTTTATGTGAGAGACATAGATATTGAAATGTTCTATTAAAGTTTTGCATTTCGTATTGTTTTGCATACATCACATCAAATTGTCAAAACATTATCAAACCATATCATAGACAAGTGTCACTGGAAGTATCTTATCAGCTAACCCAGAACAACGTGTGTGTTACCATGTGATCAGGTTAGCTGAAGATCACATTGTAGTTGGAAGTTGGACTCAGAACAGAGCGGTTTGGTTTAATGGTTGTCTCACTCCCCCCCCCCTTGAGAGAAAGATGACATGTCTCAAAAATAGTCATTAATAGAATTAATAAGAACCCAACATGGCAGAAAAGAAAATCATTTTCATATTTTCATATTCATCTGCAGTCGACAACCTGGAAACTGAATTAAACATTAATATAAAAATCAATAATCGTTTTTGAGTGAATCATTTGTCCAACAGGTTCCAGCCTCCCTCTTTCAAGAAGAAGATGAACCCATATCAACAACCAGTGAAGATATGTTGAAAACTCATGACACACACACACATGCATAAGAACACTCCGATCACAGAACATAAAAGAGTATAGACACATCACACAACAAAATTACTTGGGGTTTAGAAAGTGAAGAACAACTATATTAACATAATATACATTAGAAATGAAAATAGGCATTGTTAACACATTAGTGACACGTCACACACAACAATGCAACACGTATATACACACGTTTACATGAATGTCACAAGTACATATTTTGGTACCCAGTTTTGATATGTGACGATTATTCTCCCATCTCTATACAACAAATCTTGTTTGCCCTTTTTAATTTAATTATTTTGCTTAAGCTGGTAATGGTGAATCCTATCGGATGCCAGGCATTCAACCTTTATCTCATACAGTTTAACCGAGCAATCATTTAAAGATTCTAATCGTCTCCTTTTATGGAATGGTTTGAATCTCTTTTGCATTTAGTTAACCAGGTATATTTGCCAGGTTGTTTTTTAAAATTCTTTTGTCTAATTTCAGTTGCTCCTGAAATAGAGATTTCCCAAAGATTCCAGCTTCTTTTCTATCTACTTAGAAGCATTGGTAATCGAAGTTTGATCGTGAGCAGCTATTATAATTGTGCTGATCATATTGAAGACATCCTTCATAAAACCAGTCTATAAATCGTTCCTTACATATATAATAATAATAATAATAATAATAAAAGACTTGTAAGACCTATTTTTCCAATTTTCTGAAATGCAAGATGTGGAGTATTTTTAACTAGTCTTGTATGATTTCTGTAGTATTTTTCTTTGAAGATTGTAATGCTGGGTATGAGCCAAACCAGCTGCCAGAATTCCCCTGCTTTTTTCTCCCGTATGTGTTTTCGTTTGACCCAATATAGTTGATAAAATGAGGCACACACACTTCACAGTATATTTTCATATGACACAATAAATCTAACTTCTATACAAGAGAACCACATATTTAACAATAATGTTGTTCTTTCCCGAATGTGATATATATATGACGAGGTAAAAAATCATTCCATACAATAATGGGGTTTGTCTCTGTTTTAATTTTATAATTTTGTTTCTACCATATGACAAACATTCTGCCATTAATTTCTCCACCGAGAGATCTTTTAAAGATACGAACTGTCCCTTAAAGTGCAATTGCTTGTACATCTCTTGCACTTTATTCACCAGGTATATTCACCAGATAGTTTTTGAAATTCTTTTTCATTAGCTCGGTTGCTCATATAATGACTGCTAAGATGAATACCTTCTAAAGATTTCAGTTTCTTTTAATGACATACATAATTCCTTCGTATTTTGTTTTCTCCTCTCAGCTCTGTTAAAGCCAGCATCATTAGCGATGTCTCGTATGTATTTTCATGTGATGTCTCGTATGTGTTTTCATATGATTCAACAAAGTTGACTTCAATGCAAAAGAAGCACTACATACTTCACAAGAATATGGTTTCTCTCCCGTATGTGTTTTCATATGATTCAACAAGTAAGACTTATATGCAAAAGAAGATCCACATACTTCACAAGAATGTGGTTTCTCTCCCGTATGTGTTTTAATATGTCTCAACAATGTTGACTTTAGTGCAAAAGAAGAACCACATACTTCACATGAATGTGGTTTGTCTCCCGTATGTGTTATCATATGATGCAACAAACGTGACTTCCATGCAAAAGAAGAACCACATACTTCACAAAAATGTGGTTTCTTTCCTGTATGTGTTTTCATATGACTAAACAAACTTGACTTCCATACAAAAGAAGAACCACATATTTCACAAGTATGTGGTTTGTCTCCCGTATGTGTTTTCATATGATTCACCAAACTACACTTATATACAAAAGAAGAACCACATACTTCGCAAGAATGTGGTTTCTCTCCTGTGTGTGTTTTCATATGACACAACAAACTTGATTTGTGTGCAAAAGAAGAACCACATACTTCACAAGAATATGGTTTCTCTCCCGTATGTGTTTTCATATGACTCAACAAATTTGACTTCTGCGTAAAAGAAGATCCACATACTTCACAAGAATGTGGTTTCTCTCCTGTATGTGTTTTTATATGATTCAACAAAGTAGACTTCAATGCAAAAGATGCACTACATACTTCACAAGAATATGGTTTCTCTCCTGTATGTGTTTTCATATGATTCAACAAATTTGACTTCCATGCAAAAGAAGAACCACATACTTCACAAGAATGTTGTTTCTCTCCTGTATGTGCTTTTATATGATTCACCAAAGTTGACTTCTGTGCAAAAGACGAACCACATGCTTCACAAAAATGTGGTTTCTCTCCTGTATGTGTTTTCATATGATTCAACAAATGTGACTTTTGTGCAAAAGAATATCCACACACTTCACAAGAATGTGGTTTATCTCCTGTATGTGTTTTCATATGATTATATAAAGTTGACTTCAATGCAAAAGAAGAACCACATACTTCACAAGAATGTGGTTTGGCTCTCATGTGTGCTTGCATTTGATTCCACAAAAAGTATATGCAATGAAGTGTATGAGTATAGGCACGCTAATAAATTACAACTTTAGAAAATTTATATGAAAGGAACTTATAAATGTTTTAAACCTTTTAAAATCACCAACGCAGACGGTGCTTCTTATCCATTAATGAATTTCTTTTCATTTTTCAAATTCTGAAAATATAAAACAAATTCAAAAAAATACATTTCATGTTGTAAAATTAAATTCATTATGTTGATTTTTATTAAAATCTCGAAAACATTTATTATTATTTAAATTTAAAAAATGAGTATAGTTTTATTCAATACTGGTACATAATTCTGAACAGAACCCCTTACTTGGTACATGAAATTTTCTCTTTTATTGTTAGCGATGACTGGGTAAAAAGTCCTAAGTAATTTAAAATTCTATTTGAAATCTCACTGAGGATTGAAACTTCAACGTTCAGGGTGTCATAAGAGGACATATTTTCCTCTTACGATATGAAGAAATTATGATTTATTACACAAAAGATAATATTAATTATCCAAATAATAACATATAAAATAAAATATAATAAAAATAATTATTTATATAAATAATAATTATAACAACATAAAAATACTTCAAATGTTATATAAAAATAATAAAATAATTAAAAAGAAATAACGATAAAATAATATAAAAAGTATTATAAATTTTAATGTAAAAAGTTTTTAGAGTCTCTTCAGATTTTAAAAAGGATGGAACAGAAAAGTATTCTTTTTTTTTCTAGAACTTCGCTAGCGACAATTATAAATAGCAGATGATTACTATTTATAGTCAGTTATAATGCAGCGCTGGGACACGTTCATTAGGCAACCAGACCTTACGACTCCAACAGAAGAAAACTGGATAACATGATACAGAGAAAAAATCTATTTCATCGATAACTGGTAAATATACATTTTTCTGAATTATATTTGACCAAAAAGTATTTGTATCTAAAAGATAAAAACAAACATTACTATAAAAACATTTACTTCAATCAAAAGGGAAATAACTAGAAAACAGATTTATTCCCCTTGCACTAACGATTGTAAAAAGCTTATTAGAAATTACTTCTTCTTTCTATTTTGATTTTGTTTTCTTTTCTTTATAAGAAAATTTCTTTTTCCAAATTATTTTTTTTCAATATTTTTATTTTTTAAATATTTTTAAAAAATCTTTTTATTTTTAATTAATTTAAAAAAAATTTTTATTTTGAATTAATTTTGAAAAATGTTTTTATTTTTAATTTTAAAAAAAAATTTATTTTTAATTAATTTCTAAAAATCTTTTTATTTTTAATTAATTTTTTAAATCTTTTTATTTTTAATTAATTTTTTAAATTTTTTATTTTGAATTTTATTTTCCAAAATCTTTTTATTTTTAATTAATTTTTTTAATCTTTTTATTTTTAATTATTTTTTTATTTTTAATTTTAATTAATTTTCAAAAATCTTTTTATTTTTAATTAATTTTTTTATCTTTTTATTTTTAATTAATTTTTTTAATCTTTTTATTTTTAATCATTTTTATTTTTTAATTTTAATTAATATATTTAAGACGTTCAAAAAAAATCCGTAACACAGGGGATGTAACTTACAACTATGAATTTTAGGAACTATTTATATGGATATATAGAAACTTTTTACTACTTCTTGCTATATATATTATTATTTATAATTAATGGTTCATATATCGTGTTAAATACTATACTAGTAGATATATACATATTTGAAAAGTATATTTATTGTGTATATATATTTGAAAAGTTTGCATATACATTTGAAAAGTATTTGTGTATATATATTTGAAAACTATGTATATCTGGATTTTTATAGCATTACAATCTGATTTTTTTCTTTTCAGATAATTGTTATTTTATCAAAGTGCATGAATAGAACTATGTAAAAGATGTTTAAAACCGTTTGAATCATGCAAATACCATCAGTAGTTCAAAAGTTATGTGAATGTATAGTGCCAAAATTTAGGCTTTTCCGTGGACATTTTTATTTAGAAAAAGTAGGCTAAATTACAGACCTCAAAATTTCAAGAAATTTGGTAATTTCACCACCATATATTTATTTTTCAATCTATTCTCTTGACACTTGGCAGTCTTATATAAAATTGTGTGTTATTTCTGATTATGCATTCAAATATGATGTATCTCGTAACCATAAGCCATAAATTATGAATTCAGATGTACAAATTTCAATTTTTTTAAAACTGGCGCAAGGTATCATACAGTGCATATCTATTTATGAACAAAACTAAGTATTATAGTAGTATTTTAATATAGCTTTATTGAGAATAGGCATTTTCCTTTCTCCTCCCCAAAGGAGAGCTTAATCTGGGGTGTAACCATTGAATGCCTAAAGGGCTTTCATGGCCAGTATTTACTATTCCCTCAAAGAAAAAGATTGAGTAGATATGAATTAATCTCAGAAATAAATCAAAGAAAATTTTTCATATAGATTTTGGATTTCTGTAAAAGTCCAATTTTCAATTTTGTAAATCCTCTCTATCTGGCCCAAAATATACCCCTATTTTCTGAGATGCAGCGATAAATCGTACTCTACATGAATCCTTGAATGTAACTTCCACAATACCAGGATTCCAAGAATCCTAATCAGCAACAACTATATATTCACCAGTTGATGGTATTTTTGTCATTTCTATTCGGTTGTTTTACTGAAAATTCAATTATGTAAACAAAGAAATAAAACGGTAATTTTTTTACCTTGTTTCCAACTGAACATTTAAAATGATTACTTCTATAGGTTTAGGGTATGCTCAAAATTAGGCACCGCCAAAAATGGCCGCAAAATCAAGTTGTTGTTGTTTTTTAAAACGAAATTACATTTATTAAAATCCATTATTTCTGAGTAACTTTTTTTTTCCAGAAAGATAAAACCCTGAATTTTATCATATAGAAAACAGAATAATGTAAAACTTTTTCTACTATTTTTAATTCAATTTTAAATGTTAAATTTTCCCCAAAAGTTAACAATTGACATTTTTAGTCTTGCACAAAAAACGTACTTAAATATTAAAAAAAAGGATTCTTGAAATAATTAATTTATTTATTTATTGTCTAACTAAGATTTAGGATGATTTTCTAAGAGAATATGCAAAAATATAATAATATAAGTACCTGAATTTCAAATAATTCCACTTATTCATATAGGTAACCAGATATTTCGCGTTAACATAGAGTTCAGATCGACTCTGTTTACGTTTGCGTTTGATAAACAGCAAACTATGGAAGACCAAACAGGCCCAAAAAACTTATTTTTCAGTGACGAAAATTTCAATGTATTATTAAGCTGAGGCTGGCCAGTACCAGATGGGTGACCATTTGTATGCGTTTGGTTTTTAATGTGTATGTGTGTGGGGGCCAGGCTCCCCAAAATGGGGGGGGGTCAATTTAAAGCAGAATAAAAAAAATTATTTCAGCGCGTTTGGTCCACCGTAGTCGAAAGGCGGCAAACGTTTTCAAACAGGATAAAAAAAAATGATGCTATTTTTAACACAAAGGGCACAATATTTATCGAATTTTTTTTTTGGTATCGATTATTCAAAGCATGCCCTGTTTAATAATGGCCATGCATTATTCGGCTCGCTAAAAAAAAATTGTTAATTTATTTATCAAAAATTTTAAAATAGCTTTTTTCGTATAAATATTAAAAAAATTTTTTTTTTGTTTCGCTTAACTTAAATTAATTATTTTACTTAACATATTCACCAAATTTCACACTTCAAAACTCAAAAGCGGGATAATTAAACACAATCGAAGTTCTGATATTCAGACGTCAAAATAAGGTATGCCAACAAATTTTTTTTTGAATCTATAATTCTGTCCCTTACAACAACACAATATGTTGATTTCAGTTTCAGATGATTATTTTAAGCATATTTGTTCCCACTTCAAAACAAGGGGGGTTTTGTAAGCAAAAAAATACATATATAAATATTGTTTATGAAAAATAAGTACACTGTTATAAAGTTCATTCTTCTCTTAATAATCGCTGAAAATTTCGTATTGATCGGATAATTACCTGATTTTTGGTAGATTTTTAAAAAGACGGTCCGTCAAAAAGTACTTACCTGCCCCCCCCCCAGTTTTGGCAGTGCCTACTCAAAAAGAATATCGCATTTAAATTTTCCGCAAATAAGTAGTTTTCCGGTTATTAAGCCATGTCATTTCTTATATTATAACTGGTGGCTGTCTTGGTACATGCAAACGCAACCTGTGAAACTATGCAAAAACGCACATACCAAGATGGCCACCATCAATAATATAAGAAATGACATTGCTTAAATCCGGAAAGCTACTTATTTGCAGAAATTTTAAATGTGATGTTTGTTTTCAGCATACCCGAAAACTTTTAAAGGTAGTCATTTTAAAGAAAAATGTTCAGGTTAAAACACGGTAAAAATATATAAAATGCATCACAATGAAATTCTTTATCGAACTGCCTAATTATTATTATTATTATTATTATTATTATTATTATTATTATTTTATTTTATTATTATTTAGATATCCTCAGTTTAAAAAATACGGGTTTGTTTTACAGATACGGGGAAATGGTTTTGACAATGAGTTAAAAATAAATTAAAGTTTCACGATATCTTATTTATTTAATTGTAAGGTGAAAGTACAGAATAGTTAAAAACACCCTTCCTTACCCATGTTAAGAATGGGTTTCTAAATAATAACGTTATTATTTCAGCATGGTAGAGCACAAGTAACTTTTATTTGTTATACATTTGTATAGTAAGTAGGTGTAGTATGAGGTTTTAGGAGAAGTACAGCATCTGGGGTTCAAATGAAGTGACAGGCGTATATAGTCAAATCAATAAAATCTCGACTTCAACTACCGTGAGGAAATATGTGAGGTTCTACTGTTATTTTGCCTTTGCAAGCCTAAAACTGAAGCTCACAGATATGATTATACTGGCTTATCCCGATCCTGAGATGGACTTCCGAATGTACAAGGACGCTCCAATCATGCGAGTCTGATGTAAAATGGGGGGGGGGTTCACCTCAAATACACAACCAGAATGTTTAAGTAAGATTATTGCTACAGTCCTCTGTCTCTTCTCTCTCGTTGCCTTCTCTCCTGGCTGATTGGGAATCATCTCCCAGCACCCAGAAATGAACATCGTTTTATAGGTTCCATCTTCACGCACACACGAGATTATGTGAGAACGGACGAAATAAAAATGCTGGCCGCCATGTTTGTTCTTCCTTTTCTTTGCCTGAACTCACTCGCTGAGCACCCACAGTAAGACTTCTCTTTCTTGCTTCTAACCACAGAGTCTATGACCTAAAAATGGTCTATGATCTGAGCGAGAGTAAAGATGTTAAAAAAATTTACTCCTCATCCCATAAACTTAGTGATACACAGATGAGATAGTACTTTAAAGAGAAGGACAATGTTTGTGTGGACAGCTAGTCGAGACAATGACAATTCATGGTAGAATTAGATTATAGGAATTACTTTAGTTTGCATTGTATGAGAAGGTTGGGGGCTTATCAGTATCGCATGACTGTCTTACGTTGTTGGGTTTTTTTTAAATTAGGGAACAAGATGGAGATAATGAAATTTTTGGATTTAAAGATGCGGATGCACAAAAAAAGTTCATAGTGATAGATGAGATAGTGTATAGTTGTCCCAACCTGACAACAAACTATTGATAAAGTTATATGTACCGTCGCATATTAAAAAAAGTGTTAGTACAGTACCATGACAATAATGGTCGTGGAAAAGACGTCTCATGTCATTAAGCAAAAAATATTTCTGGTCGTGTTTATTTAAGGAGGTGAATGAATATGTAGGAAATGTATAAAAAAAAGACACTTTCTGGTGACAGTACATAGTTACTTTCATCGATATGTATAGTGGTTGGCTGGAGGTTTTTGCAGTTCGTAATAAGAAGGCAAAAATGGTTATACATCTGTTGTTGCACATAGCATAACAGTGAAAATTGCCAAAAATTTGAACACAAGTTATCTCCTATTCTGTTTTTAACATTGTTATGGAGTACAGAGCTGTGGCTACAACAAAGTACATAGCTACGACTACAACCTCCTGCAAAACTATGCATGTGAAAACACGACTAGCTTCACAGGCCACCATCATCAGGCAATAAAGCTGCAGCATATTCTAAACTCAATATCGGCTTTGTGTTCTCTCTTCTTCTCGCTACTTAACACAGTGTCAGCGGGATTTCTCTCTTTGGAATAAACCATATACACTCAAGAAACACTTCCAACAAATGTTCGGCAAAACCCATGCAATATAATACTCTAAACTCTAGTCTTACGTACACCCTCGTCTCCATACGAGAAAGACATTTGTTGGACCATGTGGATTTAAACAAGCTCGGAATTTTGACAAGACCTATTCGTCAATAAACATGGCGTCTGCAGTCCACTGTGAGTAAAAATGGAAATAGATGGCGATTTGCGAGAAAACTGGGCACTTTTCAAACTAACATGGGAGAACTATGCAGCCTCAATTGAAATTGGGGAAAAAGTAGCAAACGTACAGGTAGGTACAGTTCTTTCACTAATCAGCAAGGAATGAGCAGACACAAAAAAAATTCTGGAAAGACTGACAGAGTATTTTGAACCCAAACAGAACATCATATACCAATGGTATATGTTTAATTCCTGTACAGAGGAACAGGGCGGAAAATTTTATGTGTATTTGATCAAACTAAGACACTTAATTAAAACATGTGACTACAGTGCCCTTGAGGATGAGCTATTGTGAGACCGAATAGTAACAGGCACCTGTAATAATAATGTTCGGATCACCCGAGACAGGGTGATAGATATTTGCAGGAACACCGAACAGGCTGAAAAACAGCTCAGCAAACTGAACAACCCAACAGAAACTATCCACTACACCAAAGGAGATAAGAAAAAGCCACGAGAATTCATAAAGGACTGCAAATTCTGTGGACAGCCATGACAAAGGAAAGTGTCAGGCTTATGGACTCACATGTGCTATCTGCATAAAGTGCAAACATATTGCCAGAGATACCAATCACAAGCGCAACCCACCCCATCACAACGACAAAATAAAGCCTCAACACAGCAAACAAAAGCAGTCAGCATTGATGAAAGCATTTCTGCCCTGAGAAGGTCGAAACACTATCAGGCAGACGTTTGCATATCCACCCTGGGAGACAGCACTAAAACTTCATGCAAATTCCAAATTGACACTGGGGCCAGCTGCAGTACGTTGGCCTTTGCTGACTACAAATGCATTACTAAAGCACCGCTTCAACCGTATGACAACTCTATACTTACACCTTTGGGCTCAATAACACTCCACTTATCATAGAATGGAAGACAGACCAAACCCTCTTTACTAGGCTTTAATGAACTTATTTCACAGCCGATAATAAACGTAAGAGCAAATAGTAAATGTAAGAGCAAATAGCAGGTAGCAGCAGTAAACGCAAGAACTGTTAGTAACAAAATGTTGAAGAAAAAATCTTTTAAAAAGGAAAAGGAACGTGGGCAAAATCATGTGCCATAGAAACTTTTACTTTAACAGAAATATAACAATCTCCCCCCCCCCCATTAGTAAGAGAGATTACTAGGTGTAGATTTTTTTTTAAGTAGAAAATTATCTTTGAAACTGGTGATAGGTTTTATTTATAAGTCTAGTCACTGGACTGGTTTACGGATTCGGCTAGACCGGCGTGGAAGCAGTTTAATATTCGAAGGACTGGCCAGTCTCTGCGAATTCTCTATATTTTCTGCATTTGGTGTATTGTCAACTGGATTTGTTTCAATCAAATGGGCCACGTCTGCATTTGTAAGGTCGGGTCAAGTATTCTCAGCAGGAACCTGAGGTCCATCTGAGTGCGGAAAACATGCCAAATGTCTTAGCGCCACTGAATCCTCTCACCCATCATTATGCCGTATTCTTGCATGCGTAGGGTTGATCTTGAGGAGTTCCATTACCTCGACGTGAAGTGAAGGGAATAAAAAATGTCACCTTTCAAGTCGTGGATAGCAACTCACCATCATTACTTTCTGGACGGGCTAGCTCTGCACTGAAGCTCATAGCTTTTAACACAGAATGTGTGCGACAGCTGAATGAAATAAAGGAGGCAAAAGCAATTACAAAAGAAGAAATCCTCAGTAACTATAGCGACATTTTCTCTGGATTGGGAAGGCTACCAGGTGAATATAAAATTGAAATTGACCAAAACGTCAAATCTATGCAAAATAGTCCTCACTGAGTTCCTCTGCAACTGAAAGCTGAGTTAAAAGGAAAACTTGAGGAAATGTTCAACGAAAGAATAACAGCTTGAGTCACTGAGGAGCCAACTTCATGGATCAACAACCTAGTCATCATACGGAAACCTAATAAATTGCAAATATGCATTGACCCATATCACCTGAATAAGGCGATCTGACACAACCATTACCCAACAGTCGAGGAAATCCCAATGAAAATGAAGAACGCCAGACTTTTCTCAGTTGTAGATGCCAAAGACGGCTTCCTTCAGGTCGTTCCTCATATTTAACAACATGCTGGACCCCTTTTGGCAGGATATAGTGGCTTAGAATTCCATTTGGAATCAGCTTAGCCCCCAAAGAATGGCAGTGACGACTTGATTGCTGTTTTGAAGGACTCCATGTCATACAAGTGATGGCAGACGATACCATACTCTATGGATCCGGTGACAGCGATGCCAAAGTTGAAAAAAGCCATGAGGCTGCCTTTGTGGCACTTCTAGAAAGGTGCCACTAAAGCTCAACCCTAATAAGTTCAACTTCAAAAAATCCTCTGTTAGCTTTTTTTTTGACATGGAGGTCACCACTTATGAAGGCCCGGAGGCCACTCAGGGATAAGGGTTATTGTGTGTACATAAATCAATGAAATAGTACTGTAGTAATCAATAGTATTGGAGATTACTTACTTAAGAGGACGGTTTGTCAGGAATTTGTTTATGTTGGACTTGGAGACATCCAAGTTGTAGTCAGATGGGAAACAGGCAAATGGAAGAGAGTTCCACAGTCGTGCACTTCTGAGAAAAAAGCTCTGCTCATGGAATCTACGTTTGGATTTAGGAACAGATAAAGAGTGAGGAAAATTATTGACAGTAGTTTCAGCCAGACAGGTGTTTCGCGTGAAAGATTGGCGAGGGGGACGAGAGATTTGAGCTCAGCCGAGCACTTCCCATGGAAATAAGGATAAAACAAAGACAGGCTCACAACGTCTCTTCTGCAGGAGAGAGGCTGCAGGGAAGAAAAAGTGGCATCCCCACTAAGCTACGAAGTCTATTTTGTACTCTGTCAAGGCAGGATACGCTGTTTTTAGCAGCTCCTTCCCAGATGTGGAAGCAGTACTCCATCCTTGGACGTACTTGGCTTTTATACAGACAGAGAATTGCATCAGTAGTGAGATATCTTCTAGAGCGGTAGAAGGATCCCACCATTTTCTCAGCGTCCTTGGCAACAGACCTGATGTACATGTTCCATTTCAGATCAGGAGTAAAGGTCAGACCCAAAAGCTTGTCAAAACATGGAGCCTCCCCAAGACGAGAGAAATCCATTTCAATTGATACCAGATGGGGATCAGAGCATTGTTGATGTAAAGATAAAAGCTTGGTTTTGGATGCATTAAAAGTAACCAGCCACCTCTTCCCCCACTGTACCATGCACTCAAGATCAGAAGAGAGAGAATTAGAGAGAACCTTAGCATTTACGGTCTTTGATGTGTTGCCATAGATGGTTGTGTCATCAGCATAGATGTCAACGAATGATTTAAGTATGTGTTTTGGGAGATCATTAATGTAGATTAGGAAGAGAGTTGGGCCCAAGATGGACCCCTGAGGGACTCCAGCATTAATACTGTTGGCCTCTGATTTCTGCCCATAAGCCACTACTCTTATGGACCTATCGGAAAGAGATGATTTAATGATTGAGAAAACATTACCAGTGATACCGTAGCTGGAAATCTTGTGAAGTAGGTCCTTATGCCACACCTTATCAAAGGCCTTCGATATGTCAAGAGCAATTGCCCTAGAAAGGAAGTCTTTGTCGAGAGATTCACTAATCCTATGAGATATAACCGTTAGCACATCTGCTGTAGATCTTGCAGAGTGGAAACCATATTGCATAAGAAGGTTATTTCTGCTGAGGTGGTTGACTACTTCTTTATTTAATATTTTTTATTTAATTCCAACAACTACATGGAACATACTTATAGTGCACAAGGGTTGGCACCAGATCCAGATAAAGTCAAAGCAATATCAAAGATGCAACGCCCTACGGACATCCAAGGTGTTCATGATTACTAGGAGTGATAAACTACCTTGCTAAGTTTTCACCCAAACTCAGTACAGTAGGTGAACCACTGCGATGCTTACTGGACAAAGAATCTGTCTTTGACTGGCTGTCACAACATGAAACAGCATTTATTCAGATTAAAAAACTCATCACTGAAGCCCCTATTCTTCACTATTATGACCTCAATAAGGAGGTCTCACTTGAATCTGACAGCACGGAAGTTGGTCTTGAGGAGTCCTAACACTGGAAATACATCTCGTTGCATATGCATCCCGAGTACTCACAAAAAAACTGAGCGAAACTATGCCCAGATTGAGAAAGAGTGTCTTACCATCGTATTTGCCACAGAACGTTTTGAACAATACATTCTTTGTAAAGAGAAAGTCAAAGTATTCTGTGACCATAAATCACTGGAGACAATACTCGCAAAACCCATTCATGTGAGCCAAAGAGACTTCAGTGGCTGCCGCTAAGGCTTCAAAAATACCCCTTAGACGTAGAATACAAGCCAGGACCGCAAATGTACATTAGCGATACCCTGTCTTGTGTGTCACACTCATGAAGCCACAACAGAAGATAACTTCATCATATTCCAACTGCAACAACAGGAACTCACAAGAAACTTGGAAAACATCAATATAGAAGACAGCCTCTTTGTTACAGACCACCGCCTCTTACAGATTCGAGAAGAGACCAGTCATGACAACACTAGACACTAATAAAGATTACAAAAAAGGGCTGGCTTGAGGACAAAAATCAAATGGACAGGCCGAAGAAGCAGTGAAATTGATGAAAGGCATGGTAAAGACATCGACAAAGGAAGGCACAGACATGTGGAAAGCAGCACAAGGATTCTTTTCCAGGTGCACTCGCTCCATGCTACCTTGCAAAACAACAAATATCGCACTGCAAATGCAAGCAGAGTTACAAGATAACCTAATAAAAAAACAACAAACGGCAAAAACATATTATGACTGTCACACCAAGTTACTATGCAATCTCATCATAAGACAGCCTGTAAGAGTGAAATGCCACCCACAAATGCCTAACAGCAACTCGTAATTGGGAATAGTCATTAGTAAAGTAGCACCCTGCAGTTATGGGGTCGAAGTAAATGGAGGACGTTATAGAAGAAACAGAATCCACATCCATCTCTCTCCCAACTGGTGTACATTCCATACCACAACATGCCTCCACACCATCTGAAACAAAAAACTAGCAGGCAAACCCAGAACCACCACAATCTCCAACACATGAGAAACAACTTTTTAGGTTTAACCGGGTGATCAAACCTCCTGCACGATTGAGAGACTGCATATGCTAACACACATACACACAAAAAATATAACACACCACACATCTCGTTCAGTCAAACCAAAACCAATGAGGCATATTCTTAACTCAATATCGGCTTCATGTTCTCTCTGCTTCTCGCTACTTAACAAACATATATCCCTTGCTTGGGTTCGTTTTATACATGACACTTTGGAAGATGATTTCGGTTAACCATTTTGACAGAGTATGCGAAGCGTTAGGAATGAGTTATGAAAGAAAAGATTATGAGAAAAACAAAAGAAATGATATTCACCATGCAAGTAGCTTTCCGAATATTAAGCAATCTAATTCCTTAATGTTATGAATGGTGGCCACCACTGATAACATAAAGAATTACTTAGCTTAATATTCATAAAACTACTTGTTTGCGGCAATTTTAAATGCGATATTCGTTTTCAGCATGCCTAAAAACCTATAGAAGTCGTTATGTAAAAGGTGATGGTTAAGGTTGAAAGGAAGTAACAATTTACCAAAACGGTTTTAAAGCAATTCCTCCCCCAAATATCACCATGTGGGCAGAAAGTGGGTGCTCATTTTACATTAAATTTATATAGAAAAGTGATCCCCACTTTTTTAAAAATTAATTTCCTCATATCATGAAAACTAATCCTCTGCACCACTTCTTCAGTACCCTCGAAAACCTATACAAGTCGTCACTGTAAAGAATTTGTGGAGTTTGAAAGATTCTAGACATTGACCGTTGTTTTTTTAGCTTTCAATAGGCAAAATTCACCACAGAACTACCCTACCCCATATGTAAAACGATGTAATTTTATTAAAAGTTAATATTATCATAACTTTCATACCATTTTAAAAAAAAAGGGAAAAATAAAATAGTAATAATTTTTAAAAAATGTTTTCATCGTACGAAAATAATGAAATTGTGAGACGAAAACTGTGTTCACATAATTGACACTTTAAAATAACGTTCCCATGTAGTAAGCACGTGAAAACATACCCGTGTTTAATAAATCTATTAAACAATCAGCTAATGGTCAGATTCTAATCAAATTTTCGATACTTATCCATTTCAGAATGAAATTTCATAGAAAATACAGTTTTTGTAAAATATATGTGAGGAAATATCTTTTAGTGCGTGTCCACCCCACCTATATTTTTTCAAAATTTGAACAAAGTATATTTAAATTTATCGAAATTTCTATTTATTAAGAAACATAAACGTTCAAATAAGTAACAAATATTTATTTTTTAAAAGTTTAAATACACGTAGTGAACAAAAATATATGTAGAAGTTGCAATGAAAAAAATTGATATATATTTAATATTATTTAAAAGTTTAAATACACGTAGTGAACAAAAATATACGTAGAAGTTGCAATGAAAAAAATTGATATATATTTAATATTATTATGTTGTTTTTTTTTAAATAATTTAATTGCACCTATAAAAAAAAATTTTTCAAGAAAAATCTTTAAAAATCTTTTTTATGTATGTACCCGTCACCGAACGAAGATGTTATATTCCAAAAATCACGTAAACTGATCAAGTATTTCTTTATGTAAGAAAATCACATATTATAACAAATTTTATCGGATAAAAACTTGAAAAAAAAACAGCTTTTATCTAATTATTTCTAACGATAATGATGAATATTTTTTACATTTCGATAATTTAATGTTTAGGTAAAATAAATTCCTATTAAATTTAATTACATTAGATAATAATTAAAAAAAAAAAAACCCCAGATTTTATTTAATTATTTCTAACGATAATGATGAATATTTTTTTCATTTCGATAATTTAATGTTTAGGTAAAATAAATTCCTATTAAATTTAATTACATTAGATAATAATTAAAAAAAAAACCCAGATTTTATTTAATTATTTCTAACGATAATGATGAATATTTTTTTCATTTCGATAATTTAATGTTTAGGTAAAATAAATTTCTATTAAATTTAATTACAGTAGATAATAATTAAAAAAAAAACAGCTTTTATCTAATTATTTCTAACGATAATGATGAATATTTTTTTCATTTCGATAATTTAATGTTTAGGTAAAATAAATTTCTATTAAATTTAATTACAGTAGATAATAATTAAAAAAAAAACAGCTTTTATCTAATTATTTCTAACGATAATGATGAATATTTTTTACATTTCGATAATTTAATGTGTAGGTAAAATAAATTCCTATTAAATTTAATTACATTAGATAATAATTAAAAAAAAACAGCTTTTATCTAATTATTTCTAACGATAATGATGAATATTTTTTACATTTCGATAATTTAATGTTTAGGTAAAATAAATTTCTATTAAATTTAATTACATTAGATAATAATTTAAAAAAAAAACAGATTTTATTTAATTATTTCTAACGATAATGATGAATATTTTTTACATTTCGATAATTTAATGTTTAGGTAAAATAAATTCCTATTAAATTTAATTACAGTAGATAATAATTAAAAAAAAAACAGCTTTTATTTAATTATTTCTAACGATAATGATGAATATTTTTTTCATTTCGATAATTTAATGTTTAGGTAAAATAAATTTCTATTAAATTTAATTACAGTAGATAATAATTAAAAAAAAACAGATTTTATTTAATTATTTCTAACGATAATGATGAATATTTTTTTCATTTCGATAATTTAATGTTTAGGTAAAATAAATTCCTATTAAATTTAATTACATTAGATAATTATTAAAAAAAAACAGATTTTATTTAATTATTTCTAACGATAATGATGAATATTTTTTTCATTTCGATAATTTAATGTTTAGGTAAAATAAATTCCTATTAAATTTAATTACATTAGATAATAATAAAAAAAAACCCAGATTTTATTTAATTATTTCTAACGATAATGATGAATATTTTTTTCATTTCGATAATTTAATGTTTAGGTAAAATAAATTCCTATTAAATTTAATTACAGTAGATAATAATTAAAAAAAAAACAGCTTTTATCTAATTATTTCTAACGATAATGATGAATATTTTTTTCATTTCGATAATTTAATGTTTAGGTAAAATAAATTTCTATTAAATTTGATAACAGTAGATAATAATTAAAAAAAAAACAGCTTTTATCTAATTATTTCTAACGATAATGATGAATATTTTTTTCATTTCGATAATTTAATGTTTAGGTAAAATAAATTTCTATTAAATTTTATTACAGTAGATAATAATTTAAAAAAAAAAACAGATTTTATTTAATTATTTCTAACGATAATGATGAATATTTTTTACATTTCGATAATTTAATGTTTAGGTAAAATAAATTTCTATTAAATTTAATTACATTAGATAATAATTTAAAAAAAAAACAGATTTTATTTAATTATTTCTAACGATAATGATGAATATTTTTTACATTTCGATAATTTAATGTTTAGGTAAAATAAATTCCTATTAAATTTAATTACATTAGATAATAATTAAAAAAAAAAAACAGATTTTATTTAATTATTTCTAACGATAATGATGAATATTTTTTACATTTCGATAATTTAATGTTTAGGTAAAATAAATTCCTATTAAATTTAATTACAGTAGATAATAATTAAAAAAAAAACAGATTTTATTTAATTATTTCTAACGATAATGATGAATATTTTTTACATTTCGATAATTTAATGTTTAGGTAAAATAAATTTCTATTAAATTTAATTACATTAGATAATAATTTAAAAAAAAACAGATTTTATTTAATTATTTCTAACGATAATGATGAATATTTTTTACATTTCGATAATTTAATGTTTAGGTAAAATAAATTTCTATTAAATTTAATTACATTAGATAATAATTAAAAAAAAAACCCAGATTTTATTTAATTATTTCTAACGATAATGATGAATATTTTTTACATTTCGATAATTTAATGTTTAGGTAAAATAAATTTCTATTAAATTTTATTACAGTAGATAATAATTAAAAAAAAAAACAGATTTTATTTAATTATTTCTAACGATAATGATGAATATTTTTTACATTTCGATAATTTAATGTTTAGGTAAAATAAATTCCTATTAAATTTAATTAC
This sequence comes from Euprymna scolopes, assembly GCF_053919585.1. NCBI lineage: Eukaryota > Metazoa > Mollusca > Cephalopoda > Sepiida > Sepiolidae > Euprymna > Euprymna scolopes. Next base: position 38,362,560 of record NC_136527.1, read on the forward strand.
AGTAGATAATAATTAAAAAAAAAAACCCAGATTTTATTTAATTATTTCTAACGATAATGATGAATATTTTTTACATTTCGATAATTTAATGTTTAGGTAAAATAAATTCCTATTAAATTTAATTACATTAGATAATAATTTAAAAAAAAAAAATGTTCGCCGTTGCTCGTATCAAGCGCAATTAATGATGTCACAAGATCATGTATACATTTTTGGAAAAGATTCACATAAAAATGATAGTTCCTATTAGTCATTTAAAAATTAGAGAATTAATAAAGATTAAAACGATAAATCAACATTTTCATTAGGATTATTCGCTTAGTAATTTTAGTTATCTCCCTTACATTTTTAACTTATTCTGCAAATGCGCAAAAATCGATACTAAATTCATGTAGTAATACTTACGTTTTTGTTTTATAATCTGCTTTCGATTAACTTTATCTGCTTTTATAAAGTGAACGATTTTTCAAATGTGATTGGCTTTACAAGCTCAAGTTGACATTCAAGATGACGAACGGAAGAGCAAGTTCGCAGAAAGCAAAATTGAAGAGGAAAAATAAAAAAAAGAAATCATTTCGAAATAAAGCCGATCTATTTGGTGAATATCACGGATAAAATTAGTATTATTTTATTTAACATTTTAATATTTACATGAGAGAGAACAGATTACAAATTTCATATTTATTAATTCTCTAATTCGTTGCACGTGCAATTTAATGGCGGAAACTGATAGTCTCTAAAGCCGCCTTTTCGTATTTGTATTTATTTATTCATCTTTTTTAATTCTCTATTTTGTTGGCGGAAACTAATAGTTTGAAAGCTGGCGTACATTTTTTTTATTCATAGATTTTCCGATTTTTTTTATTGCGTTTGAAAGATTAAATTTAAAAATCACAAGTGAAAATTTTTTTACGGCGTCAGAAACTGACAAATTCAGCTAAATTTAAAAATTAAATAAATTCCTTGTAAAACCCGAAAATCTCCTGAAAAAAAAAAAAACTAGTTTTCTGGGAGCATTTCAAAGATAATTAGTAAAATAAAGGCTTCTTACCTTCCACGACGAAAAAGGTCTCAAAGTTGTATCAAGAAGCGCAACTTGATGTAAGAACGAAAACATGAAATCCGATCATAATAAAACGAAAACGAAACGAAACTTCTTTTTTTTTTTTTTTTTTTTTTTTGAATTACTGCAATAATTAATTTTAATTATTTTCTCCTGGATTTTCACTTTTAACCGCAACAAAAAATAAAGTGAAAAATGACTAAAACGAAACAAAACTTCTGTATTTTTCTATTTTTTTTTTTAATTATTGCAATGCTTAGCTTTAGGTAGGTAAGAGTAACATCTCGCCTTTGTCACTTTTTTTTTTTAATTACTGCAATAATTAGTTTTAATTATTTTCTTGTGTATCTTCATTTCGTTGCAATAAAAAAAAGTAGAAAAATATTTTGTAATAAAAAGTTGCATTCAAAATAATTAAAAATAACAATTCACCGTTTTGACGAGTTTTGTTAACAATAAACAAACAAAAAAAAAACAGCAAGATGTTACTCTTCTACCTACCTGGATTTTAATGCTTTTAGTTAGTTACTCTTCTACCTACCTGGATAAGTCATGAATTTTAATGTTTTTATTCAGTTTGATAAGTTACTCTTCTTCCTATCTGGATTAGTTATGTATTTTAATGCTTTTATTAGGTTTGTAAGTTACTCTTCTACCTACCTGGATTAGTTATGTATTTTAATGCTTTTAATCGGTTCGATAAGTTACTCTTCTACCTACTTGGATAAGTTATGTATTTTAATCCTTTTATTCCGTTCACTAAATTACTCTTCTACCTACCTGGATAAGTTATGTATTTTAATGCTTTTATGCGGTTCGATAACTTACTCTTCTACCTACCCGGAAAAGTTTTGTATTTTAATGCTTTTATTCGGTTTGATAAGTTACTCTTCTACCTAAATGGATATGTTATGTATTTCAATGCTTTTATTCAGTTCAATAAGTTACTCTTCTACCTACCTGTATAAGTTATGTATTTTAATGATTTTATTTGGTTTGATAAATTACTCTTCTACCTACCTGGTTAAGTTATGTATTTTAATGTTTTTATTTCGTTCGATAAGTTACTCTTCTACCTACCTGGATAAGTTATGTATTTTAATGCTTTTATTCAGTTTTATAAGTTACTCTTCTACCTACCTGGATAAGTTATGTATTTTAATGCTTTTATTCAGTCTGACAAGTTTATTCAGTTTTATAAGTTACTTTTCTACCTGTCTAGATAAGTTATGTATCTTAATGCTTTTATTCGCTTCGATAAATTACTCTTCTACCTACCTGGATAAGTTTTCTATTTTTATGCTTTTATTCAGTTCGATTAAATACTCTTCTGCCTACCTCGATAGGCTTAGTATTTTAACGTTTTTATTTGGTTTGATAACTTACTCTTCTACCTACCTAGATAAGTTGTGTATTCTAAAGCTGTTATTTTGTTTGATAAGTTACTCTTCTACCTACCTGAATAAGTTTTGTATTTTAATGATTTTATTTGGTTCGACAACTTACTCTTCTACCTATCTGGATAATTTATGTATTTTAATGCTTTTATTTATTTCGATAAGTTACTCTTCTACCTACCTGGATAAGTTATGTGTTTTAATGATTTTATTCGGTTTGAGAAATTACTCTTCTACCTACCTGAATAAGTTATGTGTGATAAATAGGACAGGAGAACTGAGTGAGCTTAAAGTAAGCTTTATTTCACTAAGAACAACGTGGAGAAGCGAGTCCACGTGTTCTACATTTCATACATAGGATAAAAACTAAAGGGAAATAATTTGCTTCCGGTAAGGGAAGTAATTCCCTTCCAGAAGGCATAGAAGAGAGTTCTTCTTTTGTCAGCACATTCTCCGCAACTCAGAGGAATCCGAGGCCGTATGATGATCTTAGGATATAGAGTTACCAGGAACTGCAGGAGCGGTTTTCTGTTTAAGCTGCAAAGCAAAAGAGAAAAGAAAAGTTCAAAGCAGATAGTTTTCAGCTAAATATTGGGGGCTTCGACGAACTCTAGTAGAGCGTCGAAGATTCGGCACCTCATTGTCCTCCGATGATCTCCTCTATGGATCGTCTGATTGGGGAGAAGTAGGAACCGAATTCTCGAGGGAAGAGTTTTCGTGCACTCGTGGCAGGGGGTCCGAATCAGGCTGCTGAGGTACGTCCTGTAGCTGTTGGTTCTCCGGCACGGGATCTATTTCTGCCTCTAGAATGCTCGATCTATCACCCAATGGAGATAAGTGGCGTAGGGACACTGTCGTCTCCCGTCCGTTATTGAAACGGATATGAGCATAGCTAGGATTGACTTCAAGTAGGTCTACAGGCTCGACTAGGGGCTCGTATTTGCTCCCGCGTACATGTCGCTTTAAAAGAACAGATTTAGCATTTGTTAGCCAGGTGGGAATAGAATTTCCAGTAGCTGATTTCCTTTGGAAATTAAAGAGACGTTCGTGAGGAGTGCTGTTCGTAGAGGTGGAAAGCAATGAGCGGATGCTGTGGAGGGCTACATCTAGCACACTTTCCCAATTTGTAACATGGAGATTTCTTGAGCGTAGAGCTAGACTCACTGTTTGCCAGATAATACCGTTATATCTTTCCACTTGTCCATTACCTTGAGGATTGAAGGCAGTTGTTCTGCTAGTAGCAATGCCACGAGAAAGTAAGAATTCTCTTAGTTCGTCTGACATGAAGGCTGTTCCACGATCAGAATGTACAAAGGAAGGATTTCCAAACATGGAGAATATGCTAATTAGGTGTTTTCGGACAGTAGCAGCTGAGATGTCGGCACAGGGGAATGCGAAGGGGAAACGAGAGAATTCAACAACTGTCAGAAGGTAACGGTTGCGAGAATTTGAGGGTAACGACCCTTTGAAGTCCACGCTTATTCTTTCGAATGGTTGACTTGCTTTAATGAGAATCTGAGGTGCCAACTTAAAGAACCTAGGTTTTACTTCAGAACATACCCGGCAAGTCTTCGAAACAGCTCTCACCTCCTCCACAGAGCACGGCAGATTTTTGGTTTTGATGAAATGTAGCATCCTGGTTACCCCCGGATGGCATAAGTCTGTGTGTAATGAGTGTAATTTGTCAGCGGAGGTGGCGGAAGAACAAATTCGAGACAGAGTGTCTGCAGTAACATTTTGTTTCCCTGGTCGATAGACAATATCATAGCTAAAACAGGCAAGTTCTAACTTCCATCTTGTTATCTTTTCATTTTTTATTTAGCTCTTTCCTTTAGGGTCGAACATACAAGAGACAGACTTTTGGTCAGTGGTTAGCTTAAAATGCTTCCCGAGCAGTAAATGTCGCCATTTTCGGATCGCCTTTGCTTATTGTATAGCCGAGCAAGTCTAGTGAAACAAGAGAGTAGTGACACTTGCTTTCATTCAGTGTCAGTTCATATTTCTCTACAGCCTTCATAAAACATTTTAAATTAGCATCATGATCTGCCTGATTTTCTCCACAAACTGTAACATTGTCGATGTAGGCGAAGGTTCCTCGGAGGTCTTCTCGTTTGATGATATCGTCGATTACTCGTTGGAAGCTAAGTACTCCATTGGTTACTCCAAACGGAATTCGCCGAAACTGGTACAGGGATCCAGAAGCTTCGAAGGCTGTGTATTTTCGTTCTTCTGGCTTGATTGCAACTTGATGATAAGCACTAGTTAGATCAAGAGTGCTAAACACTTGATAAGTGGCAATCTCATTTACCATGTCCCCCATTCGAGGAAGAGGATAAGCATCTAGGAGAGTGAAACGGTTTATCGTTTGAGAGTAATCCACAACAAGTCTCTTCTTGTGATTCTCAGGAGTCACTACGAGCGTTTGGGCTCGCCATGGAGATTGAGAGGGCTCTATAATACCTTCCGTTAGCATGCGGGTTATTTCCGATTTAATAAATTTGGCATCTGGTAGGGTATGTCTCCTGGATTTAATCGCAACTGGGCGACAGTCTGGGGTTAAGTTTGTAAAGAGAGACGGGTAATGGACATTTTTAATGGCGGTAAACCCACAAACAGTGAGAGGGGGGAGGGGTCCTCCGAAAGGTATTTCTACCGACGAGTGTTGGTTCAGAAATGTATGTCCGAGAATTACATCACTGCACAGGTTGGCCATAATCGATAACTTGACATTATCGTACTCCCTTCCATTCAGACCCAGAGATACAACACAATGACCGGGAGTAGAGGACGAATGAGAACTGCTAGCCATCAAAATCTTCTCGGAACTTGGCAGGACCGTTAACCCGAGTACCTTAACTTTGTCAGGATGGATAAACTTTTCTGAGCTCCCAGTATCGATGAGTATCCTCATATGTTCACCTTTGATTTTTCCCCATAAGGACGAATAAGAGAGACTCTCCAAAAAGTTAAGAGAAGGAACTGACGAAACAAGAAGAGACTCGCCGTAGTTTATAGCAGCAGCAGCAGCCGTTGGCGATCTGCAGACACGAGCGAAATGCCCTTTCTTCTTACAGTTTTTGCAAAAAGAATTTCTGGCGGTGCACCTCGCCCGGTCATGCCTTGGATTTCCACAGAAGAAGCATTTCTGTCCTGAGAGTGACGCTACTGTGGGTTGCTCCTCGCATCTAAACTGGTTGTCGTCTTCTTCCGTTCCGACTGCAAATATTGACGCAGTCAAGGAGTTCGACTGAGCGTACGATGACAACTGTTTTTGAGCTGTCTCAAGCGTGAGAGCCTGGTCGAACGCAGTATGCAGGTCGAGTTTCTTGTTCTCCAGGAGCCTCTGTCTGATGTGGGATTGCTTGATTCGGTTTATGAATGCATCCCTGATGTATTCATCCCTCGCTTGTATCGCCGACACAGCCTGAAAGTCACAATCCTTAGCAAGTTCTTTTAAGGACTGTAAATACTGGTCCACGCTTTCAAGTTGCCAGTAAATGACGACAGAAGATGCTGTTTTTAGGTTGAACAAAAACCTCTTCTAGGGTGTTCATAGCTGTCTGGTAGTCATTAACGTCAGAAATGTGTTTATAAATCGCTGGAGACACCAGGTTGATTAATAAATTGAGTTTTTACTCGTCTGTCAGTTGCGGACCACTAACTGCCTCGATAAATATAACAAACGACCTCTTCCAGTGTCGCCATATATCGGCTGCGTCCGCCTTTGTGGGTTCCAAATCAAGGCGTTCGGGTTCAGGTACTTCTCCATAGTTCTTTAGTGAAATAAATTGTGATAAATAGGACAGGAGAACTGAGTGAGCTTAAAGTAAGCTTTATTTCACTAAGAACAACGCGGAGAAGCGAGTCCACGTGTTCTACATTTCATACATAGGATAAAAACTAAAGGGAAATAATTCGCTTCCGGAAAGGGAAGTAATTCGCTTCCGGAAGGCATAGAAGAGAGTTATTCTTTTGTCAGCACATTCTGTATTTAATGTTTTTTTTTGTTCGATAAATTACTCTTCTACGTACCTGGGTACATTATGTATTTTAATGCTTTTATTCAGATCGATCGGTTCCTCTTCCACCTACCTAAGTTGTGTATTTTTACCATTGGTTTATGATGTTCTGTTTTGTTTCAAAGTACTGTGTCACTGTGACTGCGTAGTTCTCCCATGTTAGTTTGGCAAGCACCCAGTTTTCTTGCAAATCGCCATCCATTTACATTTAGTTGATGAATAGGTTTTGTCAAAATTCTAATCTTGTTTTAATCTACGTGGTCCGATAAATGCCTCTTCTGTATGGACGAGCATGTATATAAGTCTAGAGTTTAGAGTATTATACTGCATGGTTTTTTGCCAAACATGTGTTGGAAATGTTGACTGAGTATATATGGTGTAATGTCTTTACCAAATAAAGGGAGACCACCGCAGGTGTCACAGGAGTTACGGCCCCTGGCAACATCCGGGGTAGTGGTCAGTCTGATATCCAACGAGCACGATATTCCTCGTTCGTTTTCTCTCTCTCGTCAATCTCCGTCCATCCTACAACCTCACTATGGTAATAACCGATACCTAGCAAGTATCGGTTACTTACCATAAGGATTATCACATTGGCGACGAGGATAGAGTAATTTACAAAAATAGACATAAGAAAACACGAAAAAAAACAACAACAAACAGTCACACGTGTTGCAAAACAAACATGGCTGCCCTACCTCACTACCCGGAATTCGACTGCGAGTCAGAAGCCAAAACAGCAAGATGGACGAAATACATTAGCAGATTGAGGAACTATTTTATCGCCCACGACATAGAGATCGATAAAAGACAAAAAGCAATTTTGCTAACGTTTGTTGGTGAGGCGATGAACGACCTCATTGACGAATTACCAGCCGAACAGACCACACCAGGAGAAAACGAAACCCACTTCGACAAACTCGTCTCGGCTGTACAGGCTCATTTCAACCCCCAAAATAACACGGAATACAACCGATTTGTATTCCGTAACATCAAACAAACCACGCCGAATGTAGAGGACTTCTACCGGAAATTGAAAGAAGCAGCAGCTACATGTCACTTTGCAGACGCAAACGCTGAGATAAAGTCTCAACTGATAACAGGCTGTTCATCAGAAAAAGTCCGGCAAAAGGGTTTAATAAATTCTAACATGTCACTACACGACTTGATAAATTATGCCAGGACGACGGAAACAATAACAGCGCACCTACAACAAATGCGCTTAGAGGACACGACAATACAAACTACTACTGCAGTAGTAAACAAAGTCACGTACGGACAGCGACAGACACGTGACTGTCCCCGGCAAATTCGGTGCAGGAATTGCAATGGAAAATATCCACATGAACGAGGACAAACGTCTTGCCCAGCATTCCAGAGCCAATGCACTTATTGCCGGAGATGGGGGCACTTCGCCTCTGTCTGTTTTAGAAAAATGAACGACGAGGACAGACAATGTAGGACAAATCGTCTTCCACATCCACAAGTCCAAACCAGCCGCCGACCGGTGAACTGCATCGAGGACAACCAGCAGGACTCAACCAGCGGCAGTGACACAGAATATGTGTTTCATACAGGTAAGATGAAAAATCTTCCCTGTTTTGATATATCTTTTGGCAATAGCCACCAAACGTTCAATGTGTTAGCCGACTCAGGAGCCACTATCAATATTTTGTCTGAAGCAGATTTCAAGTGTTTAAAACCGACACCATGTCTCCGACCGACAAAAACTGTGATATCTGGATTTGGGGTCAAGCAAACTACTCCAGTTCTAGGCCAATTTAGGACCCTCCTAGAGTTTGGGGGCATCTCCTGCCAAGCTAACATACATGTAATAAAAAGCCCAGAAAAACCTATCATTGGCTGGGAAACACGTGAAAAGCTTAAACTTTTATCAGCAAAAAAGCTCCCAGTTAACCACATCAGCAACTCTGACACACAAATCCCGCAGACAACTCTTAAGCTTTTGGAGGACTATGCAGACCTATTCAATGGCTTAGGTAAACTTAAAGAGAAAAAAGTCCATCTGCACATAGATGAAAATATACCACCCATCGCTCAGAGATACCGCAGAGTCCCCTTTCATGTAAGGAAGGACATAGAAGAGCTAATACAGAAAGACGAGAAACTGGGGGTGATTGAAAAAGCGGAAGGACCAACCCCGTGGGTATCCCCTATTGTGGTGGTACCTAAGAAAGACCAAAGTAAAATCAGAGTTTGCATTGATATGAGAGCGGCAAACAAAGCTATCAAAAGGGAACGTCACCCTACCCCCACACTTGATGAGCTGAAGGCCATTCTATCGGGAGCCAGTGTCTTTAGCAAGTTAGACCAATCAGGGCTACAACCAGTAGGAACTAGCTGAAGAATCCCGATACATTACCACGTTCGCAACACACCTGGGCCTATATAGATACAAAAGACTATTTTTCGGTGTCAACTCCGCCAGCGAAATATTTCAGGAAGAGATTAGCCAGGCACTCGCAGGGATTGAAGGAGCCATCAACATCAGTGATGACATTCTTTGCTTTGGATTGGACCAGCAAGACCACGACGGAAATCTCCAGAAAGTATTTCAACGGCTACGCGAAAAAGGCCTAACACTGAATAGCAGCAAATGTGAATACAACAAGAGGTCATTGGAATTCCTCGGACACACATTCGGTAATGAAGGCATCAGCCCAAGTAACCGTAAAATAAAAACAATCCTCGAATTACCAAACCCCCAAAACGCATCAGAAGTCAGAAGTTTGTTGGGGATGACCAACTTTTGCGGTGCACAATTCATTCCAGACTACGCAACCCTGACTCATGAACTGCGTCAGCTAACAAAAAAAAACACTCAGTGGTCCTGGACTGAGCACCACACTGAATGTTTAAAAAACCTCAAGGAGGCTTTGAGTAAAGCATGCTCACTTGCCTACTTCGACCCTAACAAACATACTGAGATATATACCGATGCCAGTGTTGTAGGCATATCTGCTGTACTATCACAAGACGGGCGGGTAGTACAATTTGCAAGCCGAGCACTATCCACAGTTGAACAAAGATACTCTCAAACAGAGCGGGAGGCCCTCGCCATCACGTGGGCATGTGAACACTTTCACATATATATCTTTGGGGCCCCATTCACGGTTCACACAGATCATAAGCCCTTAACATCGATCTTTAATAACACCCGCTCCCAACTATCTGCGCGCATTGAATGTTGGGTTTTGAGAACACAGCCATACAATATGACTGTCACATACCGACCAGGTCATGACAACCCAGCCGACTATCTCAGCCGCCATCCAGTACATCTACCACCAAGCAACAGGGAGCAGAAAATAGCGGAGGAGTATATAAACTATATTCTCTCAACGTCGACCCCCAAAGCAATGACAATTGATGAAGTTGCAATGGAAACTGCAAAAGATTAGACGCTCACTGCAGTCATTCAAGCCATCCTCACCAACAAATGGCAAGGTGCCAATGACGGCATAAACAAAGCCACGTTTCTCACCCTACATGCCAACCGTGATGAACTATCACTAGCACATGAGGACAGTATCATTCTGAAAGGGCGCCGGATAGTGCTACCTGAGACCCTACAAAACAGAGCTGCCAAAATAGCCCATGCCGGCTATCAAGGCGTCGTGAAATCCACGGCCCTCCTCCGGGAAAAAGTATGGTTTAAAAACATGCAGCCTTTAGTAGAAGAAAACATCAGGAACTGTCACACCTGTCAGATCAGCACTCACAAAACGGCAAGGGAGCCGCAGAAAATGTCCCCACTACCAGCAGCCCTATGGACAGAGGTTAGTGCTGACTTTGGACATCTCCAGAATGGGAAATATCTTCTTGTTGTCACAGACGAGTACTCACGCTACGTTGTTGTCGATATCCTGGACTCTATCTCAACAAACTCGGTCATACCCCGTTTAGACAAGATATTTGCCGAATTCGGGGTACCAGTATCCCTCAAAACAGACAATGGCCCACCATTCAACAGCCATGATTTCAAAACCTACGCCTCTGTCACCGGTTTCAGACACAGGAAGATAACACCTCTATGGCCCCAGGCCAATGCTGAAACAGAACGCTTCATGCGCACTGTAAAAAAATCCATCAAAGCCGCCTTAATCAAAGGCCAAAGCTGGAAGCAGGAGCTATTCAAATTCCTGTTAGATTACCGAACGACACCGCACTGCACCACCGGTGTTTCCCCAGCCTCAATTCTATTTGGCCGGACCATAAAAAACCGCCTGCCACATCTAGTTGCACCTATAGCTGGAGACCATAGCATTAGGGTACGTGACACTCAAGGCAAAAAAACAATAAAGAAATATGCTGACAGAAAAGTATACGTAAAGCCCAATAATCTGAGTGTGGGTGACACCGTCGTTGTAAAAAGCGACCACACTTCAAAGGCACACACCCCCTATCAACCTAACCCATTAACCATAACAAAAAAATGGGATCCATGATTACTGCCACACACAAGGACAACCAAATTACAAGAAATGCCAGCTTCTTCAAAAAAATCCCTCAGCCACTAAGAAACCTCACACATGACCCACCTGAATACTCTTCATCTGAAGATGAGGGACACATGCATGTGACAGCATCACCAAAATCTAAAGAAAACCAGGGACAACACTCTTCAAACCTCAGACGCTCAGGCCGCACAAGACGGTCACCCAAAAGATTTGATTGGTAAATGCTACAAATACCCCTGTACATAATATTGCATAATTATCATTTTCTTTCCCTTAGGTTGACAGATGCTTCCCTCCAACCCAGCAACGCAAACACTCCAGTCACACCACGCATGAACAAACTCCTTGATGAATATAAAAAAAAATAATAATAAAATAAACTTTAAAAAAAAAAAGAAAAAAAGAAAAAGAGAGCATTGTAATGTCTTTACCAAATAAAGGGAGACCACCGCCTGTGTCACAGGGTTACGGCCCCTGGCGACATCCGGGGTAGTGGTCAGTCTGATATCCACCGAGCACGATATTCCTCGTTCGTTCTCTCTCTCTCGTCAATCTCCGTCCATCCTACAACCTCACTATGGTAATAACCGATATCTAGCAAGTATCGGTTACTTACCATAAGGATTATCACATATGGGTCATTCCAAAGAGAGAAATCCCACTGACACCATGTTAAGTAGCGAGAAGCAGAGAGAACACTAAACCAATATTGAGTTAAGAATATGCCACAGCTTATTATGTAGCGTTTGTTTGCTTGGTGAAGTGTGTGGAAAAGTGAAGAGAGCTTTATTAGCAAATACTGTAATCCGATAGTGGGCTCAGATGAGTTAAACTCAGGTACGTGCAAAATGAATGGCCGATCCCCAAAATACATAAACATTTTGACCCCCTACCTTCATTTAAAAATTCACCAAAATTCAGGAAATGAACTGATTTTAATGAAATTTTCAGTTTTTATTAACCATCACAGAATATACTGAACTCGTTATTTTTTAACCTTTAGTGAAAATGTATAATTTTTTGTAAATCAAAACAATTTTACTAAATTTAAAATTTAAGAACTAAAAAAACAACTCATGAATTTCTGTTTGCTTCTTTTATATAAAAAAATAAAGAATTGTAGATGTAAACAATTAAAATTATTTTTTAATATTTCAGGAACATTATGATAAGCAGTATTCATTCAATATTTTCACAAAAAATAATATCATTTCAAAAATATTTAATGTGGTTTTAATGATAAAAATTCTCCCGAAAATTTCAAATGTAATATTATAATATTTTTCTTGCATGAATGATGATTGACGGTGTAGACATCAAGTAAGAATTTTTTTTAATCCTGAAGACAAAGGAAAATTTAAAAAAAATAAAGATTTGAATCAAAAACAAAAAAAAAAAAAAAACAAAGAAAATTATTTTAAAAAATTTAAATCCAGGACCATTAAGAAAAATAATCGAAAAATGGTATTATTTTTAATAATGAGTACATGTTTTTTAATTATTAATTTAGACGAATACAGATGCGTTGATTGATTGTACTTGCTTGGGCGAGGGGGGTCTAATTAATCTTTTTTACACAAACAAGATGTATTTTTTAAAATCAATATTTTAAGACTCTACTAATTATCTCTGAAATAGTCCCAAAAATCTGATATTAATCTTTCAGATTCAGTTTAAGTTTCTAACGACGCCGTAAAAACATTGCACTTTTTCTTTTCGTATAGATATTAACTATGGTTCTTTTTCAATATCTCCATTTTTAATGTGTTTAGTAAACTGCGCCAGAACCAGATTTACTTTAAGCTTAAATGTTTCAAACACAATTAAAAAACCACAACAGGAATCTAAAAAATAAATTAGTAAATAAATAAATAAAAATACGAAAAGGCGGCTTTCAAAACTATCAGTTTCCGCCATTAAATTGCACGTGCAACGAATTAGAGAATTAATAAAGATGAAACTTCTATGTTCTCTCTCATGTAATATTAAAATGTTAAATAAAATAATATTAATTTTATCCGTGATATTCACCAAATAGATCGGCTCTATTTCGAAATATTTATTTTTTATTTTTTCTCTTCAATTTTGTTTTCTGCGAACTCGCTCTTCCGTTCGTCATTTTGAATGTAAACTTGAACTTGTAAAGTCAATCACATTTTAAAAATCGTTTCCTTTATAAAAGCAAATAAAGTTAATCGAAAGCAGATTATAAAACAAAAACGTAAGTATTACTACATGAATTTAGTATGGATTTTTGCGCATTTGCAGAATACGTTAAAATGTAAGGGAGATAACTACATTTATTAAGCGAATAATCCTAATGAAAATGTTGATTTATTGAAAAAAAATTCTCTGTCGATTGTTTGTTTGTTTGTTTGTTTGTTTGTTTGTTTTTTTCAATACTGACTTAAATGTAAAAAAAGAAAAAAAAAACAGCTTCTTTATTGTTTACAAAAAAATTTTAATTAATTTTAAATATTTTGTTTACCAAAAAAAAAAAACAAAAAAAAAACGAAAAATAAAAAAAAACTATATAGATCTTAAATGTTTTTCATTATTTAATGGTTTTTGTTTTCATCTTTTTTATATATAATCTTCCCAGTGGATTATTAGGGACTGCCAAAAGTCACCACAGAATTACCACCACCCCTATATGTAAAACGATATAACGTTATTATAAATTAATATTATCAATATAACTTTTGTACCATTTAAAAGAAGGGCAAAATAAACTAGTAATAATTAAAAAAATGTTTTTTTCATCGAACAAAAATAATGAAATTGCGAGACGAAAATCGTGTTTACATTAATTGACGCTTTAAAATAACGTTCCCATGTAGTAGACATTCCAAACGTGAAAATATACCCATATTTAATAAATCTAACAAAAATCAACTAATCGTCAGATTTTCGTGAAATTTTCGATACTCATCTATTGTAGAATGAAATTACATATAAAATGCAGGGGAAATATTTTTTTAGTGCGTGATCCCCATATTTATTTTTTCGAAATTGTTATATTTAAATCTATCGAAATTTCTATTTATTACGAAACATAAGAGTTCAAATAAGTAAAAAAAAATATGTTTTTTTTTTAATTTAAATGCACATATTGAACAAAAATTTACCTTGAAGTTGCAATTAAAAAATTAATATAAACTTAATATTATTATGTTTTTTTTCACGATCTTAGCCGAGCGTTGACGAACGCTTTCGGCGTTAACGCCGACGAAAGCCGAGAATTCGGAGCTACGGTGCAAGAACGCTAAAAGTATGTGAATAGCAACAACATTACAAGGAAAAGATATTACACACACACAACAAAATGGATAAAATTATTCACAAAAAATTTGGATAAAATAAATCACAAACACTTACCGAAAGTGTTTTTTTAAAGTAAAATAAATTTATTTTGTTAAATATTTTTTTTTTTGGTTCATTTTGTTTTCTAATAGCTTTTTTTTGGGGGGGGGTAAGCAACAGTAATAAACACTTCAATGTTTTTTTTTTGTTTGTTTTTAACAAAACGTTATTAAACAGTAACAACAATGTTTTTATTTTTTTTTTTTCAGTGATGTTTGTAGGGGGGGACAACAATTACTGTTTATGTTTAGTTCCGACTGGAAGATTTTCTACTGACTGTAGAGGCAAAGTAGGGAGCAAAGGGTTTTCAGAGGATGTGGAAAGAAGCTCCTTCCCAACTGGGTAGCCTTCCGTGATTTGATATCGCTAAATTAAATAGCTGAAATGAAAGGCTGTGTATTTATACTTTGAACAATAAAATAACTGAAATGAAACGCTATGTGTGTAATTTCAATGAAAATTATTCGTCTGCTGCGCGTTCGTTTGAAGCGCCCTGATTGGCTGATAAGAGTAACGTACCGCTCGCCATGTTCCGGCGTTTTCCGACGGATGTCGATCAACGCTCGGCTAAGATCGTGAAATCGGTGGGTAAAATACTGCAGGAGTACCAAAAAATTAATATAAACTTAATATTATGTTTTTTTAAATAGTGTTTTTTTTTTTCGAATTAATATATGCTATAATCAGTTGAATTACCAAGAAAAAGAAACTTCGTAAACATTATTTATTTTTAAAAGATTAAAACGATAACCATTATTTCAAAATGTTCCATTACAACATAGATTTTTAATTAATTGTGTTTAATTTTTATTAAATATTAATTTTTAATATAAACATGACTCTTGTCAGCTATTGTATCGTCAGATTAAAACCAATTTGAAAATATTATTGCACAAATATTAAGCATTTTGTAGCCCCCTCATATTTTGTTGGTCTCTTTTTACCGAACAAAATATGGAACCCCGTAGGTAACCAAATGAACATTCAGTAAAATCGTATTTCATATTTAATATTTTTAATTTTTTGTGTTTAATTTTTATTAAATATTAATTTTTAATATAAACATGACTCTTGTCAGCTATTTTATCGCCAGATTAAAACCAATTTGAAAATATTATTGCACAAATATTAAGCATTTTGTAGCCCCCTCATATTTTGTTGGTCTCTTTTTACCGAACAAAATATGGAACCCCGTAGGTAACCAAATGAACATTCAGTAAAATCGTATTTCATATTTAATATACAAATGTTTATCATATTATCAATCGTTAAACTGTGTAAATCTTAAAACCTAACAAAATTATAACAAAGATTAATTATTAAATGCAGTTTGAAGAAGATAAACAAAGGTTTTTAAAATATCATTAGGTCGCTTCTGTTTTTCCATAGTTCATATAGTTAACACAAATCTGACGTCACGGAAACATGCGATCCATTTTTCACAATCGTTTGGCAGACCCTATGGATTATTATCATTAATCTATTATTTTATTTTCAATACTGAAACATAAAAAAACAATGATCAATGTCTCGAATCTGACGTAAAGCAAAAAAAAAATCTTTACAATAAAACCTTTTTATAGTTTTTCAGGTGTGCTGAAAACGAATATATACTTCAAAAGTGAATTAGATTTCATGATATGAGGAAATTACTTTTTCCAAAAGTGGGGATCACTTTTTTTATATAAATTTAATATAAAATGAGCGATACTAGTGCACTTATTGATCCATGTAGAAATAATAATGTTATTTTAGAAAAAGGATTCTTAACATCGGGAGAGGAGGGTGCTTTGTACATATTCTGTACTTTAACCTTACAATTTAATAAAAAAAAGATCTAGAACTTTAATTAAATTTGAAAATACTATTTTAAAAATAGCACGGATCAATAAGTGTACTAGCACCAAATAAGCACCCACTTTCAGGCCACACGGTGATAATTTTTTTGGGGTGGGGCTGCCTGAAAGCCGTTTTGGTAAATTGTTATTTACTTTTGACCTTAACAATCAGATGACGATTTCTATAGGTTTTTTGTATGCTGAAAACGAATATCTCATTAAACTTTGTCACAAACAAGTCGTTTTCCGAATATTATACAATGTAAAGAATTGGCCACCACTAATAACATAAGGAATTACATTGCTTAATAATCAGAAAACTAGTTTGCAGCAAAAATATGTATATGCTTACATATACAAAAATGGGCACCACTGATAACATAAGGAATGACACGTATCTGTATGCAGATTTTTCTCTTTAATATTTTTAATATCCTTGGCCTTTAATGAAAGATTAAATTAGAAAAAAACTTTTATCTCCACTCACTGGGTTGCCATAAAGTGGGTGCTCATTTTGCATTAAATTTATAATGAAAAGTGAGACCCCACTTTTTAAAAAAGTACATTTTTCATATCATGAAAACTATTTCTCTGCGCCACTGTTAAAGCATATATTCGTTTTCAGCACCCCCGAAAACTTATAAAAGTGGTAATCATAAAATCTTTTTGGGAGGCGGGGGAGGTGAAAGATTCTAGACATTGACCAGTACAATTTCTTCATAGTTTACAATGAAAAAAAGTATGAATTTTAAATGATTTTCACTGGTTTAAAGTAAAAAAAAATGCTCAACGCATGTGCGGAAGTGGTATGCTCCTGTGTACTTGAAAGCTGATCATTTTCTGACATGTGCAAAATCATCAAAATGGTTTCTGGTTTCCGACTCACAAAAAACTCCCATAAAATCATGAGAAACTAGCAAAAATACTTTCTCTTCCCTTTCTCATTCCACAGTCAACTTTATGCTTGCATAGGTTAAACGTCTTTCTTGAAAAAGGAAGAACAAGAGAAAGAAAAAAATAAGAATATGCAATCAAAAATGCAAATTGAACAATTCGAGTTATATATACAGCATTATCGTGTTGACACACCAGTTCTCGTCAGGTCACCAAAGTTAAGCAACATTGAGTCTGGCTAATACCAGATGGGTGACTGGGAATTCTAGACGCTGTATGTACTTTCTGCTTATCTCTGCATTGTTTCCATTTGTTAGAATAACTTAATACTTGTTAGAATAACTTATATTTGTTAGAATAACTTATATTTGTTAGAATAACTTAATATTTGTTAGAATAACTAAATATTTGTTAGAATAACTTATATTTGTTAGAATAACTTAATATTTGTTAGAATAACTAAATATTTGTTAGAACAACTTAATATTTGTTAGAACAACTTAATATTTGTTAGAACAACTTAATATTTGTTAGAATAACTTAATATTTGTTAGAACAACTTAATATTTGTTAGAATAACTTAATATTTGTTAGAACAACTTAATATTTGTTAGAACAACTTAATATTTGTTAGAACAACTTAATATTTGTTAGAATAACTTAATATTTGTTAGAACAACTTAATATTTGTTAGAATAACTAAATATTTGTTAGAACAACTTAATATTTGTTAGAACAACTTAATATTTGTTAGAACAACTTAATATTTGTTAGAATAACTTAATATTTGTTAGAATAACTAAATATTTGTTAGAATAACTTAATATTTGTTAGAATAACTAAATATTTGTTAGAACAACTTAATATTTGTTAGAATAACTTAATATTAATAGTATTCTTAATATTTGCTTAAATATGTACCCAGTCAATTCTTACAATCTATATAATGTAAACAATATAATAGTTTGTTTCCTACAACACCAAGCAAAAACAATATGTATCAAAATGAGGTGGAAAATATGGGAGAAACCCTTCACAAGAGAGCAAGATACAAATACAGTATTCAAGAGTGATTCGCCAATTTCCATCCATATTTTGTGCATGTCATGCCGCTTATGGAAGAGTAAACAATGGTGATTTGACTCTCCAGGAATATGTGCATGTACAGACGATTATGTAAAAATCATTATGTAAATGTGGAACATTATACAGTAAGGTTAGCCATGTCATTCATTAATAGTAAGGTTAGAGAAACATTGAAAAGATGTAATATGTGCATGTACAGACGCTTATGTAAAAATGTAATATGTGGAGAGATTGAAAATCAGTTATGGTGAAGTATATATGGATGGAGAAAGGAAACCGTTGACCCTGATAGGATAAAGTAAATGATTATAGATTCCAAAGAACAGTGAAAAGTAAACTGTCTTAAGGAAACAAGTGTTAAACTTTGAAACAAATAAGTTTTAAACCAGCTTAATATACCACCTTTTAGGCAATACAGCATCTCTAATCATAATTGTTGTCATTCCAGTTTAGACAACGTAATACCTAGTCCATATCGCTCAATTTCTTCTTGTGATTGTTAGGAGCTCACTACACTCCACCTTTCTGGTATATGTTTTTGAGAAATCCGCCACAGATTGAAATTTGATTAGATAACTACGAGTGATTGTGCAAAAACACCAAAAACTGGCAATGTTTGTAATGCCCCGAAATCTGGTCATGCTGTAGTTACTTCTTACACGGAAGATAATGCTGTAGATAGCAACGTCAGAAACAGGTTTGAAACGGTTTCACAAATCACACAACAATGTAATCTTGTTAAGAAGTGTTCTCTTTTTACAGTTAAGGACAGATTGAAGGAATTAATGAGACTCTGTTGCAAGATGCAAGCAAATGATTACTGTAAAGAACAGAAAGTGCCGCCTGAACACCGTCAGATGCATTGAAGATCATGACACTTCATATTGGCTTAAAGTGATATTTAGCAATGGATTAAAATCCAATAGGCAAAGCGTTCGTTGCAGGCATTACATCAGTCTAAGGGAGGATGAAGAATTTAATCCCAGTTGCACAGTTTAAAAGCTACAAGGTGTTTGAGGTTTAGTATTATTGTGGCATATTATTAGTGTCTATAGTTCTCTTGCAAGGTCGAATACATTCGACCAAGTACATTAATATGTTGACTTAGCATATTCTACCTTACTTTGGCCGAAATTTGGATGATAATCCCATCTTTATGTAGGATAGTGCTCCCATTCACGCAACTGGTACAATGATAAAATTTCAAATCGGGAAGAATTTGGGACAAAAATGAAAAAAAAATGCGATGCTTTTTCATCCGAGAATTACTGCAGAGAAATTCAAGGAATATCTAAAAGATTGCAGATTGTCTAATTGCAGAAGAGCTATACTACTAAATATTTAGTTTATTGTCTTCCTGTTGTATTTGTGTTAAAGTAATGTTCTAAAATTATATTAAAATACAATTTTCCATAGTGCAGAGTTTCTTTATGCCTTCTCAATTTGAAGTTAATTTTTAAATTGGCATGAACACTAGGATACTTTCATGAACACTAGGATACTTTCATGAACACTAGGATGCTTCAATTTAAAGTCAAATATAAACAGGAAAACTTAAAGATGGAATAAAAGATGAATCAAATGAGGTATAGGTTTTTAAACTGTTACACTCAATTTAGCTTAAATTTGCAGGTTTTGAAAAAATAAGTTCTGACTTTTTTGTGCCACCATATATATATATATATATATATATATATATATATATATATATATATATATATATATATATTATTGGTAGTATTGTTTAATTATCTAAACAAAACCATAATGTGCTTATCTAAGAGTGTTCAATGTTTAGACAAAGCAATATGAATATGTTGTATATGAAAACTTGTGGCTACACATATGCAAACATGTTTCAGTTACCACCTTGCTAGGGAAAATCACATCATCAGTCCAAGAATATCTCACAATATATATATATATATATATATATATATATATATATATATATATATATATATGTAGTTGCCTGTCTAGCCGCACTGATGAGCTGTGAAACAGCGAAACAGTACTGTATGTGGATGGCTATATATATATATATATATATATATATATATATATATATATATATATATATATATAGTGATAACACACAGAAACAAAAATGTTCACAAATTTCATACTAGAATTGTCTGCTAGGACCCGTGATGCTATGGTTAGAGTACTTGGTAAATTCAGATGTAACTTAAATACTTTTGAACGTTGAAGTTGTAATCCTCAGTGAGATTGGAAATAGAATTTTCAATAAGGCTTTTTATCCAGTCATAACTTATAACACCTGAATAAGATCGGGGGGTAACATACAAACATTGTTGAAATATCACCCAAAATTAGAACAGTATTCTGAAGAATCCAAATAATGTGAATATAATAGAATAATCAATCCTCATCCCTTAAATGGAGAAGTGTAAAGATTTTTAGTTTAATATTTGAAAATAGAAACAAATTAAGTATTGCATAAAATTCTCATTTTTTAAATTTGATTTATAATAGATGATTTGGATATTTTAACAAAAATCAACATTAGAAATTGCAGTTAACCAAATGAAATATATTTTTTTAATATTTATTTTATATTTTCAGAATTTGCAGCAATGAAAAGAAATCATTGGTGATTTAGAAAAGGTTTAAAATAATTATACATTTTTCATATAAATCTTCTAAAGTTAAAATTTACTAGCTTGCATATGATCATACACTACATTGTATATACGTTTTGTGGAATCAGATGCAATCAAACATATTTTGTGAAGTATGTGGTTCTTTTTGCATGGAAATCAAAATATGAAAACATGGTAAAATATCTTTACTGCAAAACCTGAATATCTAATGTAGTAGCAAATCTTTGGGAGATGTACCAGAAAGAAAAATTGGAAATATCCATTATGACTTCGAATTTCCTACAGCTACTTGAAAGTGAATGTGGCACCCTAGTTGAAATAAGCATCCCTAATGATGCTGGCCTTAACAGATGTGAGGGGGAAAATTACAAAGGACTTATGTATGACATAAAAAACTAGAATGTTAAGAAGGTATCAATCATAGCAGTCATTATAGGAGCAACCAGACTAAGAAAAAAGAATTTAAAAAATACCCGGTCAACCAAGAGCAAAAAATACAAACATTAGCACTTAAAGGGATGGTTAGAATCTTAAAGAGACCTCTCGATTGGAGTAACTGAACTAATAGGAATTTTTTGCATCTCGTAGAATACACCATCCCCAGGAAAAAACAAAGTGATAAGGAAATTAAGACAAAATATATACAAACTACATTACAGAAATCACATTTGTTGCGTCCTATAAAACACACCGAGGGGGAAAACGCACTCTTGTGAAGTATGTGATTCTTCTTTTGCATAGAAGTCACTTTTGTTGAAACATATGACAACACATATGGCAGTCAAACCATATTCTTGAGAACGTTGTGCTTCTTCATTTGCACGAAAGTAAAATTTGTTGAGGCATAAGACCACATATGCGGGAGAAAACTACATTCTTGTGAAGTATGTGGTTCTTCTTTTGATTGGAGGTCAAATATGTCCGATCATATGCTAACACATACTGGAGAAAAAACACATTCTTGTGAAGTATGTGGCTCTTTTTTTTCACAGAAGTCAACTTTGTTGAGTCATATGAACACACATACAGGAGACAAACCACATTCTTGTGAAGTATGTGGTTCTTCTTTGCATGGAAGTCGAATTTGTTTAGGCATATGAGAACACATATAGGAGATAAACCACATTTTTGTGAAGTATGTGGTACTTCTTTTGCACAGAAATCATATTTGTTACGTCATATGAAAACACATACGGGAGATAAATCACATTCTTGTGACATATGTGGTTCTTCTTTTGCACAGAAATCAAATTTGTCCCGTCATATGCTAACACATACAGGAGATAAACCACATTCTTGTGAAGTATGTGGTTCTTCTTTTGCACTGAAGTCAACTTTGTTGAATCATATGACAACACATACAGGGGACAAACCACATTCTTGTGAAGTATGTGGTTCTTCTTTTGCAATGAAGTCAGGTTTGTTGAATCATATGACAACACATATGGCAGACAAACCACATTCTTGTGAAGTATGTGGTTCTTGTTTTGCACGGAAGTCAAATTTGGTGCGGCATATGTCAATACATATGGGAGACAAACCACATTCTTGTGAAGTATGTGGTTCTTCTTTTGCACAGAAGTCACATTTGTTGGCGCATATGAAAACACATACGGGAGACAAACCACATTTTTGTGAAGTATGTTGTTCTTTTTTTGCACAGAAATCAACGTTGTTGAGCCATATGCAAACACATACGACAGAAAACCACATTCTTGTTAAGTATGCTGTTCTTTTGCACAGAAGTCACATTTGTTGAAAACATCATTGCTGTAAATATGTATTTTTTGCACAAAAATCAATTTTTTTAATCCCCAGGAAAATATGTTGGTGAAGTATATTGTTGTTGTTTTGCATAAAAGTCAGGTTTGTTGAGTCATATAAAAACAGATACGGGTTAAAAAACCCATTCTTGTTAGGTATGTGTTTCTTTTTTGCCAGGGAGTCAAATTCAAAGCAGGCATACTAAAAAGAGCTCTCGGGTTGATTCAATATTAAGCATGGAAATATTTGCAGTTGGTTTTGTTGCATTACAATCTTCAAAGAAAGCAAATAAAAAGAGAAAAAAGATTCTTGTGAAATTTGTGGCTCATCTTTTGCACCAATGTCAAATTTGTTGCATCATATGCTAACACAAGAAACTCAACATTCAGTGCAGTATAAAATCCTGGGAACATATACCCGAACGAACAGTTGGAAATGACGACTACACCATTCATTATGACTACATAATCCCGACTGGTACATATCTTAAAAACGCAGCTGCTAAATCAGATATAGTGATTTGGGACAGAGCAAACAAAAAAGCGACCGTAATAGAGGTCAGTGTACCCAATGATACAGGGCTTAACAGAGTTGAGAGGGAAAAGATAACAAAGTATCAAGGACTTATATATGATATGAAATGAAATTGGAAACTAAAAGATGTTTCAATTATACCAGTCATCATAGGAGCAACTGGGCTTATGAAAAAGAACTTTAAAAAGTACATAGCAAGCATACCCGGTATAGGAGCAACTGGGCTGATGTTGAATATTAAATATGACTCCACAATTCCGTGCCTGTAAAAAGAGCTGTAAAACATGATATATATATGAGACAATAAGTAGAAACTAAGAATGATATAATTGTCTTCTAAAAAAAAGTGAGAGTAAAAATAAAAAAATACCAGGTTTTATGTACGACGTGAAAAAAATTGGAATCTTTGGAAAATCTCTATTTCAGTAATTATAGGGCAATTGAAATTAGACAAAAGAATTTTAAAAACTAACTGGCAAATATACCTGGTGAACCAAGTGAAAGAGAGATTCAAACAATTCCCCAAAAAGAGATGTTAGAATCTAAAAATGATTGTTCACTGGAAATGTATGAGATAAAGCTTTAAAAAAGAGACAAACCATTGATGTATGTGGTTTTTGCATAGAAGACATATTTGTTGTGTCATGTAAAAACATACGAAAGACAAGAACTTTAACAGAACATTCAAATATCTATGTATTTCACATAGACTTAAATGTGAGCTTTCTGAGAACTTCAACTGATGAAAATTGAAATAAAAGAGAAAAGTGTATGAAATATATTAACTGGTTTAATAAAAAATTTTAAGAAATATTTAGACACAATTCCTAGAAAATGAAACTTGCAATGAAGCGATAACAGGGATAATAACTGTCTATAAATATCTTTATATTCTAATAAAATTACATGTAAGTTCCAGGATAATCTCTTCAAACTAACTAAAGTGTATGGGTAAACTATTTACCAGGTAAATTCGACACTTTGTTGTCAAAACTTCTAATTTCAAAACTCGACACTCTTATTTCCAAACCTCCAACTCAAAACTCAACACTCTTTCAAGTTGAGTTGCACACAACAACGTATGTAGCATGCCGTCGTCCATCAACAGCAAGATGTAAAATAATTTTTTTTTTAAAAGGTAAAAACCATATTGTTATGTGTATGGGTATTCTTGTGTTAAAAATGTGTTATTCTCTCACACAAGAACGTGAGAAACGAATATGATACTTTATGTGAATAATTTTCTTTTAAAAACAAAGTTTTTATTCTTGTGAAAATCTGAGATCACGTCTTAACAGTTTTTCCTTTTATTTTTAAATTCATTAAAACGTCTATTTTATTTCGAGTTTTTATGTTTAAATATCTACTTCATGTTTTTGTCTTTTGTCATTATTTTTATACAAATGTTTATTGTGCAAAATATTTTGAAATACGATTGATGTTCAATAATTAATGACTCTGGCCCATTTCCGTTTGATCTAGTAGAAATGTTGTATATGCAAGGATTTATATATTTATGGGTCATGTGGAAAATTACAACTCTGACTTAATTGTTGTCCCTGATTTAAAAGTGTTTGACATTAGTTAAGTGTGAAATGGAACCTGTCAAGTGTCATACAGTGATCAGTTGTCTTATTTGAAATCATGCTCATCACAGGAAAGTTTTGATGAAATTAAAAGAAACGATGTCACATCATATTATTCTTGTAAAACGTTGATATTGTGATTTCCAATATGTCATGAAATCTGTAGCAGCAACACCGAGACTTGGTTGCCCTCCATCTGTCATTGATGAGGTAACTGTCAGCCACTGTGAGGCAATCTTCTTTGAAGATCCATGCTTGACTATTTGTCAAGTCGCCTGAAAGCTCATGATTAGTGTGTGGGGAGGATTAATAGGTTGGTGACAACTTTCCAAAAGCAAAACCGTGTTGATTACCACAGTGTACCAAAGAAGCATTCACTCTATATTTCTTAAACTGGGATCCACAATTTACAGGAGCTTATTACCCTTCAATTTACAGAAAATATATTAAATTATCAAAATCAAGAAGTGAGGCTAGATCAGCAAATATCCCCCCTGCAAGATATGACTCTGATGCACAACACATTGTTCGAGATCAGAAGCGCAAACGTCTATGAAATCCTTTCTTGTGTATTTTGCATCACCTTGCCCCATCCGATTCTCACATTTTGAAGCGAGAAAACTGTTTTTGAAAGGAAAGCCTTTGTCAGATGATGCAGCTTCATTTCTATTATAAAAGATGCGAGAAAGGTGTTCTCATCTAGAAAAAAAACACTAATAACTGTGGCAATTTTCGTTGTGCTACTTATATGATAAATTAGACCAGGGAATTATGTACTGTACGCCTGTCATAACAATTTTATATTTTGGCGAACATTTTAGGGACAACTTCTTCGAAATCATACGATAAAACAAGCGTGTTGAACAACATCCGATTATCATTTACTGCAACATCAGATATCGATAAAAATTCAACAATTATAAACTGATTAACCATATACAGCATCAACATAGGAAGTTGTATAGCAGTTATATTTTTTGGGACTGTTTTATATTTATGTGAACGAATCTTTCTACTTAGAATAATTGATCTATTATTATCAGATGAAAATACTTTGTGAGGTGAACTTCTATTGAGCTACTTAAACACTTCTCTCATATCTAAATCAGTTGGCTTGGAAACATTAATAAACCGGTCGGTTAGATGCTCCAATCCACCAGCGATATGACATAGCATTTGTTTACATTATTTCTTTCTGCTGTTTGGTGAGCGAAAACGAAAAATAAAGTTTTTAAAAAATTGAGACATTTTTATTGATTTAACTTTGGCTTAAAAAGTTTTATTCAGCATGTTTTTTATTCTTTTCATTTGCACACGTAATTTGTCATTAAAAAATTGTGTTTCTTTTTTCCGCAGACCAAGATTAGTTGTGGAAGAATAAATTGTGACGTCATATTTTTTATAAAAGAAATTAAACATTAATGCATATTACGATCACCAGTTAATAATTTTGTTAATTTAAACATAAATAGAATTTTTGAAATAAAAAATTGAATAAAACGAAATTTTATAACAAAACATGTTTATATCTACACGTTTATAATAATATAATTGTAATGTTTAATCAGTAGGGATTCTTTATTAAAAGTCGTGTTTGGTACAGAAAGCAAAGTAAATAATCACAAAGCTTTGTAGAAGTGTCATCCAAAATTGTTATGGACGTACGGTCACAATACATCACATTAAGATTGTTAATTTTACAGTTTTAAACCATTGGCAACGCTTAACACGTTCTTTTGAAAACTAACTTACTTTTGGAAATGACCATAAGAATTAATCACCACTACAAAGTATACGTAGGTGCTATGGTAAGTTGTTTATTCTGCAATCCTCAAATATAGCACGCTCTTCCATACACACAATAAGAAATCTAATCACCCTAAGAAACTCAGTGGTAATAAGTTTTTGGTTGAATTTGCTTATATATAGTTAAACCCTTCTGCATATAAAAACATAAATTTAATTTCCTTCCAAAATCTGCATTGTTTCATATTCCTTACAGAATGGCAATTCATTTTATAATCGGAATCTTGCTTTCCAAATATGAAATAAACGCTGATTTGCTGCGACAGAAAATAAACACATTCTATTCGCCCTCTGAAAACAGGATGTTTTACCTGCGAACAGATCCTTTTAGGACAGAAAAAACACTGCACTGATATACTACCACAAAAAACTGATTTGTTTACATGCTTTCTATGACATAAGTAAGACACAAGGTCAATTCATATTCAGAATTAAGTTCTGGAAAATATCGAATTAATCAAGCTGCAAACATCCTTTTTAGTACCTTGCCATACTTTACGCAATAAGTAATATAAAATTTGTGATCCGAAATAAGTAGATAATGCCTGGGATAATGCATTCATGAAACAAAACATATACTTGACTTTGACCTTCACCAATCGCTTATTATAATTATTACTAATACACGACGTATCCTCGGCATATTTTGCAGGCTAACCTGCTCTTCCACTTGAACCCTGACTCTTCAAATCCTTGTTTCCGACTCACGCGTTTCATTCCTCAAGCAGTTTCATTGGCTCAACCGGCAGAGTGCTATTTGTCAACAACTGAAGTCTCATTCTTTACATTTAGCCACACACGAGACTTCGTGATGACGAAACATGTGTCTGTCGAGATCTAACAGAATAAAAACATTTAACGGACATTTTATAAAATTAATTCTATTCAAAAATTGTTAAGACATTAAAAGATAAATAAATAACTGTTTATAAAAATATTGAGGCGTTGTCATGCGTGTAAACCATTATTGTGCCCCCCCCAACTTTCATTCTTTATTTTTTATTGTTTTAACATTTTTTAATAGAAACGATTAATTTTGTAAAATGGCTGTTGTAATCTTACTTTAGATAGTGTTATTTACTTCTGGGTATTGCATCATTCTTTTGGAGAGTGGATTTATTTGCGTCTTATTGTCTTAGTTGCTGTCAGGTTAAAGGAAGTGCAGTCAAAACCATTGTCGTGACATCCGAAAACTTTTATTGTCTTCACAAGTTTTTAATTAATTTTGTAAAATGGCCGGTGTCATTGTTGCGGGGGCCGGTCGTCCGGAGACAATCGACTCAACAACTAACAAAATAGACACAGGCAAAAGGTAAACAGCATAAAGGCAAAGAAGAATCACAGACACAGGTTGTTTGGTTTAAAGACGAGGGTTCGCCTTTTATTTTGAATAGAAGCAAAAATCGTTCAATCCGGGTGCTGGTCGCCTAGAAGGTCGCACGTCACTGGAGGCAAGGTCTGGAGGTCCGGACTGGTATTCTGGACGTAGTGTGGTTCAAAGGGTGCTCGCTGGGTATGGAATGGTCAGCTGGGCGTCAGGGCGATCCGGAATGCAGGGTGAACACTGAAAGCTCGGGGATCAGTGTTAAGGAACAGACAACACAGAACGGAGGGGTCAGTGTTCGGAACAGACGACACTGAGAACAGAGGGATCAGTGTCTAGGAATGGACGACCGGTAGGGAGCCAGATTGTGAACCAGAGGAACAACATGCGAACGAGGTAGCGGACCAGAGGCGCTAGCGAGGTAGCGGGCCAGAGGTGCGAGGTAGCGGACCGGAGGTGCAAGTGAGGTAGCAGACCAGAGGTGCGAGGTAGCGGACCAGAAGTGTAAGCGAGGTAGTGGACCAGAGGTGTGAGGTAGCGGATGTGCAAGGTAGCGGACCAGAGGTGTAAGCGAGGTAACGGACCAGAGGTGTAAGCAAGGTAGCGGACCAGAGGTGCAAGGTAGCAGACCAGAGGTGTAAGCGAGGTAGCAGACCAGAGGTGCAAGATAGCAGACCAGAGGTGCAAGCGAGGTAGCGGACCAGAGGTGCAAGTGAGGTAGTGGGCGGGAGATGCAGGTACAGTGCAGGAAGCTGAGGCTGCAGGCAGGAGATGCAGGTGCAGTGCAGGAAGCTGAGGCTGCAGACGGGAGATGCAGGTGCAGTGTAAGAAGCTGAGGCTGCAGGCAGGAGGTGCAGGAAGCTGGATGCTGCAGGCAGGAGATGCAGGAAGCTGGATGCTGCAGGCAGGAGATGCAGGAAGCTGCAGGCTGCAGGCAGGAGGTGCTGACAGAGTAAACAAAGTGGTAGGTCTTTCGTAGAAACCTAGCCCTGAAAAGGGCTCTTTGAATAACTGCTGTAGCTGCATCGGCGCTGGTTCTGGAGTGGTTATGAGGAGGGCTAACAGAGTAAACAAAGTGGTAGGTCTTTCGTAGGAACCTAGCCGTGAAAAGGGCTCTTTGAATTACTGCTGTTGCTGCTTCAGCACTGGTTCTGGTGTGTTTCCTGACCGCTGCTGCTACCGCATGAGATCCTTCAGCTAGTGAGTGGATCTCCAATTCAGGGGACTCGTAGCCCCCTAGCCGGCTTGATTTTTTGGCCGAGAGGCGTTTTCTTTGTGGAGACAGGGTGTTACAAGTAGCGTCAGTCTCGGAAAATGAATAAATGAAAGTCATTAATTTCAGACGAAATGTTTACAAATCAAACTTAGTTTAGAAGTTTGAGAGTTGTATTTAAATTCATTCCGATTGAAACAAAAGGACAATCATTTAGCTATTAATCGTAAAAGATTAATTTTTATATGTATTTCGTGGAATGTGGAGGAAAGGAGACATAAGTAGGTCAGCGGCTGGCCTTGCCTTTTAGGTGAGGCTATTCGTCCACTCTCCTTTCTTTTCTTCAGTCGCTCATGCTAGAGATGACGCGTGCTTAAAAACGGTGGAGTGGGGGAAGGTAGTTTTTCTTGCCCCCACGACATCATATTGCTTACATAATGTTGTATAGTCTTTTCTACCGGAAATTGCATCATTATCTGGGTCTTACCGTCTTAGTTACTGTCATATCAGGCTATGACAACGTAATTGTGTGAAACTGGTAATTCTCATACGTGTAGTGCTAGGAGTGTCAGAAGTCGCCATTAAAAAGGAGTGATTGATTAGACTCGCTATCTTTCGAAGCTTATACCAACATGAATATTGTAATTTAAACCCTATTTTTTTCAATAAAAGGAGCAAAGACCAAGTTTTTAAATAATAAAAGTTTTAATCGAAAATCATACATTTTTTACATCGGTTTTCTTTGCAAAATATTTCAGGAAATTCTACGAATTTTAACTCAATCTAAATATAATAAATAAATATATATAAATTCAAAAAAATCATTGACCAATATAAAGTACTAATCAATGGTTGCTTCAATTCTTCATTTGTAAGAATTTGTCCATATTTATATTTTATATTCCATGTACTTTTTAAATAAAAGGATATTTTTAAGCAAGAGTCACAGAAGACTGCGTGCTACAACTCGTTCCCGCTGTTAGCAAAAGCGGTGTTTCCTCTATTTTTTTAATTGTTAAATACGGATGCCTAAAAGGGCAATAAATTATCTTCCTTTTGTATTTCTGACATATTTGCTTTAAACTACAAAGTTAATCAAGATGCGTCATCGTACTTGAAAAATGATCACATTTAACTCATCAGTTTTGGCCTTTTTAAAAGAAACCGCTCAACCAATTTTCCATTTTTTTTATTCTCTTAAAAAATACATGAGTTTTTGAGTTAATATATTTTATTTCTTCTTTATGGAGTGAATTTTATTTTAAAATATCTAAAAAAAAGCATTGAATGAAATAGAAAAATTGTCGTCAGCGTCTGATATTTACTGGAGAATCTAACCAGAACATGAGGTTTCAATTTAAAAAAATCAAAGTGTTTTTTTTGTAAGTTTTAAACTTTGGACTTTACAGATAAATTTGCAAATAACTTCTTTTTTGTTTTAAATTAGATTATTTTATTTATTGATCTTTTATCTTCAATTTGTGATATATAAAACTTAGGTGAGAAAATTATTTAGTTTCATTTTAATAGACATTTCAAAATGGGGGGTTAATTAAAAAAAACAACGTTTGTCTAGAATATTATATTCGGTTTATTGGAAAGAGCATAAAATTTCACATTGAACCTGAAAATATCGTAAAAATTGAACCGATAGAAAAAGTTTGATAGATTTTTAAAGTTTAAGAATTGAAAAAAATTAGCTCGTAAAATTCAATTAATTTCATTATATAGAAAAAATGGCTTTTAGTGAAAAATGAAGATTTTTAGTTAATAATGAAGATAACGAAAGGAAGTCTCATTTTAACATTTCATTAACAACTTTATTTGTTGTTTTAGGAAGTTGGGTTTATCACAAGAGTACAAGAGATAAAGGTATTAGTATGAGAGTTCAGTGTTCACACGCGCTTGTATTATAGTAGTGAAGAGTTCGTTGATAGAGAGAAAAGTGTTCCATGTATTTAAAGATAGAATTAATATATTGCCGGTGTGTTGAGGGAGACAATAGTTCAGTGTTTATAGCACGTGTTTAAAACAAAAGAGAAAGAAAAGGCAAAGTCTTCAGTTTTGTGTTGACGTGGGTGAATACGAGTTGTATTGATGTATGTTCTTTAGCGTGATAAAGAATGTTCGTTTCAGGGTACCACACGTGGAAACAAATAGTAGTTAGAAGAGAAGCATAGCTCGTTGTAGTCGCGTCCTGCCTGGGGCAATAGCCTCAGCTGAAGTCTGCTCCCAGGCAGGGCCTCGATCAAAGAGAGTTAATGGTTTCATGCTTCACCTTTTATATACTCTGTCACGTGATTGAGAGCTGAGGTTGGGATTGGACAATCCATGAGGAAATAAATTTCAAATCTCGAAGGTGGGAGATGTTGTCTCTGCCTATTGGAGGTGGTGTTGTCTCTGCCTATTGGAGCGGGTGTTGTCTCTGCCTATTGGAGCG
Organism: Euprymna scolopes; assembly: GCF_053919585.1. Taxonomy (NCBI): domain Eukaryota; kingdom Metazoa; phylum Mollusca; class Cephalopoda; order Sepiida; family Sepiolidae; genus Euprymna; species Euprymna scolopes. The sequence continues at coordinate 38,393,992 of NC_136527.1, forward strand.
GGTGTTGGCTGGTACAGGCTGCATGAGCGCGCGCATGCACTTTATAAACACATTTTTTTTTAAATAAACAAATTTAAAAGTTTATTTTGGAAGTATATCCCATAAAGAAATAAAACAACCGACTTTAAAAAGAGAAATTACGAGTTTTTTGCATTTTATTCGCATTTTTTTAAGAGTGTCAAAAATTCCCCCAAAATTCTGACATACTTAGTGTAGAGCGAAATATAAATTGAATACGATTAAAAAATAATAATTAGAAAATCGAAACAAGTAATTGTATTAAGAGAAGAAAAATTTCTAACTAAAAAAAAAATGGTAATTCTTTTTTGGCACGCCAGCACGGAAGCTCGCCAAAAAATAGGCCATGCGCCAAATTTCATTCCGTCACCAAACAACTTTTTACACCCCCCCCGTAATTTTTACACAAGAGGTTTCAATTAAAAAAATCAACGTGTTTTTTTTTAAGTTTTAAACTTTGGACTTTACAGGTAAATTTGCAAATAACTTCTTCCAGAGTCAGTTTCGTTTAAGAAAAAGATAAAGCCAACTTCGTACCGGGTGCATAATTTTGATTTTTTAAAAAATAATAAACGTTTTTTTTTCATATATATTTTTGTGTTTATTCTCTAGGTAAATGTCTAAACATTCTTGTAAAAATGAACTTTATTCAATTATATATATATATATATATATATATATATATATATATATATATATATATATATATATATATATATATATATATATAATATGTCGGTGGTGGTACGCATACAGAGATTTATCAAAAAAATTATTTTTGTTTTACAATCGAAAACATCGACTTCAACTATATTGTTGAATTTTAAAAACGCAGTTTTTTTATATATAATTTTATCTTTATTCGCTATATAAAAATGTAAAAATAAGTTTTTTTCCTGTAGAAAGTTGTTTTTATGACGGAATGAAATTTGGCGCTGGCGTACTTTTTGGCGTGTTGGCGTGCCAAAAAGAATTGCCGAAAATTAACTAGGATTAAAAAAACAACTTTCTACGGAATTTTTTTTTCCCATTTTTATCAAGCGAATAAATATAAAATATATGAAAAACCACGTTTATTATTTTTAAAATTCAAAAATGGATTGTACAACACAAATATTTTTTGGTTTGGCGTACCACTGAATTAATTTTTAGCTAATTAACATGAAAATATACATGCAAATCCAGTTTATTATTTAAAAAAAATAAAAGTATGCAATGGGAATGAAGTTGGCTTCTTTTTTTTTAAACAAAACTGACTTTGTTTGATAAATGTGTTTTTGGCGTACTGCTGAATTATTTTTTCTTGAGCATAAAATTTAATAAAGTTTATTTTTTTAAGAATGTTTATGAAATTTGGCACGTGGCGTACTTTTTGGCGTGCTGGCGTACCTAAAACGAATTACCAATTTGTTATGGCGTGCAATAAGCCACAAAGAAAACAGAACAACGGAATAGAGTTTAAACAATGTATTTCTGGAACAACATAAAAAAGGTTACAACTGAAAAGAGTAGTAAACGTCATCGAGCAGGCGAGGGTCGCTCTGGTGTTTAATCCACACCTGGGATGAAAAGGTCTATGGTTTATATAATGGATAGAACAGTCCATTTGGAGGGTGATTCCCCACAACACCCCTCTCCCAAGCTGATTTCCGTAGTTGTGAAAATCAGTATTTCTTCCTTTTGGAGCAGACCACCAACGGGTCTATGCGCTTCCTCTTTCTGCCGGAGAGTCTCGGTTCTGACATCCCTTGTTGAGGGTCTATGTCAAAACAGTCATACACAGTTTCAATCGCCTCACTGTCGTCCTGCGGTGGTTCTTCTTGATCCTCGTAGAAGCGTTTCCTGATTTGGTTCAGTTATGTTGGAACTTTGGGCCCTGAATGATGTATGTAACATGGCCCTGGATGATGTATGTTACATTGGTAATTCTTTGTAAGATCGTGCCCTGTTCCCAAAAAAGAAACGTTATTTCTAAAATGTGTAAAATACACGTTATCTCTGCTGCTAAACCGTTTCTTTGGTATTGTAGAGTTTCTGCTGTGTACTTTGTGTTTGGGTAGCAGTTTATCAAATACGGATTTTATTTTCCGTTAAAACATGATTTCTGCTGGGGATCTCTCTTCTGGTTTGTTTGGATTTCTCGCGATTCTGTAAACCTGCAGAAATTGCTGAAGGGCTTTTTCTGTCGGTGTACCGGACGCCTTTTTTAATGCCCTTTTAAGCGTATTGACGAAGTGTTCGGCCTGGCCGTTGCTGCTGGCGTGGTACTGGGGTGTCGTAATATGGTTGACTTGATACGTTTCGCAGAATTCTCTGAACTGTGTCGAGGTGAACTGTGTAGCGTTGTCGCTAACCAGACAGTCTACAACCCCGAACCCAGCAAACAATTCCAATAAAAATTTGTCATTGTTGCAGTGGTCGATTTTTTTGCATCTTAGTACCTCTGCCCATTTAGAGTAAGAGTCACCTACTATCAGGTAGCAAAAATCCTCCTCAGGTCCCGCATAATTGATGTGGATCCTCGACCATGGTTGTTCAGCCTTAGACTAAGGTTAATATGTTATCGATGGTGTTTTGCACCCAAAACACAACATTTGCATCTGTTCATCATGTCGGTAATATCTTGGTCCATAGCTGGACAATAAACAGAACTTCTCATTAGGCTTTTCATTCTGTTTATTCCTGGATGCCTCATGTGAAAATCCCTGAGAATTCTTTTTGAAGGGTTTGGGGGAGGACTACCCTTTCACCCTATGAAAGTATTTAGTCGCAACCAGAAAAAATGTCTGAACTGACGTCACCCAGTGTTAATTTCCGTTTTGTGGTTTGAATGAAATTGTCATTTAGGGATTCTGACTTAATTTCCTGAAGTGTGACCGGCAGTTCGCGGGTAATATTGTTTATCATAGTTTTTACATCACTATTAATACGTAGTGCCGTGATTACTGGATCTTCAAGAGGTTCGATTTTTGCAGGAATCAGTCCCGATAGACCGTTTGCATAGGCTAGTTGTTTTGAGGGGAGAAATTGAATTGTAAAATTATAGTTCAGCTGAATAGTTCCCCATCTTAATAGTCGGTTCGCAGTCAATGTTGGAAGTCCTTTTTTGATCCAAAAATGGATATCAACGGCTTATGGTCGGTTTGTAGAAAAACATGTCTCCGTACAAGAACCGGTGGAATTTTAAAACTGAAAATATAATTCCTAGGGCCTCTTTCTCGATCTGAGAATATTCTTTTCCGCTGGTAAGAGAGTCTGTGATGCGAAACCAATAGGCTGTTTTAAGCCATCCAGCATTCGATGTAGCATACACGCCCCGACGCCATATTTACTAGCGTCGCTAGCTACTATTATGTCCAACTGCGGGTTGAAATGCGCTAGGAATAGTTTTGAAGTCAGGATTCTTTTTACTTCTTGGAATGATGCCTGGCAATCTTCTGTCCACTCCCAAGCCTTATCCTTTTTCAGCAATTCATTAAGTGGTGCGCGCAATTTGTGCATATTTAGGATGAACCCCCGTTAATAATTTGTCAAACCTGAAAAACTCTGCAATTGAGTTATGTTTACTGGTGCCGGCATTTCTTTAATAGCGGTCGCCTTATCTTGGTCTGGGCGTCTGCCATCTTTATCGATTATTTTACCCAGGTATTTAATTGTTTGTAAAAAGAACTCGCATTTATCTGCTTTGATCTTAAATCCATAATCTTGTATTCGACTGAATACTTGTCTGATATGTTTTTCATGTTCCTCCCTGCCTTTGCTAGCTATGATAATATCATCAAGATATGCGATTGCGGTGTCCAAGCCGGACAACATAGTATTCATTACTTGCTGGAATATTGCGGGTGCCACCTTGACACCAAAAGCGAGTCTTTCATATTTGTACAAACCCGATGAGCGTTAATACAGAGAAGGTTAGCGCTTTTGACGTTTACTGGAATCTGTAGGTAAACGTCGCTTCGGTCGATCTTAGATATAAACTTGCCGCCATTTAATTTCGTGAAGACTTCTTCTGGACTAAGTAATGGATAGTGAAAATCTTTTAAGGACCCGTTGAATCTGGTCGCGAAGTCGGCGCAAACGCGAATATCCCCAGACCTTTCCTTTACATAAACTGCCGGAGCAGCCCATATTCAATTTTAGTCAGTATACCGATGCTTTTTAATCTGTCTATTCCTGATTTATTTTGTTCAGTGAAGCGAACGGGACATTACGTTTCTTTTTAAACACTGGTTGTGTGCCAGGTTTCAACTTAAAATCTGCGGCCATTTTTGTACATCTCCCGAGGCCAGGAGTAAATACGTTTGTGAATTCTTTTTTAAAACAAGTTATAAGTTTCTCCGTTTCTGCTGGGCGGGTATCTATTTTCTTGCAGAATGTGGATATAGGCAGATCCCAGAGACGAAACTACTTCATGCTGTCAGAACCGAACAGGTTTTCACTATCTTTTAGCACATACAATCTTAGTTTTTTCGTTTTCCCCTGTAAAGTGACGTTTGTAATTAATTCACCTTCAAAATGAATTTTTGTACCATTAACAACTGTCGCCGTTCTGTTAGTTTTTAACATAGTCGGCTTTCGTAATATTTTCAACGTTTTGAGATTTATTATTGAAAGATCCGATCCACTATCTAATTGGAATTTAATAGCCTTGCCGAAAACGTTAACTGTTACATATTTGCGTAGAGTTTCCTCTACGACGTCCTTAGTTCTGGTTTGACGTACACGGCTTCTATTCTGAGTTTTCCTACAGTGCGAACTTTTATGACCGATCTTATTGCATAAATGACATCTTTTTGTTAAAAATGGGCAATTACTTACCCAATGTATTCCACCACATCTGAAACAAGCGCTCGGTGCTTTTAGTTTTTCTTAGTTTCGGTGTTTAGTGTCTGTGTGCCATTTCGACGGTTTTTTCTTAGTTACTTTTTATATTCACGATGGCTGCTTCGATATTTCTTGCATCTTTTTTTATAATTTCTACTTTTTGACAATCCTCAGTTAATTTTTGAAGTGTTAAGTTCTGTTCATTTTCTAATTTTGTAAGGACTCTGCGCCTGATTTCCACATCTTTTCCCGAGCTTAACCCTTGCGAAAACACAAGACATTAAAAATTGTCTGCTGTTAGTTCAGACAACTTAAAGTCATCACAGTGTTTGTTCACTACAGCTGCGTAGGTGGCAAAATCGTCATTATCGTCTTTTACCACATTCAAACATCTCCAACGCTTATGGAAAAGAGACGTTTTCGGCGAGAAAAGTTCTGTTAACAAAATTACCGTCTCATTGAATGATAAATCTGCTGTTTTTCGAGGCAAGATGTAATCCACATATTTATCATGCTCAGCCGTTTCCAATTTTCGTAGTAGAAGTCTGGTTTTCTTTGGATCAGACCAGTTGCTGCAGTCAAAAATCTTCATAACGCCGAAAATACGCCGTGGATGATTTTTCCTCTTCCTCGTATTTAAAATTGTCTATCACGGTCCATATTGTATTCTGAGAACATGCTTAATTGCTTTCTGTGTTAGCATTATTCTTAACCATTTCTGTAATCAATCCCTCTGTTCATAATTGACATTCGGATGATTTTGAACTTCCTTTTGCTGTTCCTCTGTTTGTATTTGACATTCCGCTGTTTTTGCAATTCCTTTTGCTGTTCCTCGAATCGTATTTGATGTTCAGTCCAGTGTTTTTCGGATTGTAACTTTGCGGCATCGATATGCAACTTGGTCAAATGTTCCAACGCTACTTTCAATTCGTCTATTTTACTTTGTCAGCTTAGCAATTTCAAAACGTTCGCTGAATTTTACAAAACCGTTTTATTCTTTCTTATTTATTCCTCCAAACAATAAAACCAACAGAAAAAAACATAAATATATAAATATATAAAAAGTTCATTGTCTAAAGAAGAAAAAAATCAAGTGTATATTTTTCTCCAGAGAAAAAAATAACCCCCGATTTTAGCAGCGAAAACCACAAGGGACGAATTCTTTTTCGAAAAGTATAAAAATTTACCTTTCTAAGTGGCGACGAACCTTTTTCTTTTTGCAAACGTACAGTGCTAACTTTGAAAGTCGTGACGAACTTTTTCTTTTCAACTCTTTTTTTCCGTAATTATCTGTGTTTTTTTACCATGAACCTTTCAGTTGCAAGTGTTTAGACACTTCCTTAGACTTGATAACTAACGTCGTTAGTATTTTTAGAATACTATTTCAACGCGAGTATTTTTTTCAATGTCGTTACTGGTTTGTTTTTAGTATGCTCATTGAATCCAATGTCGTCAGTGTTTAGTTTTTTAGAACACTGTTTTTAAACGTGAGTACGTTATCCGAATCCAATGTCGCCAGTGTTATGGCTTGCAATAAGCCACAAAGAAAACAGAACAACGGAATAGAGTTTAAACAATGTATTACTGGAACAACAACGTAAAGGATTACAACTGAAAAGAGTAGTAAACGTCACCAAGCAAGCGAGGGTCGCTCTGGTGTTTAATCAACACCTGGGATCAAAAGGTCTATGGTTTATATAATGGATAGAACAGTCAATTTGGAGGGTGATTCCCCCACAACACCATTAAAGATAGGAATTCATCTGTAGCAGTTATATTCTAATGGAATTTGTCTTTTCATTTCGATTTAAATGTATTTATTCTGTTATATCTCCATGGACACATGTTTCGTCATCTCTTAAGTCCCATGTGTGGTTAAACGTACATAGATTAAAGTATGAAACTCTAATTGTTGGCACGTAGCACTCTACAGGTTAAGCGATGGAAACTGCTGAGGACAGTGAAACTTGAATGAAGCTCTTCATCATATTCTCTTTCGCACGACTTAATGAGACACGTGCTTGAGATGTAGCAATTACAGAGAACTATTTTCGCTAGTAAATTAATACTCCTCTCTGAGTTCTTCGGCCACAGGTGACCTATCAGCTCACAGGCGCATTGATTCATTTGTTTCCTAAAAAAGAATTGAGGGAACGTCAGTAAGTCAGGAGTGGATCTTCAGCCAACAACACGTCTTCTCTTTCGTCCCTGTCCACCGGACATCTTGAGCTAGCATTGAAGCTTTCCACTGAAGACAATTGCTATTAACTGGGGACAACACAGGAAATGTACTGACTGACCTATAACGACCTGAAAATTCTTCCTTTATCTCCGTTTGACCTTCAAGTTTTTGTTGCCAATAAAATCATATTCTACGACGTTATTGTTAAAAATAATTTTTTGTTCATGTTGTGTTGTGTTTATTAAATATATTTTATTAAATATATTTTATTAGAAGTAAAACATTTAAATTCCTAAAAATGATGATCCGACGAATACAAACTTTTTGAGAACATAAAAGAAGGCACAGAACAAACATTCTTTGAAACATTTGAAAATAAACGAAGACCACACGAAAGATAATAAGAAAAACTTCTCAGCCTATTTTATATGTTTCGCAACAGATACAGAATTCTTCCCTTTTTTACTAACAAAAAAGAAAAAAACAGATACATTTCTAGTGACATGCTCGTGTTTGTGTGTGCGAAAAAAATTGGATTTGTGTCTCGAAAAAATCCTTTTTCATGATAACTTGTAAATATTCCGTTTCGAAAGTAAGCAAAGGGAGACATTCTAAAAAAATTTTAAGTGTTTTTTTTAATTACAAGACTTGGAGGTCTCAGAATTGTTCCCAATCCTTCCATTCAAGAGAAATTCAACTTCTAGCTAATCGTCACAGAGAAACAAACACAAAAGAGAATCATTCCTATGAAAAAATTATTTTGCTTTGACGAATAAACTTGTAAGGGTCTATGGTATAGAAGGAAATGGGTGTTCATCTCACGGTAGTGTGTCGCCAATTTGTAGTGGACTTGTGGATATATTATATATGCTCCCCAGTGGTACAAAATATGAGAAATGAATTACATTGAGAAAGGAAGAATGAATTGCTTTGAGGAAGGAACGAACAACATGTTAAATTGAATTAAACGAACTAGGATTTATTTCGTGGAAAAGCAAGTGAAAGAAAAGGGTACTACACGTATTTAGTTTGGCGTGCGTCTCTCGCTGTTTACTGGTGAGAAGGAAAGTATATTCTCGTAGAGAGAGAAAGAGAGAAATTCAATCCAGTTTGGTGTGCGTCTCTCGCTGTTAGCTAGTGAGGAGGAAAGTCTATTGTAGTATAGAGAGAGAATGAGAAATCGTATAAAGTGTACATAATGTCTGTTAGCTCGTGCCCAATACATAGTAGCAGGGGACGTAACGCGCGCGAGCGAGCGCCTCCCAAAAAGGAGGCAGCTGGTTCGCCGAACCTCTCAGCCCGAGAGCTGGTCCGAAAAGGAAGATGCTGCTTATTGCTCTTACTTTTATAATTGTTTCCGTGCATGTGTGGATTTCCTTTGAAAGGGGAAGTGACGTTGTCCATGTGTGCGTATGTGTGCGCGTATGTGAGTACATGTGTGTGTACGCAAGCGTGTGAGTATATACACGTGAATGTGAGTGTATGTACGCGAACGTTAATATATCCACTTGTATGTACATGTGCACGTATGTTTGTGTGTGCTTGTGTATATGACAAGAAATATAGCTTGAAATGTGAACGCGTGTTTTTGTGTGAGACTAGGAAAGGCTCCCACAAACTCGTAAGTACCTCACTTTATCTCGCTCCACTTAAAAAAACACACTTTTACCACTGGCCTAGTTTTAAACTATTTCTTTCTATTTTATATCATTGTAAAAAAAGATTTTTCTTTTATTATTTTTGCCTCTTATTAAGTATTTCCTCTATTGTTTTTGTCTCTGGCTAAAATATGTTCCATGTTCTTCCACGTGGTCCCACGACAATGTTCTTTTTTCCATTTTCTTACCCTTGATTCTTTTGTCTTATATATATATATATATATATATATATATATATATATATATATATATATATATAATAGTTGCTTCGAACCTTCATAATAATATCACAGCCTAACATCTTGTCTCCACTTATATAGGCAATCATAGTACTCGTGAATATGGCTATTTTAAAAGCCATTGAGAGTTACACTCACGAGGTAAAAAAAATCTTGGCAAGCTGGAGCTGCAGTCGAACAGGCGCCGACTCCAGACTAACTCTTTATCTTCAAACCGCTACCATTGCCACTCAATCAAACCGAAACTCTGCTCTTATCACAGTCGCGGAAGCACAAAAATGTAAAATGCCCTGTTCGTTTTCTAACCAAGGACATTATATAATGGAAGGACAAGCACGATACACTTTCCACAAAACTCACACAACTTTGCCTACTTTATTAAAGACTCTCTATGCTATGCACGGTGCTAGGTTGATACTGTAGCTGCTTGCAGTATATGGCCATTGCAACTAATGTCGCGAATCACATTGCAAGTGGCAAATCACTCCTCTATTTCCATGTACGGTCAATATTCTCGTTCTCTAGACTTGAAATTAGAGAGAGACTTACACGAGTCTTTACCATAGTGGATTTACCCTACCCAATACTAGGTGCGGACTCCTGCACCACTTCAACCTGATAGTGGATATGCGCAAATGTTGGCTGATAGATGTGAATGCAGAACTTTCTGTCACTGGTGTGAAAACTACCCCCTCTTTCAGCTGTCTTCTTCATTGTAATAACGTCTAATAACCCGTACCAGACCTTATTACACTGCTACCGAGAGTTGACAAAAATTTTGTTGTAAGCAAACCCACGCACACCACAAAATAATGCATCGAAACCACAGGTGCACCTGTGTTCTCACGCTCTCGACACATCCCTGCTGATAAACATAAGGCAGCGAATACTGAAAAACATGTCTGGTAATGTCAAAACCAAGTATATGTTTCGTTTCATTCATCCATTATCCCAGGCATTATCAACTTATTCGGATCACACATTTTATATTAATTATGACGAGGGCACTAAGAACTCTTTTGCAGCTGGATTAATTTGACATTGTTAGGAGCTTAATTCTGAATAAGAATTAATCGTGTTTAACTTATGCAGTAGACTACATGTAAATAAATCAGACATTTGTGGTAGTATTTCAGTGTAGTGTGTGTTCTGTTGATAAATAAAGTCAGCGAAGGCAGAATTCAACCATATACTGAAAAACATGCCTGGAAATGTAAAAACCAAGTATATGTTTCGTTTCATTCATCCATTATCCCAGGCATTATAAACTTATTTCGGATCAGAAATTGTATATTAATTATTGCGTGAAGTATGGCGAGGGTACTAAGAAGTTTTTTTGCAGTTGGATTAGTTTAACATTGTTAGGGGCTTAAATTCTGAAAAAGAATTGATAGTGTTTAACTTTTGCTGTAGAATCATCATTTGTGGTAGTATTTCAGTGTAGTGTGTGTTCTGTGGTTTTTGAAAGCTAGGTTTTAGCTATATATTAGTTATAAACATGAATCACATTTTACTACAAAATTATTACAAAGGAGTTTCTTATGGTGATGGATGGACGTGCTATATTTACCAAAGAGTTTCTTACAGTGATTAAATTTTATTCTGTGTATGGATGGACGTGCTATATTTTAGTATTGCAGAATAAATTTAGCATAATACCTACGTATAGTTTGTATGGTGATTAATTCCTTTCGTCATTTCCAAAGGAAAGTTATTTCTCACAAGAACGTGTTAACTCAAAATATTTCTAAACTTTGACAACTGCTTTAAACTGGAAAATACCACTCTTAATGCTATATATTTGAAGAGTACGCCTGGAACAATTTTGTTAATTTGTATTAATTTTGGTGAGGGTTAGAGTCGGAAACCTCGGGATAACATGTCGGCAAACAGAAATATGCCGCGCTGAAGGTTGCATAATTGGAAGTATTGTTCCCTAGATAAACGTATGAGAAATACTCCCATGTACAATTTCTTTTTAAATAAAACCTTTAAAACCAGCAAATATTTATTGTGCTTTACTACAGTGAGGGCCAGAGGTCAAGAACCACGAGAATATAACGGCAAGTCATGGACAATATTTAAATCGACTATAAAACAAAGACCTTGATCGCTTCAAGGCGAAAACGCAAGAGAAAAAACATACATTCATAAACAAAATCGGATTTTTTCTAAAATCCCCCAAAGTGTATATCATACACAAACTAAAAAACAAGGTAAATCAACACACATACACAGTGTCGTGCACTCATATACATATATTTGTAGAGTCGAAGAAAATGAAGGGAGGAAGCGCCCAAATGTCTGCGCGTCATGCCTTACCTTGGAACGCTCATACGGTGTGCGTACATGCATGGCCGAAACATGAAAGAAATTCCAAAATGGCGCCGTCCTCATCTTGTAGATTGTGCGATCATCACTGGGCCCCACGTGACCGTTTTGGCTGCTGATTGGCCGAGGACGAACGCCGGAAGGATAAAGGGAGTGTGTTTGGAACATGGGGGCGTCTTTTCTAGGATCAACGTCAGTGTGATCGTATCGGTGAACTGCTGCAGCTTTAAGAGTACTTTAGTGTGTGTGTGATTTGTTGGGACTTGCTCGTCTGCTGACTTTACAGGACTTTCTTTTCTGCTGATTCTACAGGACCTGCCCTTCTGCAGAACTTGGAACAAAACTTTAAGCCTTTTCTTCTTTTAACACATAGTTGCCTAAAAAGGTAGAATCCGACTTACTTGTGAAACGGCTTTAAGCTATTTCGGCGAAATGGGGGAAAAATTGACCTCAAATTAATACCGGAGTTCGATCGATCAACGCCGGTACTTGACTGGGTGGAAAAGTTGGAGTTACATTGTGTTTTGTCTGGCGCAAAGAACTTCAAACGTGTTGTCCCTCTGCGCTTGTCCGGCGGCGCCTTTGCCGTGTATCAACAGCTCAGCCATGAGGGCAAACAGGACTACGAGACAATTAAGGCGGCGCTGTTCAAGGTGTTTGCGATTGACCCCGCCACTGCTTGGGAGCAACTTGAGGCAAGGACCCTACGTCCGGGCGAAATGGTCGATGTATACTTGGCAGAACTGACCAAGTTAACAGTCTTGTTTGGTGGACTGCCCGAGCGGGCCTTAGCATGCAAATTCCTAGCAGGACTCCCGACAGAAGCAAAGCGACCATTACGAGCCAGCTCAAGTGCGGATTCGTTGCCCCTTAATGACCTAGTGGATCGGGCCAGGACTGTAATGAAGAATTATTCCGAGATGAGGGAACTGGTAATTGCTGCTGCCCGGTCCACGCCAAATGATAAGAAACCGTATCAGGGACCCGGTCCACGTGGCGGAATCATATGCTACAAATGCAATGGACAGGGCCATATTGCAAGGAACTGCCGGCAGCAACCAACAGCCGTTCGCTGCTACCGGTGTAAGGAAGCCGGCCATATAGCTCAAGACTGTCCGGCAAACGGAACCAGAGACAAGGTGTCAGCGTCAACCTCTTCCCCACGCAGAAATTAAATGAGACGCTGCCGATCGTTTCGATGTATGTCAACGAAACACTGCGCTCAGCACTCCTTGACTCCGGGTGCTCCTGAACTATTATATGTGCAGATCTCTGCCACACTTGGAGAAAGAAGAACGTCCGAGTGACTACCATCAGTGGAGAGATGCGCACATGTTGCGGGGTGGGCAGCGTAAACATTCGGACGAAAAATGGAATCTCTGCTAACCTAGAGGCGCTGGTGGTACCAGAAAAAAACCTGAGTTTTTACCTGCTCCTAGGATATGATGCCATCAGAGCTCTTGGTGGCGTCTACATAATGGCGATGGGGGCGGTACATTTTCAGGAGAAAGCCCCAGTGTGTGCTGCACTAAAGATCGACCAACCAGACTTCAGCATCGAATTTGACGAGCAAAAGAGGGCCTGGACTGCCTCATGGAAGTGGTCGGAAGACCGAGAACCGGCCAAACTGCAAAATGGCATAACGGAATACCATGTTCCCGACCACATGAGGCCCACATACGAAGAAGAACTTCGCAGATGGATCGAGGATGGCTGGCTGATTCCCTACCCCTACAAAAAACTTGGACCCCCCCCCAAGGGTCTGATCCCATTAATGGCAGTTGCTCAACAGAGCAAAGCAAAAGTCAGGCCGGTGATGGATTACCGAGAACTGAACTCATATGTTGATGCGTTCACAGGCGATGCCGACGTGTGTGCTAGCAAACTGCGAGAATGGCGCCAGCTGGGTTCTAATGTGTCCCTGTTGGACCTTAGAAGAGCATATCTGCAGGTCCAGGTTAGCGAGACACTGTGGCCGTTTCAGACGGTAGTGTTTTCCGGTAGGAGGTATTGCCTCACGTGACTGGGCTTTGGGCTGAACGTTGTGCCCCAAATCATGACGACGATCGTCAATGCTGTATTGTCACAGGATAAGACCGTAAAAGAGGGGACATCAGCATACCTTGACGACATATACGTGAATGAAGACGTTGTGCCATCATCACGTGTGTGGGCTAAGCTTGCCGAACTTGGACTGATTTGTAAGGATCCAGAACGCTTGGATGATGGCGCTCGTGTTTTGGGGTTGAGCGTTCAACAGGAGCGAGGGACCTTGAGGTGGGGGCGCGGAACAGCAGTCCCCGAAGTGCCCCATATCCTCACGAGGCGGGCCATATTTTCCCTGTGTGGAAAACTGGTAGGACACTTGCCAGTATGTGGATGGACCCGGGTCGCAACAGCCAGCATGAAGAGGAAAGCGAGTGCAGTTACCAAAGGCTGGGATGACAAGACGGTGGACAATCTGTTGCTTCGCATGGTAAAAGAAACCATCACAAGAGTCAAGCAGGAGGACCCCGCTAAAGGAGATTGGTGCGTCCAGGGAGACAGACTAAATGTGTGGGTGGATGCGAGCTCCCTTGCGATCGGGGCACTATTGGAGATGAACGGGTCTGTGATTGAGGACGCCTGCTGGTTGCGATCACTGGATGATGCAACACATCAACCTAGCGGAGTTGGATGCGGCGATAAAGGGAGTAAATATGGCACTCCAGTGGAAGGTTAAAGAATTGTGCTTACACACAGATTCGCTGTGCATGTACCACTGGATAGTTGACACACTAACAGGCAAAGCGAGAGTGCGCACCAAGGCGGCTACCGAAATGCTAATCAGACGAAGGTTGGAGACACTAAGGAAGTTGGTGGAAGAGTACAACCTATCGGTGAACGCGGTGCTTGTCGCTTCCACCCGCAATCTTGCAGATAAACTCACCCGTGTGCCCCAGAGGTGGTTCGATGCAATGAAGAAAGAAGCCGAACCAGGATCGTTATGTGCTGCCTCTATTGAGGAGACGGATGAAATCAAGAGGGTACACCACGACACTGGACACCCCGGAGTGAGACGGACATATTATTTCGCACACTTAACCAACCCGTCAGTGTCCAAAAACAGAGTAGAATCAGTGGTCAAGGAATGCCAAATATGCCAGTCAATCGACCCGGCTCCCACCAAATGGCAGAAAGGTCGGCTGGAAGTCGACGGGACTTGGAGCCGGCTAAGCATGGACATAACCCACTATGGTGGTCAGCACTTCCTCACACTAATCGATTGCGGACCGACGAGGTTTGCGATCTGGCGACTGTTAACAAGACAGGACTCGGCTAGTGTACCGCCAATTAGAGTCTATATTTTACGAGCGGGGGCCACCTGAAGAGATTCTCATGGACAACGACACAGCCTTTTGCAGCGGGGAATTCAGGCATTTCATGGACGAGTGGGGGACCCGGCTTAGACACAGGTGTGCGTATGTGCCGAGTGGCAACGGTATAGCAGAGCGGTGCCACCGAAGTGTGAAACGGATAGCAGCAAGGAAGCAATGCACAATTGCGGAGGCGGTATATAGGTACAATACAACGCCAAAGGATGACGCGACTGCTGAAAGTGCACCTGCTAATGCGATACATCGCTATCGAGTGCGTGGTAAGGGCATTGACGCCTGCCCGCCTAATCAGAAGAAGACGCAAGGATGGTACAAGTCAGGGGTCACCGTCTGGGTAAGGCCTCCCAATAACCGATGCACGACCAGGTTCAGACAGCGACGGATCACCGGCATAATTGGTGAGCAGGCTGTGCTGGTTGATGGTGTCCCACGCCATGTAAGGGATGTCCGGCCCGCCCTTGATATAAACCAAATGGTGAACAGTGAAAGTAATGAATCATCCAGTGATGAAATGTGGATCCGGCCTATTGCTGAGAACCTCAGCACGGATGGCGATAGCTCCAGCACCATTCTGAGAGCTCAGATGAAGATGTAGATGAAGCGCAGCCGGATGGTAGGACTGTGGACACTGACCCAGGTAGCTCGGAGGAAGATGAAATGCAGCCGGATGGTAGGACTGTGGGCACTGACCCGGGTGGCACTGGTGGAGATGAAGAAGCCCAGCTAATCCCCCTCCGTAGGAGCACCCGCATCAAACGACCGTGGCCGCAATGCCGCATGTGTGATCTTGAGACCAGGGGGGGTGTAGAGTCGAAGAAAATGAAGGGAGGAAGCGCCCACGTGTCTGCGCGTCATGCTTGTGAAACGGCTTTAATATTACTTACATGTGCATATTATTCACACTATGAACATATTGACTCACACATTTAAAAAGCTTTGTGATTTGCTTTTTGTAGAAAACACGACTTTTAATAAAGAAACCTTAATGATTTGAAATAATTATTATATCTTCATAAAATTCTAAATATAAACATCTTCTCTTATAAAATTCCGCTTTCTTCAACTTTTTATATAAAAATCTATTTATGTTTTAAGTATCACTTGTTAGCTGATAACCGCAATATTCATTAATACTTCATTTATTTTCTCTATAATAAATAAGCACTTCACAATGTGTTCATTCTCCACTAACCCAGCAATGGTCCATGGAAAAAAGAAACACAATTTTTTAATGCTAAATTAGGTTTGCACTTACAATTTTTTTTAAAATGCCGAATAAAACGTTTTTAATCCAAAGTTAAATTCATGAAAAAAAAAAATTAATTTTAAAACTTTATTTCCCGTTTTCGCTCCTCAAAAACAGAAAGAAGTTAAGAAATGATTTAAACCAAATGCAATGTCATATCTCTGGTGACTTAGATGGGCACGGTTACACGACCAGTTTGTTAATGTTTCAAAGCCAACTGATTTAGATACGAGAAGTAAGAAGATCAGTAAAAGTTCACCCACACAAAGTATTTTCATCAAATAATAATAAATCAATCATTCTAAGTAAAATTCGTTCACATAAATATAAAACAACGCCACAAAATATAACTGCTACACAACTTACTATCTACGTCGAGGTTGTATATGGCTAATCAGTTTATAGTTGTTGAATTTGTCTCGATATCTGAGGCTGCAACAGTAAACGATAATCGTATGATTTGGAAGGAGTACGTAATGCCGTTGTCTAATTTTTCATATAAGTAGAACAACGAAAATCGTCAGTTATTAGTTTGTTTTCTAGATAAGAACATCATAGAGTTACACATTTCTCGCATCTTTTAAATCAGAATCAAGCTGCATCATCTGGCAAAGGCGTTCCTGTCAAAAACAATTTTCAGGCTTCAAAATGTGAAAATCAGATGGTGCAAGGTGAGGCAAAGTGTATGGCAGAGGATTTCATAGACATCTGCACTTCTGATCTCGAACAATGTGTTGTGGATTGGAGTCATATCTTGCAGGGGAGATATTTCCTGGTCTGGCCCTGACTCTGGATTTTGATAGCTTTAATATATTTTCTGAAATTTGAAGCATATTAAGCTCCTGTAAATTGTGGATATCGGTTTAAGACACCTAAAGTTAATACTTCTCCAGTACAGTATAGTAATAAACGCGGTTATGCTTTTGGAAAGTTGTCAGCAACTTATGAATCCATCAGATAATTTCCACAGACCCTGCACTAGTCATGAGCTTTTTAGCGATCTGACAGATAGTCAAGCATGGATCTTCAAAAAAGGTTCACAATGGCTAACAGTTGTCTCATTAATGATAGATGGAAGGCAATAAGACCAAGGTGATGCTGTTACAGATTTCATGGCATATTGGAATTCACAATGTCAACGTTTTACAAGAATATGATGTGACATCGTTTCTTTTAATTTCATAAAGTTTTCTATAGTATGTCCTGTGGTGTACCTGATTGCAAAAAGAGAACTGATCACTGCATGACACTTGACATGCTCCATTTCACACTTAATTTCAAATGCTTGTAAATCAGGAACAAGTTCAGAGTTGTAGTTTGCCATATGTGCAAAGTACAACTCTGAACAGAGATATAAATCATTGCATATGCAACATTTCTACTAGATCAAACAGAAGTGAGTCAGGGGCATTACTTATTGAACTTGAATCGTATTTA
Source organism: Euprymna scolopes (assembly GCF_053919585.1). Taxonomy (NCBI): domain Eukaryota; kingdom Metazoa; phylum Mollusca; class Cephalopoda; order Sepiida; family Sepiolidae; genus Euprymna; species Euprymna scolopes. The sequence goes on from NC_136527.1 coordinate 38,411,307, forward strand.
AAAATCTTGCACAATAAAGATTTGTATGAAATTAACAATGTTAAAAGGTTAAAACATGAATTAGATATTTAAACATGAAAACTTGATATAAAATAGACGTTTTATTGAAATATATTAAATTTAAAAATAAAAGTAAAAAAACTGTTAAAGACATGACCTCAGTTCTTTTGGGTGGTTTTTAAGATTTACATGAGAATAAAAACTTTGTTTTTAAAAGAAAATTATTAACATAATCAAAGTATCATATTTGTTTCTCGTGTTTTTCCGTGAGAGAGTAGCACATTTTTAACACAAGAATACATATACACATAACAATAATATGGTTTTTAACTTCAACATTTTATCATTTTAGTTCTCGGTGTGGATGGACGTGTAAAAAGAAGGTGTTTATTTTAGTACGTATTCGTGTGCAACTCATCTTGAACGAATGTTGAGTTTATGAGTTGGAAGTTTGGAAACAAGTGTCGAGTTTTGGAATGAGAAATTTTGACAAATTGTCGAATTTACCTGATAAATAGTTTACCTATAAACTTTAGTTAGTCTGAAGAGATCCTTCTGGAACTTGCACATAATTTAATTAGAATATATAGATATTTACAGACAGTTATTATCCATGTTATCGCTTCATTGCAAACGTTTGATTTTCTAGAAATTGTGTGCAAATATTCCTTAGGATTTTTCATTAAACCAGTTGGTATATGTCATACACTTTTCCCCTTTCTTTCAATTTTTATCAGTCGAAGTTCTCAGAAATCAATGAGCTCCCTACATGGGTCTCACATTTAACTTTATATGAAATGCATAGATATTGAATGTTCTATTAAAGTTCTTTTGTTTTTCGTATGTTTTTTGCATATGACACAACAAATGTTCCTTCTATGCAAAGAACCACATACGTCAAAGGAATGTGGTTTGGCTAATTTTAAACTTCAACATTTTATCGTTTAAGTTCTCGCTGTGGATGGACGAGTAAAAAGAATGCGAGCTATATACGTAGTTGTGTGCCACTTCCTTGAAAGAATGTTGAGTTTATGAATTGAAAGTTTGGAAACAAGTGTCGAGTTGTGGAATTGGAAATTTTGACAATATATAGATATTTATAGACAGTAATTATTCCTTGCAAAAGTTTAGTTATCTAGGAATTTCCTGCAAATACTTCTTACGATTTTTTTATTAAACCAGTTAGTATATTTCATATACCTTTTCTCTTTTCTTTCATTTTTCATCAGTCGAAGTTCTCAGAAATTAATGGCGCCCTACGTGGGGCTTACACATTTAACTCTATATGAAATAATTAATATTTGAACTTACACATTTAACTCTATATGAAATAATAAATATTTGAACTTACACATTTAACTCTATATGAAATAATAAATATTTGAACTTACACATTTAACTCTATATGAAATAATAAATATTTGAACGTTCTAATAAAATTCTTTTTGTCTTTTGTATGTTTTTGCATAGGACACAAATGTGACTTCTATGCAAAGAACAACATATGTAAAAGGAATGTGGTTTGTCTCTTTTTTAATTTAATTATTTTGTTTAAGCTGGTGATGGCGCATCCTACCGGATGCTAGACAGTCACCCTTTATCTCATACATTTCCACCGAACAATCATTTTAAGATTCTAATGTTCCTTTTTGATCAATTGTTTGAATCTTTCTTGCACTTTGTTCACCAGGTATATTTGCCAGGTAGTTTCTAAAATTCTTTTTTCTAATTTAAGTTGCTCCTATAATTACTGAAATAGAGATTTTCCAAAGATTCCAATTTTTTTCACGTTGTACATAAAACCTGGTATTTTGTTATTTTTTACTCTCACTATTTTTAACACAGTATTATTGAAGGCATGAACTTTTAAGGTTGTAACTTTCTACTTATTGTCTCATATAATTATGCCAGGTTTAACAGCTCCATTTCAAGGCTCATAGCTTTCGGAATCCTAGAGTTATAGTGGATGGTGTATAACATGTCCAGGTGCTGTTCCCAATACTTGCTGCAGCATTCAATATTCAACATGTTATAGATCGTCATGTGGATATACTTACACATTCAATTGTATTCCATTGTATAGTAGCCATCCTCTACAAGAACCTGACTGCTCGATGTCAAATGGCTCATCATCACTATTTCTGTGTATTTCAAACTTATATAGTCCTGGGTGAATGAATCGTGAAAATACATGTAAAATATTGTTTGGCTCATTTAATATAGTCCTTAAAATTTATATAGTCCTGGGTGAATGAATCCAGAAAATACATGTCACAATATTGTTTGGCCCATTTTTCCAATTTTTTTGTAATGGAAGTTCTGGAGTATTTTAAACAACTCCTTTGGGTGATTTCCGTAGCAGACTTGTTTTCTAATTTTGTCATATTTGTAAAATAGGCTTGATTAAAATGGTTGTCCACTTACATGATAGAGGTTGTTCTGGCTCGTTTCATAAGGCTGCAATACAATGTTGAGATATGGATATTGGAAGATCATCAGATACTGTTTCTTGTATGTGTTTTCATATGATGCATCAAATCTCACATCTATGCAAACAAGTTTTGTTTTCTTATCTTTTTTGCTCCCACGCTTTAAATTTTACCTCCCTTCAAAGAAGACCATATACCTAACAAGTTTTTTCTCTCTGTTTTAATTTTCTTACACCTTTGTTTTGGCTGTGGATGGAACATTCTACTGGATGGCAAACATTCTCCCATTAATTTAGTTGCTCCAACCGAAAAATCGTTTTAAAATTCTAACCGTCCCTTCAAATGCTATTGTTTGCATTTATCTTGCACTTAGTTAACGGAATATATTAACCAGATAGTTTCTGAAACTTTTTCATAAGACTGGGTGATCCTATAATGAGAGGTATGATTGATACATTCGTAAGATTCCAATTTCTTTTTATGTCGTACATAAGTCTTTGGTATCTAGTTATTTACTACCTCTCTGCTCTGTTTAAGCCAGCATCATTAGGAATGCTGACTTCAACTAGGCTTGCCACATTCCATTCTTGTCCCACATCACTATGACAGGCTTAATAGCCACCACATTTTCAAGGTATGTAGCTGTAGGAAGTTCGTAGTCATAGTGGATGGTGTATGACTTATTTCCAACTGTTCTTTCTGGAACAAGTACTCATGATTTGCTACTACATAAATTATTAGGGATTTTACAGTTTTTTTAACGGAGATATTTTTGTCCCGTATGTATATTCATATGTATTGACTCCCAAAGTTGACTTCTGTGCATACTTAACATGAATGTGGTTTCTCTCCTGCATGTGTTTTCGTATGATTCAACAAAGTAGACGTCTGTGCAAAAGAAGAACCACATATTTCACAAGAAGGTGGTTTGTCTCCTGTATGTGTTGTCATATGATTCAACAAATGTGATTTCCGTGAAAAAGAAGAACCACATATTTCACATAAATATGGTTTCTCTCTATTTTTTCATTTTTCTTATCATTTTGTTTAAGCCAGGGATGGGGCATCCTACCAGATGCCAAACATACACCTGCTATTTAAGACACTCCAACCGAGAGATCTTTTTAAGATTCTAACCGTCCCTTTAAGTGCAATTGTTTGAATCTCCTTTGCACTTGGTTTACCTGGTATATTTGTAAGATAGTTTGTAAAATTCTTTTTCATAAGTCCGGTTGCTCCTATAATTACTGGAATGATAGAGATCTTCTTAAGGTTCCAGTTTCTTTTCATGTCATACATAAGACCCTGGTATTTAGTAATCTTTTCCCTCTCAGCTCTGTTTAACCCAGCATCATTCGGGACACTAACTTCCACCAAGGTTGCTTCCTTCTCCTTCTTGTCCCATATTACAATGTCGGGTTTTATAGCTCCGTTTTCTAGGTATGTGGCTGTAGGGATTGCATAGTCATAGTGGATGGTATATGACTTGTTTCCGACTGTTCTTTCGGGTATATGTTCCCATGACTTCTTACTGCATTCGATATTTAACTTATTGCAGATCGTCCAGTGGAGATATTTGCATACTTCATTGTGTCGCATTGTATAGTAGCCGTCCCCTAGCAGAACCTTACAGCTAGAAATCAGGTGGCTCACACTCTCTACTTCTGTGTGGCAGAACCTCCCGTATGTGTTTTCATATGATGCAACAAATGTGACTTCTGTGCAAAAGAAGAACCACATACTTGACAAGAATGTGGTTTCTCTCCCGTATGTGTTTTCATATGACTTAACAAAGTTGACTTCTCTGCAAAAGAAGAACCACAAACTTCACAAGAATGTGGTCTCTCTCCTGTATGTGTTTTCATATGACTTAACAAAGTTGACTTCTGTGCAAAACAAGAACCACATACTTCACAAGAGTGTGGTTTCTCTCACGTATGTGTTTTCATATGATTCAACAAAGTTGACTTCCGTACAAAAGAAGAACCACATATTTCACATGAATGTGGTTTGTCTCCTGTATGTGTTTTCATATGATACAACAAATGTGACTTCTGTGCAAAAGAAGAACAACATACTTCACAATAATGTAGCTTCTCTCCTGTATGTGTTTTCATATGACTCAACAAAGTTGATTTTTCTGCAAAAGAAGAACCACATACTTCACAAGAATGTGGTTTCTCTCCTGTATGTGTTTTCATATGACGCAACAAATGTGACTTCGTTACAAAAGAAGAACCACATATTATACATGAATGTGGTTTCTCTCCTGTATGTGTTTTCATATGACACAATAAATTTGACTTCTCTGCAAAAGAAGAACCACATACTTCACAAGAATGTGGTTTTAATCCCGTATGTGTTTTCATATGACTCGACAAATGTGACTTCCGTGCAAAAGAAGAACCACATACTTCGCAAGAATGTGGTTTATCTCCTGTATGTGTTTTCGTATGACGCAACAAAGTTGACTTATGTGCAAAAGAAGAACCACATACTTCACATGAATGTGGTTTTTCTCCCGTATGTGTTATCATATGACTCGACAAATATGACTTCCATGCAAAAGAACACCCACATATTTCACAAGAATGTGGTTTGTCTCCTGTATGTGTTTTCATATGACGCAAAAAATGTGACTTCTGTGCAAAAGAAGAACTACATACGTCACAAGAATGTTGTTTGTCAGCCATGTTAGATATATTCCACAAAATATATATGTAATGTAGTGTATGATGATAACCAGGCTAGTATATTTTAACTTAAGAAAATTTATGTAAAGAAATGTATAATTATTTTAAACCTTTTTAAATCACCAATGACGAAAACTCCTTCTACTCCATTAATTCAATTCTTTTCAATGTTGCAAATTCTGAAAATATAAAGTAAATTAGAAAAATATATTTCATATGGTTAACTTGAATTTCTCATGTTGATTTGTATTAAAAATATCCAAAACATCTTTTATCAATGAATTCAAAAAAGAAAATGTGTATCGTTTTATGCAATACTGGTCAGTCAACAAAATTATTATTGTTAATGAAATTTAAAAAATTAGTACAGTTTTATGAAATACTGGTTAGTTTACAAAATTTATTTATTTCTATTTTCAAACATTTAAGTAAAAATGTTTACGTTTCTTTATTTTAGAGATCAGGATTGATTATTCATATTATTTGGATTCTTCAGAATACTGTCCTTACTGCAACACAAATACAACATAAACACAATGAACTAGGTAATATTTAGTAGTATAACACTTCTGCAATTTGATAATCTGCGATCTTTTGGGCATTCCTTGAATTAGCAGAATTCAAGCTGCATCATCTGGCAAAAGCGTTCCTTTCAAAAACAATTCTCAATGTCATATGTTTTTGATAGGATTGAGGTCTGCAGATTGTGCAGGCCAATTAAAACATTGAATATTTTGCCCTTCAAGTAATCTCTTGACACTGTCAGTTACATGAATGGAAGCATTACCCTACATAAATATAGGATTATCATCCAAATTTCGGCCAAAGTAGAGTAGAAAATGCTCAATCAACATATAAATGTACTTGATCGAATGAATTCGAACTTCTAAGTAAACTCTATGCACTAATAATACGCCACACATACTGAACCTCAACCACCTTGTAGCATTGAAACAGTGCACCTAAAATTAAATTCTTCCTCCGTCCTTCGACTGACGTAGTGCCTGCAATCAGTGTCTTGCATATTAGATTTTCATTTATTGCTAAATATCACTTTCGACCAATATGAAGAGTCATGATCTTCAATGCATGTGACGGCACTTTCTGTTCTTTACAGTAATCATTGCCTTGCATCTTCCAACAGAGTCTCACGAATTAAATTCCTTCAATCTGTTCTTAACTGTAGAAAGAGAAAACACTTTTTAAAAAGATTACACTGTTGTTGAATTTGTGAAGCCGTTTTAAATGCTTCTGGCGTTGCTATCCATAGCATTTTTCTCCTGTAAGAAGTAACTCTAGGATGACCAGATTTAGGGGCATCACGAACGGTGCCAGTTTTTTGTGCTTTTACAGTAACTCGTGCAGTTATCTAATCACATTTCAATCTGTGACCGATATCTTGATTAGATATACCAGAAAGGTGGAGATTAGTGAGCTCCTAACAGTCACTAAGAAGAAATGAAGGCATATGAACTAGGCGTCACGTTGTCTAACCTGAAACGGAAACAATTACGATTAGAGATGCTTTGTTGCCTTAAAGGTGGTATTTTAAGCTGATTTAAAGCTCATTTGTTTCCTTAAGACAGCATACTTTTCATTGTTCTTCGCAATTAATAATTATTTACTTCATTCTATAAGGGTCTATGGTTTCACCTTTCCATTCATATATATTCTGCCAAAACTGATTTTTAAATCTTTCCACATATTACAGCTTTTCAATGTTTTTTCTAATTTTACTGTTTGAATGACATGTCTCACATTTGTATAATTTTTCACATTTACATGGAATCTCTTAGTCATGATTTTTCATAAGCGAGGGTACATATGCACGTTCTTGGAAAGTCAAATCACGCTTGAATACTCTCGTGTCTAGATCTCTGGTGGAGGGTTCCTCTTATATTGTCTAGCTCATTTTGATATGTATTGTTATTAGTAGCTAAGTGTAGAGTATTTTTGTTAAATAGCTAAGTGTAGAGTATCTTGTAACATTACTGTGATTATTATGCTTGATAGAGAAAAGAATTAAGCCACGAGTGGCTAGGATGTCAGCTTAAAAAGAAGCCTGCAGACATTGTTATACTGGCTTATCCTAAGAAAGACAACAGACTTCTTATCCCATAAACTTAGTGATATGCAGATAAGATGGCCGACTATAGAAAAAGAAGCATACATGATACACTTAATAACTACACAATATACTATGCCCTTAACAAGTTGAATAAATATTTTCATAGTATGAATGTCACCATCTATACAAATAACATACCTCTAGAATATTCAATATTAATATTAAATCGTCTATTCAATAGAGTTTGATTCAATAGAGTTATTGGGTTTTGATTTGATTGGCTTTTGATTTAATTAGAAAACAAGAGGCAGATGAAGAACGGTAAATCGTCTAAAATGGAACAAAAACTGTTTAGTGTGATGGACAAGCTACTGTATTATTTATTGGAACCCGACGGCGAACAATTGTTAAGGTTATATGTACCACAGCATCTGGCCACAAAACATATATATATATATATATATATATATATATATATAATTTACTTTGCATAAGCTAAAATATTTCTGACCATGTTTATTTAAGAAGGTGAATGAATATGCAGACAAATGTATTCCATGCTAAACTAGAAATGTAAGAAAGCAATAACATTGGATGCAGGAATACAATCTTTTGTAGAAATGGCATTGGATATTTCCGCCCTTTTTATGTTTTTATTTTGCGTAACCAATACATAGTGATGTTCATCAATATGTATAGTGGTTTGCCGAAGGTTTTTGCAATCTCTTACAAAAAGGCTGAAACTGTGGTTCATATGTTCTTCGATGCAATTTTCATCAGATTCGGGACATCACTCCAGTTGTTCACAGACAATGGGTCCAAAATGTTAACAAATTGATGAAGAATGCATTGTAGGACCTCAACATGTGAACACATCATTTTATCACCTCCAAAGTAACGGCAAAATAGAACGTTTTAGTTAAAAGTTGGGAACAATAAACAGTCATGGGATATATACATTAACCAAATGTTGGTGGCTGTCAGATTCAATGTGAGTGAAATGACGAAATTCTCATCATGCTCTCCAATAGATACATGAACTTGGCATTACATAATATATTAATGCATTGTAAAGTATATTAGGGTGATGAGCAACACGAGATCGCTCTACAAGAGATGCATCGATCGTTTGCATTGGTAAGGAACAACATTCTGAAAGCTAGGAAAAACTGATAAAGAATTCGAATGAGAAAACAAAGTTCATGGATTTTAAGATTGGAGAAAAAACACTCACGTCTCATATCCATCAATCAAGGAACGTGAAAAACCGCTAAGAAAATCTACATTGGCTGCTCTGAGTCGGATAGCAATTCAGCCATGTAATAAACTGATACCCCAATATGGAGGAGTCGACATCAATGGAAAAGACCGGATGAGGAGTCTAGCTTACCATTGATGGAGAGGAGAGTCATGACACATAGCATAATGATAAACTAGCAAATAGTTTGGATGCGATTTATCCCCTATTTGCATCACTTGCAGATGTCAAAGACAAAATAAGGATTTGTTCAGAAAGTTCTAAATAGGTTTGGAGTTTGGAAGTGGGGAAGAGGAACAAGTGAGAGGGAATAGTTTAGCTTGTGTAAGGTCTATATTCTGTTTTTAAAAAAAATCCGTTTCAGGGTTCATTACATTCAGGATACTTTGGGAGGTGATTGCATCTAACGACTTCGACACAGTATGCAAAGCGTTAAGAGTGCGTAAAAAAAGATTATAAATTTATTATTAACTCGAGCAGTATGCACGCACGGTAATCCTAGATTATGATAAAACCATTATTTATGATCAATGGGGTCAGGTTGTCAAAATTGATATTTTCAGTGGTGAAAGCTCAACTATTTGACATACACAACTTTCAAAGGTGAGCGCACTGCTAAAAGCAGGTCACATATATAGCCCAGAAGAAAAGCCAAAAGAACAGAGAAGCTTACAGTCAGCTGACAATCACCATCACACATGTGTGACTCCATCAATCCACCTTCCGGTCCACACCCTCTTTATTTAGAATAAGAGAGAGTAACGAAACAGAAAATAAGTTTTTACATTTTTATATAAAAACGAAATGTACAGATTTTTTCTGCTGATGAAAAATGTACTGTGAAGCATATGTTTCACTTGGTAGCAATGTATGAAAATGATAATTGAGGGTTTACTGTTTCCCTCTAGCACACTACTCAGTTATTTTGAACGAATATCAAACTGAATAAATCTCTTCTGTATTCCATTATTCTTGTTTGACTTAATTTTGAAAGAGTAAAAAAGATGGCAGACATCAGTTTGGACGGATCACAGAGAAAACGGTAAATAACGTGCACATAAGCTTAATATAAATCAAGTTCCTCGACAAATTTAAAGTCAACTGAACCATAGTATGCTTCTGAATATACTGACACTCAAATCCTGTAAGAGCCTACAATCAAGCCTTTCTAATCCATACGAGCTAATCTGAGTGCTATTGTGTTGGTTAAGAATATCAGTAGCATATCTCATAGAATATTGGCCCATTTTAACAGTGATAATATCAGTCTAGGACTTACCAGCAATACCCACATTAGACTCCAAACATAACCTTAACACGTTTCAAATACCATTAGAATCCAAACATAACCTTAACACGTTTCATATACCATTAGACTCCAAACATAACCTTAACACGTTTCATATACCATTAGACTCCAAACATAACCTTAACACGTTTCATATACCATTAGACTCCAAACATAACCTTAACACGTTTCAAATACCCTTACACTCTAACCATAACCTTAACACGTTTCATATACCATTAGACTCCAACCATAACCTTAACACGTTTCATATACCCTTAGACTCTAATCATAACCTTAACACGTTTCATATACCATTAGACTCCAACCATAACCTCAACACGTTTCATATACCATTAGACTCCAACAATAACCTTAACACGTTTCATATACCATTAGACTCCAACAATAACCTTAACACGTTTCATATACCACTAGACTCCAACTATAACCTTAACACGTTTCATATACCATTAGACTCCAACCACAACCTTAACACGTTTCATATACCATTAGACTCCAACCATAAACTCAACAATAGGATCAATCATGCAGCTTTCATGACATTCAGTGAGTAACTCGATTTTATAATGATTGACTTACTGCAAGAGAATTGTTCAATTTACATTTTTGACTGCATATTCTTAATTTTCTCTTCTTTCTCTTGTTCTTCCTTTTTGAAGTAAGCCGTTTAACATAAGATATATAAATGACGCCCTTTTTAGCATGTTTTTCTTTTCCAATATCGAAACCGTCTGCATGGTACAAGTGACCGTCAACCATTTTAGGCTTTCTTTCTTTCCTTTTTGTTACATGACCAATCTCTTGAAGCACACACACATGCTAGCCAATAAGTTACGATTTTCCATACACAAATTCAGAACATCTACTCATGAAAGCCTCATTTATAATAACTTCCTTTTTATCTATCGCAGTTAATGCCCCCAAAATACTAAATAATTTAATTTTATGTCATCTTCACTTTTCAAAACAGAATTAAAATTAAAGGGTCATATCACAATTATGGAATCTCCATTATTGCAAGGAAAGAAAAAACAAAAGTTTTTGACATGTAAAAAATACATATAAAAAAAAACATATTGTGATTTGTTCATATCATTTGGACTTTTGTTCTCATCTTAAGTTATTTTTACAATGTTTGCACAATAAATAACACATAAGATGAGAACAGTAGTCTTTATAATCTAAATAATAGAAAGAATCATTCCTCATCTAAAAAAATGAGAACCATAATATTGTCATTTGTTTAAAAATCATGATGATATTTTTTAATGTAATCAAAGTTATTTGTAAGGTTTGTTGAATGTATTTTTTTAGAATAGTTAAAAATACAACATAATAAATTTCTTTAATTATCAGCATTTTTAAACAAACGAACAGAAAATTTGATAACTGCATTTCCAAATAAATTAACAGGAAAACTCTTTGGTACACTTACACGTGTAAACAGTTACTAATACAGATTGAAACCACTGGACGAGAATACAAACATTTAATCAAAGAAAGGAGAAAACAACTAAATATCAAAAAAGCTAAAAAAAACAAACAAAAAAACAAAGCTAAATTTGTAATTTTTAAAATTGGCTAAAAAGTCAATGTTTCCAAAATGGGGGATCGATTTACTAGAACTTTGTATTAGAAACAGAACACAACTAAAAAATTGTAAATATTGAATTTTTTTTTGATAATCTGGTAGATTAGTGACAAGTGCACAGGAATGTACCACTTCCATGCATGCGTTAAGCATTTTTTTTTTACTTTAAACCAGTGAAAATCATGTAAAATTCATAAATTATTTTCATAATAAATTATAAAGAAGTTTGTCTGGTCAATGTCTAGAATCTCTACCCCTCCCCCAAATCTTTCACGATTACGACTTTTATAATTTTTCGGGAGTACTGAAAGCGAATATATGCTTTAACAGGTGTGCAAAGAACTAGTTTTCATGATATGACAAAATGTACCTTTTAAAAAGTGGGGTATCACTTTTCATTATAAATTTAACTTAAAATGAGCACCCACTTTATGACAATCTAGTGAGTTGAGCCCGAGGACATTAAAGAACAGAAAAAAGAGAAAAAATTGTGTACAGATACGTGTTATTCCTTATGTTATCAGTGGTGACCATTTCTGTATATGCAAGCATATGCATATTTTTGCCGCAAAGTAGTTTTCTGATTATTAAGCAGTGTAATTTTTTTATGTTATTAGTGGTGACCAATTCTTTACATTGTACATTTGGAAAACAACTTGTTTGTGACAAAGTTTAATGGGATATTCGTTTTCAGCATACAAAAGTCTTACAGAAATAATCACGTTAAAAGTGATTGTTAAGGTCGAAAGTAACAGTTCAAAAAACGGTGTTCAGGCAGCCCCTTTCCTCAGAAAAAATTATCACCGTGTGGCCTGAAAGTAGGTGTTCATTTTGTGCTAGTGCACTTATTGATCCGCGCTATTTTTAAAATAGTATTTACAAGTTTAATTAAAGTTTTATTATGTCTGTTTTAATTGAATTGTAAGTTTAAATACAGAAAGGAACAGAACACCCTCCTCTCCCCTTGTTAAGAATGGTTTTCTAAAACTAACATTATTTCAGCATGGAACAATAAGTGTACTAGTTCAATGTAAAATAGTGATCCCGACTTTTGGAACAAGTAATTTCCTCATATCATGAAATCTAATTCTCTGTGTTACTTTTGAAGTATATATTCGTTTTCAGCACACCCGAAAAACTATAAAAGTTTTTTATTGTAAAGATTTTTTAGAGTTTTTTTTTTCTTTACATCAGATTCTAGACATTGGTCGTTTTTTTTTTTTATATTTAAGTATTGAAAATAAAATAATAGATTCATGATAAAACAAAAACTATTAAACAATGAAAAACATTTAAGATTTATAGTTTTTTTTGTTTTTTTTTGTAAACAAAAAACAACAATAGTTGAAAATATTTCAAAGTTATAAAATTATTTTTTCCTTTCTTAAGCGATACAGAATTTATTTATGATTGTTGAAAACAAAAAAAAATCAATAATAAATCAACATTTTGATTATGATTATTCGCTTAGTAAATGTAGTTACATTTTTAACGTATTCTGAAAATGCGCAAAAATCGATACTAAATTCATGTAGTAATACTTACGTTTTTGTTTTATAATCTGCTTTCGATTAACTTTATTTGCTTTTATAAAGGAAACGATTTTTCAAATGTGATTGACTTTACAAGCTCAACTTAACATTCAAGATGACGAACGGAAGAGCAAGTTCGCAGAAAACAAAATTGAAGAGGAAAAATAAAAAAAGAACTCATTTCGAAATAGAGCCGATCTATTTGGTGAATATCACGGATATAATTAATGTTATTTTATTTAACATTTTAATCTTTACATGAGAGAGAAGAGATTACAAGTTTCATCTTTATTAATTTTATAATTCGTTGCACGTGCAATTTAATGGCGGAAACTGATAGTTTTTAAAGCTGCCTTTTCGTATTTTTATTTATTTATTAATTTTAGATTCCTGGTTATTAAAAAAATGAAAATATCGAAAAATGTTATATTGTACGTATCCGTTTTGGACTGAAGATTTCAACAAAAAAATTTCACTTAATTTAATCGAGTAGTTTTTTTTACAGCGAAAACCACATTTTTATGAGAGCGCGTCGTTGAAGTCAGCTATCTTTGAATTTTTTTAACATACAACCGGGATATAATTTTTTTTTATTATTACATTTTCACCCCAAACAAGGCACATTGCCACTTTGGTGTAGGGAGCTACTATCAGGGGAAACAACTACTGGGGTACTATGTAGGGATTTGGGGAGCAAGATGTTGGTTCACGTTGCACTTGAACTTCTGCATGTCAGTACAGTTGGGGAAGCAGTGACCTGGAATGGAATTCCAAAGTCTAGCGGTTCTGGGGAAGAAACTACTAGAGTAGAAAGATCTTTTACATCTAGGGATCTCTACAGTGTGGGGGTGGGATTTTGCAGCTTGTCGGGTCCGTCGAGGGTGCTCACGTCGTGGGGGCACAAGTGCTTGCAGTTCATCAGAGCATTCACTATTAAAATACTTGTAGAACAGGCAGAGGGATGCAACGTTTCGTCGATGGGACAGAGGCTGAAGCTTAGATGCCAGTTTAGGGCCTATCAGATTTGCGACTCTCTTTTGAACCCTGTCAAGGAGCGAAAGACTAGTAGCCGATGCACCAGCCCAAATATGACAGCAATACTCCATACATGGGCGAATGGTTGCCTTATAGAAATACAGGAATAACTCAATTTAAAGCACCGACACTCCCTCCCCATCTTTAATACTAGCTTTTCTTCTTAAAAATCGGAGTTTGCTCGGTATCATAACAAATTGTTAAAAAACTACTTGATGAAATTAAGAGAAATTTATTTTTGGAGAACTTCGTTCTATAACGGATGTATACAATATAACCTTTTCTCGATATTTTCATTTTTTAATGTCCTTATTAAACTGTAGACGTGCTATATCGGACGGTGTATGAATACATTCTATAACGACGTACATGTTGAATAGTTGGGTTTTATATTTTATCTGTATATTCGTGTATGTGTAAATGCATGTATGCATATACGCCATATGATTTAGTTGATCGTCTAGTGTGTACATTTTTACATTTATGCAACAAAGGACATACTTTTTTAATGAATACTCAAAATTTCAAACGAGATAAGTACATTTACTAAGCGAATACTCATAATAATCAAGAGAGTTTGGGAATGATGAAAACGTACACAAATTATTAGATTTTTATTTTAAACTCTCTCTCTGTAATGTTTTGAAGGGTTTAATATAAGAACAGAACAAAAAGAGAAATATGAAATACGACAGGATTTATTGACTCCTCTTCCAGCCCGCGTGGGCCTCGATTACATTACATTTCTTTGTCTCCCATTCCAAAAGAGTTCAATAAGAGGAAAGAGGGTTAACAGTCCAAGGGAGATAATTCCGATTATTCCACATCCCCCTTTCAGGTCCCAAATTCATAGTGAAAGTTTCTCTGGTGGTTGAATTTTTCTACCACTCTTTGTATATTTTACTTTGGGACTTTCTGAGTTAAAGGATTGGATATCCTCATGTACAGTTGACTGCACATCTGTTTGGTTAGTTTGTCCCATTAAATTATTGTAGCTGCACTCAGGAATGTCTCTGGATGCATTTGGTAAGACAGATAATTCTGTCGGTGCAGCTATTTGAGGAAAATCGATGTGCTCATTTCTTTTTCGAAGATGGTTTCTGTTTCTACGAAACAATCCTGAGTCCGTTTCAACCAGGACTGATCTTGGAGTAACAGTATCTACCACTTTGGCTGGGCTCGTTTTGGGTGTTTTCACCCAAACTGCCTGTCCTTGGGAAACAGGGGTTTGTTCTCTAGTTCTATGACTTTTATCAAAATACAACTTCTGTTTCATTTTGACCCGAGCGTCTGCTTCTTTGAATTTTTCGACACTTTGCTGATAATTTTCATTTTGATGAGGAAGTGCTGGAATGCGAGTCCTGAGTTTCCTATTCATCAACAATTCTGCAGGGCTTTGGCCATGCTGTAGTGGAGTAGTACGGTAATTAAGTAAAGCAATGTAAGGATCCTTTGACTTTTTAAAAAGATTTTTGACTGTCTGAACAGCACGTTCTGCTTCGCCATTGCCTTGAGGATGGTGTGGACTGCTGGTAAGGTGAATAAAACCATAGATTTTTGCAAACTCCAGGAAATCTTTAGATATAAATTGAGGGCCATTGTCACTTATTATCATTTCAGGTATACCGTACTTAGCAAATATTGATTTGCAGTGGTTTACGATACAACTTGCATTGGTATTTTCAAGATGTGATATTTCTATCTATCTTGAATAATAGTCTATAACTATGAGGTATTTGTGGCCATTAAATTCAAATAAATCCATTGCAACTTTTTGCCAAGGGTAGTCTGGCAACTTGGTTGGTTGTAGGGGTTCTGGCGGATATCTTCTTTCTTTTTCACAAATACTACATTTTTCTATTTTCTCCCCTATTTGCTTTGAAAGTCCTGGCCACCAAACATTACTCCGTGCCAACGCTCTACATTTCACGATACCTTGGTGTCCCTCATGAAGACGATCCAAGATGTCTTTTTGAAGATCCACAGGGATGATTAGTCGGTTCTGATACAGTAAAAGTCCTTGGCAGACTGTAAGGTCCTGCCTTATAAACCAGTAGGGTCTTAGCTGAGGGTCTCGTGTAGCGGCTTCAGGCCAATGGTCCATTTTATAATAGTTCATGACTTGACTGCAGATTTTGTCGGAGTGTTGTTTCACCCTTATTTCTTCCAATCTCCTGTCGGTAACAGAGATGTTTTGTATAATTGAACGGATGAACATGTCTGTCTCTGTCTCCTGCTCAAATTCATGTTTGGTTGGTAGGCTGTTTGGAGCTCTAGATAGAGTGTCTGCTGTAATGAGATTTTTCCCAGCGGTATGCATGATTTCATAAGTGAATCTCATTAAGCGCATACGGAAACGTTGTATTCTTGGGGTTAGTTCATCAAGCCGTTTTGTTTTTAATAATGCCAATAATGGCTTGTGATCCGTTTCAATTATGAACTTATGCAGCCCAATCAAAAAGTCGGCAAATTTTTCGCAACACCAAGTGACTGCAAGGGCTTCTTTCTCAACCTGAGCATATCTCTGTTCCGTTTCAGTAAGTGCTCTCGATGCATAAAATACAGGTCTCCAGTCATTCCCTTGTTTCTGGAGCAGTACTCCTCCCAAGCCATAGGAAGATGCATCAGCCGAAATTTTTGTTGGCTTATCAGCACTATAATGGAGCAGTACCGGTGCAGAACTCAGATTTTTCTTTAGTGTTTTAAATGCAGTTTCCTGAGGCTCATCCCAAATCCATGCATTGTCTTTCCTCAGGAGATCTCTGAGTGGTTTTGTGGTCTCTGCTAAATTTTTAGCAAATTTACCAACATGATTTGCCATCCCTAGCAGTCGTCGCAGTTCAGACACGTTTTGTGGTCTGGTCATGTTCATGATTGCGTTAATCTTCTCTGGGTCTATTTGGATACCTTCTTCGGAAATGAGTTGCCCGATAAATTTAATTTTGCTAACAGAGAATACACATTTATCATTTAATGTTATTCCTGCTGCCTCCATTCTCTCTAGCACTATTTTTAAACGACGGTCATGCTCCTGTTGGCTTCTCCCACTGACAAGAACATCATCTATGTCACAGATGACTCCTGGTATTCCTGACAAAATGTGTGTCATTTCGCGGTGAAAAATTTCAGGGCCTGAACTTATTCCAAATGGTAGGCGCTTATAGCAATATCTTCCAAATGGCGTAATAAAAGTGGTAAGCTTCTGAGAATCTTCATGCAACATAATTTGATGGAATCCGCTGTTGCAGTCCAGTTTACTAAATATCTTGGCTCCATCAAGTTGAGCTAATAACTGGTCCGAAGAAGGCAGTGGGAAATGTTCACGCTTCACACTTTCATTAAGTTTAGTGAAGTCAACACAAAGTCTGATTTTACCATCCTTCTTTGGAACTGCTACAATAGGAGCACACCAATCAGTAGGCATTTCGATTGGGCGGATGATATCTTCACTTTCTAATCTTTTAAGCTCCTCCTGGACTTTTTGTTTCATAGGAATGGCTAGTCGTCTGGGAGTTGTAATTGAAAAAGGTTGAGCATTCTTATCCAAATGTATTTTATAAACATGCTTCAGTTTTCCTAGTCCCGTAAATACTTTTGAAAACATTTTTTTGTACTGGTGATCTCTGCCTTCTATAGAGTTGATCTTGCTCAACAAGTTCAAAGCTTTAATTGCTGGTCCACCCAACAATGGTTCCATCAAGTCCTTAACGATGTACAACTCTTGCAGTGAATTTTTTTCTCTATAACAAAGTGTAGCATCTACTTTTCCAATCACCTTTATCTTGTTCTGACCTGGTCCATATAGTCTTTTATCCGTCTGCTTTATTATAGGAGAATTTTTCCTAAAGAACCGGTCCGGCACTACAGTAACATCAGCGCCTGTGTCCAATCTGAAGTTGACTATTCTGCTGTTCTTCGCGGTGGTGACCTTTATATTGGCTTGCCAGTCAATTTTTCCTTCCTCTTCACCGTTTTTAATGTTTCCCAATGAGATCGACCCTAGGAAGTCATTTTCTTCTTTTGCAACTCCCCTTACCGATTTTGTTCTACATTCCGATGCATAATGTCCTAGTTTTTTACATTTATTGCATGTTGCATGCATCGCTGGGCAGTCATCTCTGCCGTGTGAAGTAAAATATCCACATCGTATGCACTTTCTTTTAGTCATTTTATTATTATACTGAAAATTATTTCTTCTAAATACACGGTTTATTTGTGTATCTGGTTCTGCCGAGGATATAGCTTGTGACTGTTGCTTTGAGGTTTCATGTGCTCTACCCATTTGCAGGCATTTATCTAGAGTTAAGGTTTTATCGGCTAAAAATTTTTCCCTTAACATATCATCCTTCACCCCAACAACAACTTGATCCCTAATTAATCTGTTCGTTAATTGTCCAAAATTGCAACTTTTTGCAAGCTGGCGTAGAACCGCTATATAGGTTTCTATATTTTCTTCCGGTTCCTGCTTTCGAAGGTGAAATTTGTATGACTCGTACGCTTCATGCGTTTCTCCAACAAAGAAGTCCTCAAATTTTTGCAAGACTTTTTGAAGATTATTTCGATCCTCCTCCGAATTAAAATGTAACCCTTCAAAAATATCGAAACATTCCTCACCGATTATAGAAAGGAAAACAGAAGTCTGATATACTGAATCAACCTCGTTTGACAATCGACTGGCCACAGAATAATTCAAAAAATTTCGTTTAAATTTCCTCCAATTGTTTGCAACATTTCCTGACAGAGACATTTTTGCCGGGGGCGGTATATTGGCGTTGAAATTTCTTTGAGCCATAATTTTCTTTCTTTCTTTTTTTTTCTTTATTTCTTTTTTTTTTTTTGTAAAAATAAAACAAACTTACTAGTTTTCTGACGAAACTCTTTTTTTTTTTTTTTTTTTTTTTTTTTGGTAATTTACTTCGGTTGTCCGGGTTTGTTTGCTGTTTTGATGTCTTTCTTTTTTCCTTTTATATATAAAATTCTTTTTCTTTTTTTCGATCCTACTTCTGACTCCATGTAATGTTTTGAAGGGTTTAATATAAGAACAGAACAAAAAGAGAAATATGAAATACGACAGGATTTATTGACTCCTCTTCCAGCCCGCGTGGGCCTCGATTACATTACATTTCTTTGTCTCCCATTCCAAAAGAGTTCAATAAGAGGAAAGAGGGTTAACAGTCCAAGGGAGATAATTCCGATTATTCCACACTCTCTCTCTCTCTCTCTCTCTCTCTCTCTCTCTCTCTCTCTCTCTGTATATATATATGTGTGTGTGTGTGTGTGTGTGTGCGCGTGTGCGTGTGTGTGTATGTGTGTGTGTTGATGTTTCATGAATGTAAGGGAAATATGTACCGTAGCTATACTTATGTAACTGTTACTATTCCGTTTACTTAGTTCTACCAATGTGTATTTTAAATCTGCATCATTTGTGATGTCATCCTGAAATAATATCAAAATAGTTCATCTATGATGAAGATGGGATTGGCGTGATCCTAAGCACAGAACCACCCTACAACCACCTTTGCATCAACCAGTATACCAATCACACAATGATTATGGTACAATGCTATATCGAGGACTGAATATAAAATGGCCGACTTGGATGCTGTTATGATTGCAGAGCACCTGATGTCACACACGATCATTGCAGCACTGCAGCAGCTGCCTCCAAGTGTGGATTGAGAGACTTTGTCGCTGCAAACAAAATTATTGGAAATGATCTCATCGTTCAACTGCTAGAATGCTGCGATGAATCTCTACACTGCAGGCGGCTCATTAACTGACAAACAGTATGAATCCTCACAATCAGAGAGAAGGACACCATAGTGTCACAGGTTACTCTACACAACATGCACCAGCATCATGACCCCAAAAAACAGTTCTTTTGGTGCTCATCTTCGGAGCCAAGCTGGAGTGTGCAAATTTATCATCAAGTGTAATATGGAAACTATCCGTCAAGATGTCTTTGCCTTGAGACATCCAACCGGTGCTACTCAACCTCAAAAGATGCCGTAAGTTGACGACATCACATCAATTTCCAGTCATGAGAAACACATTCCTCATCTGCCACCATTCTCTGTTCTCAGCCGCACCATCATCTCCTCCGTACAATGTGTAAGAGTCTCTTCATTAATACAAGGGAAATATGTACCGTAGCTATACTTGTAATGTTATGTGACTGTAACTAATTAGTTTATTTAGTTCTACCAATCTGTGTATTTCAGATCTTCATCATTTATGATATCATCTCTAAATAATATAAAAATAGTTTTATTTATCTTTGATGAAGATTTACTTGGTCTAATTTTAAGCACAGAACCATCCTACAACTACCTTTGCATCCACCAGTATACCAATCACACAATGACTATGGTACAATGCTCTATCGAGGACTGAATATAAAATGGCCGACTTGGATGCTATTATGGTTGCATAGCACCTGATGACACACACGATCATTGCAGGAACTGCCTCCACTGTTGCAGTTGCTGCTAGTGTAGATTAAGAGACTTTGTCACTGCAACCAAAATTACCGGAAATGACCACATCGTTCAAATGCTAGAATGCTGCGATGAATCCTTACACAAGGTCCTGACTACCACTGCAGACGGCTCATTAACTGACAAACCAGGAACAGTATGAATCCTCACAATCAGAGAGAAGGACACCATTGTGTCACGTGTTACTCTACACAACATGCACCAGCATCATGACCAAAAAAACAGTTCTTTTGGTGCTCATCTTCGGAGCCAAGCTGGAGTGTGCGAATTTATCATCAAGTGTTCGAATTGTAATGAGGAAAACTATATGGAAACTATCCGTCAAGATGTCTTTGCCTTGATGACATCCAACCGGTGCTGCTCAACCACAAAAGATGCCGTTGGTTGACGACATCACATCTGTTTCCAGTCATGAGGAACACATTCCTCATCTGCCACCATTCTCTGATCTCAGCTGCACCATCATCTCTTCCATACGACACTAATGTGCAAGAGTCTCTTCAGAACTGTGCTCTATCATCCATCAACCCGACACTATTGATCAACAGAGATGAAAACAGGATGACGCTTGTTGAGATTATCGAATCTGGAATGCCAGAATCGCGCAGTACATTACCTTTGTCCTTGTTTTTGTGTGGACCACCAGTTTTGTGAGGACCAGCACTTTCGTGAGGACTTTTACACGGTTGGCAGTGTCGTATACAAGCAGCATATTGTTATTCTCTGAGACAGGACGCTATTCTGCGATGTTGAGAGCTGAAACTTCCATCTGCTGCCCTTCCAACCCAGCTCACCACCGACACCACCTGCCTCTCCAACATATGCATTTCAGTGTGTATGTGCTGACTTCTTCCACTACAAAGGTATCAACTACTTAGTCATCGTTGACAGATACTCAAATTGACCCATAGTTGGAAGAACCTCATGTGGGGCATCTGCTCTAATAGACGCTCTCCGCTACAAAGAATGTCCATCCTATTCTTTGTTAACAGCTTTTCAAGTCAAATCTTATTAAAAATTTTGGAAAGTGTTTCTACATGTTTTTAAAATGTTTGTACTTATGATCCTCTGTTCCTTCCTACCCCTTCCCTGCTACCAAACTTATGATCCTCTGTTCCTTCCTACCCCTTCTCTGCTACCAAATTTGAAAAAGTGTTAACGGTTTCATGTCTAATTGATCGCTGTCTGGTCAAGAAGTGAGTGCTCATTTTACGTTTAGTTAATAAAGGAAAGTGATGTCCTACTTTAAATGTTAACTTTTTATCATTTTTTTTTCAAAATTCCTTCTTTAATATTATCTTCAAGCCGCTACCATTGCGACTCAAAAAAACCGAAACTGTGGTCTTACCATAGTCATTAGGTGCGGAATCAAAAATATAAAATGCCCTGTTCGTTTTCTAAACAAGGACACTAAATAATGGAAGGACGAGCACGGTACACTTTCCACAAAACTCACACAACTGTGCCTACTTTATTAAAGACTCTCTATGCTATCCCATATATGTTGCTTGGTTGATACTGGAGCTGTTTGCAGTATATGGTCACTGAAACTCTGCGAGAAGCCACCAATCACGCTGCAAGTAGGAAATCTCTCCTCCCTTCCCATGTAGGTCAATATTCTCGTTCTCTGGACTTGGAATTACGAAGAGACTTTACGTGGGTCTTAACCATAGCGGATTTACCCCACCCCATACTAGGCGCTGACTTCCTACACCATTCAACCTGATACTGGATATGTGCAGACGTCGGCTGATAGATGCGAATACGGAACTTTCTGTCGCTGGTGTGAAAACTAACACCCTCTCTATCAGATCTGTCTTCTTCATTGCAATAACGTCCAATAACCCGTACCAGACCTTATTATACTCCTACCGAGAGTTGACAAAAATTGTGTGGTAAGCAAACCCCCACACACATATCAAAACCACATGTGCACTTGTGTTCTGACGCCCTCACCGCTTCCCTGCTGATAACCTCAAGGCAGCAAAGGCAGAATTCAACGATATACTGAAAAACATGCCTGGGAAGGTCAAAGTGAAGTATATGTTTCGTTTCATTAATCCATTATCCCAGGCATTATCAACTTATTTCGGATCACAAATGTTATATTACTTATTGCGTGAAGTATGGCGAGGGTAGTAAGAAGTCTTTTTACAGCTGGATTAATTTGACATTGTTAGGAGTTTAATTCTGAATAAATGCATATAAACAAATTATCATTTTGTGGTAGCATTTCAGTGTAGTGTGTGTTCCATCGTTTTTGAAAGCTAGAAGGTGTTAACTATATATTAGCTATAAACATGAATCAAATTTAACTACAAAATTATTTCCAAGGAGTTTCTTACGGTGATTAAATTTTATTTGGTGTATGGATGAGCGTGTTATATTTGAGAATTGCAGAATAATACCTACGTATAGTTTGTAGTGGTGATCAATTCCTTTCTTTTCCAAAAGGAAGTTAGTTCTCACAAGAACGTGTTTTAATATTTCTAAACTTTGACAACTGCTTTAAACAGAAACATAGTACCCTTAATTCTATATATTTGAACAGTACATCTGTGACAATTTTGTTAATTTGTATGAATTTTGGCGAGGGTTAGACTCGTCCATCTCAGGATAACATGTCAGCAAACAGAAATATGCCTCGTTGCAGGTTGCATAATTGAAAGTTTTGTTCGCTAGATAAAAGCATGAGAAATGTAAGTGTCGGCAAAATGAACTGAGGGGATAAAAGTTTTCAGGCTGAAATCTGAATTGGGATGCAAGACAGGCAAGATATCTGGCTGTCTGCGTCTCTTAATTCCCATACTTAAGACTAACAAACAAAAACTGATTAAGAAGTAATTAGTTAATTATATATCAGTATCTCCTCCCATGAAAAATTTCGTTTTGAATAAAAACTTTGAAACCAGAAAATATTTGTTGTGCTTGACTACAGTGAGGGGCCAGAGGCTAAGAACCACGAGAATATAACGGCAAGTCAGAGACAATATTTCAATCGACTATAAAACAAAAACGTTGACCACTTGAGGGCAAAAACGCAAGAGAGGAAAAAGCATACGTTTATGAAAAGATTGTTTTCATCTCACAAGGCTAACAGTTGTCTCATTAATGACAGATGTAGGGCAATAAGACCTAGGTGCTGCTGTTACAGATTTTATTACATTGGAATTCACAATGTCAACGTTTTACAAGGATATGATGTGACATCATTTCTTTTAATTTCATCAAGTTTTCTATAGTGTGTCTTGTGGTGTGCTTGATTGCAAACCGAGAACTGATCACTGTATGACACTTGACATTCTCCATTTCACACTAATTTCAAACACTTGTAAATCAGGAACAATTAGTCCAGAGTTGTGCTTTGCTACATGATCCACAGAGATATAAATCATTGCATATTCAACATTTCTACTAGATCAGACAAATGGAAGTGGGGCATTACTTATTGAACGCTCTTCATATTTAAAAAATCTTGCACAATAAAGATTTATATGAAAATAACAATGACAAAAGGCTAAAACATGAAGTAGATATTCAAACATGAAAACTCGATATAAAATAGTCGTTTTATTGAGATATATATTTAATTAAAAAAAAAGAGTAAAAAATCTGTTAAGACATAACCTGAGTTTTTTTGGGTCGTTTTAAAGATTTACATGAGAATAAAAACTTTGTTTTTAAAAGAAAATTATTAACAAAATCAAAGTATCATATTCGTTTCTCATGTTTTTGCGTGAGAGAGTAACAGTTTTTTTTTACACAAGAATACCAACACACATAAAAAGAATATGATTTTTAACTTTTTATATTTTAGTTCACACTGTGGACGTACGTGTAAGAAGAAGACATGCTACATACGTAGTCGTGTGCAACTTTACTTGAAAGATTGTAAAGTTTATGAGTTTGAAGTTTGGAAAGAAGTGTCGAGTTTTGGAATTGGAAATTTTGACAACAAATTTTTGAATTGACCTGATAAATAGTTTATCCATACAGTTTAGTTAGTCTGAAGAGATCCTCCTGAAACTTACACATTATTTTTATTAGAATATATAGATATTTATAGACAGTTATTATTCCTGTTATCGCTTCATTGTGAAAGTTTGCTTTTCTAGAAATTGTGTGTAAATATTCCTTAGGATCTTTTATTAAACCAGTTAGTATATTTCATACACATTTTTCTTTTGGTTCAATTTTCATCAGTCGAAGTATTCAGAAATCAATGGACTCCCTACATGGGGCTAACATTTAACTCTATATGAAATGCATGTTCTATTAAATTAAATTGAGTGTTCTATTAAAGTTCTTTTGTCTTCCATATGTTTTTCCACATGAAAACAACAAATGTTCATTCTCTGCAAAGAACCACATACGTCAAAGGAATGATGTTTGGTTGTGGTTTGACTAATTTTAATTTAATTTTTTATTTAAGCTGGTGATGGCACACCCTACCGGATGCCAGGCATTCACCCTTTATCTCATACATTTCCAGCAAACAATCGTTTTAAGATTCTAACTCTGTTTTGGAGCAATGGTTTGAATCTCCCTTACACTTGGTTCACCAGGTATATTTGTCAGGTAGTTTTTAAAATGATTTTGTCTATTTCAGTTCCTCCTATAATTACTGAAAAGATTTTCTAAAAATTCCACTTTGTTTCACATTGTACATAAACCTTGTATTTTGTTATTTTTTACTCTGACTCTTTTTAACCCAGTGTTATTGAAGACATTAACTTCTAAGGTTGTGACTTCTTGTCTCATATAATTATGTCAGGTTTAACAGTTCGTTTCAATGCACATAGCTTTAGGAATCATAGTAATAGCGGATGGTGTATAACATGTCCAACTGCTGTTCCCATGACTTGCTGCAGCATTCAATATTCAACATGTTATAGATCGTCATGTCGATATATTTACACATTCCATTTTATTCTATTGTATAGTAGCCATCCTCTACAAGAACCTGACAGCTCGATATCAAATAGCTCAGCCTCACTATTTCTGTGTATTTCAAACTTATATAGTCCTTAAAACTTAAACAATCCTGCATGAATGAATCCAGAAAATACTTTTCACAATATTGTTTTGTCCATTTTCCCAATTTTCTGTAATGGAAGTTCTGGAGTATTTTAACAACTCCTTTGGATGATTTCCGTAGCAGACTTGTTTCCTAATTCTGTCATATTTGTAAAACAGTCTTGATTAAAATGGTTGTCTACTTGCGTGATAGAGGTTGTTCTTCTGGCTCGTTTCATAAGGCTGCAATACAATGTTGAGGTATGGATATTGGAAGATTATCAGATACTGTTTCTTGTATGTGTTTTCATATAATGCATCAAATCTTACATCTGTGCAAACAAGTTTAATTTCCTTATCTTTTTTGCATCCACGCTATAAATTTTAACTCCCTTCAAAGAAGAACCATATACTTAACGAGTGTGCTTTTCTGTTTTAATTTTCTTATCACTTTGTTTTTGTTGTGGATGAAACAAGTGCTATTGTTTTTATTTATCTTGCACTTAGCTGTCACAATATCGTTTGGCCCATTTTCCCAATTTTCTGTAATGGAAGTTCTGGAGTATTTTTAACAACCCCTTTGGGTGATTTCTGTAGCAGACTTGTTTCCTTATTCTGTCATATTTTAAAAGTCTTGATTAAAATGGTTGGCCACTTGCGTAAAAGAGGTTGGTCTTCTGGCTCGTTTCATAAGGTTGCAATACAATATTGAGGCATGGACATTGGAAGATCATCAGATACTGTTTCTTGTATGTTTTCATATGATGCATCAAATCTCACATCTGTTCAAAATTTTTTAATTTTCTTATCACTTTGTTTTTGTTGTGGATGAAACAAGTGCTATTGTTTTTATTTATCTTGCACTTAGCTGTCACAATATCGTTTGGCCCATTTTCCCAATTTTCTGTAATGGAAGTTCTGGAGTATTTTTAACAACCCCTTTGGGTGATTTCTGTAGCAGACTTGTTTCCTTATTCTGTCATATTTTAAAAGTCTTGATTAAAATGGTTGGCCACTTGCGTAAAAGAGGTTGGTCTTCTGGCTCGTTTCATAAGGTTGCAATACAATGTTGAGGCATTGACATTGGAAGATCATCAAATACTTCTTGTATGTTTTCATATAATGCATCAAATCTCACATCTGTTCAAAATTCTTGTTATTTTCTTATCTTTTTAGCATCCACGCTATAAATTTTACCTCCCTTCAAAAGAAAAACACTATACTTAACAAAAATGTGATTTTTCTCTCTGTTTTAATTTTCTTATTACTTAATTTTTGCTGGGGATGGCGCATTTTACTGCATGCCAAACATTCTCCCATTAATTTAGTTGTGCTATTGTTTGTATTTATTTTGAAATTAGTAAACGGAATATATTAGCCAGATAGTTTCTGAAACATGTTCATAAGCTTCTCTGCTCTGTTTAAGCCAGCATCATTAGGAATGCTGACTTCAACAAGGCTTGCCACATTCCATTCTCGTCCCATATCACTATGACAGGCTTAATAGCCACATTTTCAAGGTATGTAGCTGTAGGAAGTTCGTAGTCATAGTTGATGGTGTATGACTTATTTCCAACTGTTCTTTCTGGAACAAGTACCGATGATTTGCTACTACACAAATTATAATGCATTAATTTTCTTATCTTTTTAGCATCCACGCTATAAATTTTACCTCCCTTCAAAAGAAGAACCATATACTTAACAAGAATGTGTTTTTTCTGTTTTAATTTTCTTATTACTTTGTTTTTGATGGGAATGGCGCATTCTACTGCATGCCAAACATTATCCCATTAATTTAGTTGCTCCAACCGAAACATCGTTTTAAGATTCTAACCGTTCCTTCAAGTGCTATTGTTTGTATTTATTTTGAAATTAGTAAACGGAATATATTAGCCAGATAGTTTCTGAAACTTTTCATAAGACTGGTTGATCCTATAATGAAAGGTATGATTGATACATTCGTAAGATTCCAATTTCTTTTTATGTCGTACATAAGTCGTTGGTATCTAGTTATTTTCTATTCTCTGCTCTGTTTAAGCCAGCATCATTAGAAATGCTGACTTCAACAAGGCTTGCCACATTCCATTCTTGCCCCATATCATTATGTCAGGCTTAATAGCCACATTTTCTAGGTATGTAGCTGTAGGAAGTTCATAGTCATAGCTGATGGTGTATGACTTATTTCCAACTGTTCTTTCTGGAACAAGTACCCATGATTTGTTACTACACAAATTATAATGCATTAATTTTCTTATCTTTTTAGCATCCACGCTATACATTTTACCTCCCTTCAAAAGAAGAACCATATACTTAACCAGAATGTGTGTTTTCTGTTTTAATTTTCTTATTACTTTGTTTTTGATGGGAATGGAGCATTCTACTGGATGCCAAACATTCTCCCATTATTTTAGTTGCTCCAACCGAAACATCGTTTTAAGATTCTAACCGTTCCTTCAAGTGCTATTGTTTGTATTTATTTTGAAATTAGTAAACGGAATATATTAGCCAGATAGTTTCTGAAACTTTTCATAAGACTGGGTGATCCTATAATGAAAGGTATGATTGATACATTCGTAAGATTCCAATTTCTTTTTATGTCGTACATAAGTCGTTGGTATCTAGTTATTTTCTACTTCTCTGCTCTGTTTAAGCCAGCATCATTAGAAATGCTAACTTCAACAAGGCTTGCCACATTCCATTCTTGCCCCATATCATTATGTCAGGCTTAATAGCCACATTTTCTAGGTATGTAGCTGTAGGAAGTTCATAGTCATAGCTGATGGTGTATGACTTATTTCCAACTGTTCTTTCTGGAACAAGTACCGATGATTTGTTACTACACAAATTATAATGCATTAATTTTCTTATCTTTTTAGCATCCACGCTATACATTTTACCTCCCTTCAAAAGAAGAGCTATATACTTAACAAGAATGTGTTTTTTTGTTTTAATTTTCTTATTACTTTGTTTTTGATGGGAATGGAGCATTCTACTGGATGCCAAACATTCTCCCATTAATTTAGTTGCTCCAACCGAAATATCTTTTCAAGATTCTTACCGTCCCTTCAAGTGCTATTGTTTGTATTTATTTTGCACTTGGTTCACTGAGTATATTCGCAAGATAGTTTTTGAAATATTTTTATTGCCCTGGTTAATCCTATAAGTAGAGGTATGATTGCTACATTCGTAAGATTCCAGTTTCTTTTTATGTCGTACATAATTCATTGGTATTTTGTTATTTTCTCCCTCACTGCTCTGTTATGTCCAGCATCATTAGGAATGATTACTTCATTTAGGCTTGCCATATACTACTTCTTGTCCCATATAACTATGTCTGGCTTATTAACCATATTTTCTAGGTATATAGCTGTAGAAATTCCGTAGTCATTGTGGTTAGTGTATGACTTATTTCCAATTGTTCTTTCTTGTACATATACCCAAGATTTGCTACTACATTGGATATCAAGGTTTTTAGTTTTTCTAGTGGAGATATTTTTATCCCGTATGTGTTGTCATATGACTCAACAAAGTTGACTTCCATGCAAAAGAAGAACCACATACTTCACAAGAATGTGGTTTCTCTCCTGTATGTGTTTTCACATGACACAACAACTGTGACTTCCATGCAAAAGAAGAACCACATACTTCACAAGAATGTGGTTTCTCTCCCATATGAGTTTTTACATGACTCATTAACTGTGACTTCCGTGCAAAAGAAGAACCACATACTTCACAAGAATATGGTTTATCTCCTGTATGTGTTTTCATATGATCCAACAAATTTGACTTCTGTATAAAAGAAGAACCACATACTTCACAAGAATGTGGTTTCTCTCCCGTGTGGGTTTTCATATGACGCAACAAAGTTGACTTCTGTGCAAAAGGAGAACCACATACGTCACAAGAATGTGGTTTATCTCCTGTATGTGTTCTAATGTGACTCAATAAATTTGACTTCCTTGCAAAAGAAGAACCACATATTTCACAAAAATGTGGTTTCTGCCCCGTATGTGTTTTCAAATGACGCAACAAGGTTGACGTCCGTGCAAAAGAAGAACCACATATGTCGCAAGAATGTGGTTTCTCTCCTGTATGTGTTTTCATATGATCCAACATAGATGACTTCTGTACAAAAGAAGAACCACATATTTCACAAGAATGTGGTTTCTCTCCCGTGTGGGTTTTCATATGACGCAACAACTGTGACTTCTGTGCGAAAGAAGAGCCACATATTTCACAACAATGTGGTTTCTCTCCTGTATGTGTTTTAATATGATCCAACAAATGTGACTTCTGTACAAAAGAAGAACCACATATTTCACAAAAATGTGGTTTCTCTCCTGTATGTGTTGTCATATGACTCAACAAAGTTGACTTATGTGCAAAAGAGGAACCACATACTTCACTTGAATGTGGTTTGTCAGACATGTTAGATATATTCTAACGAACGTATATGTAATGTAGTGTACGATGATAACCAGGTATAATTATTTTAAACATTTTAAAATCACCAATGAAGAAAGCTCCTTCTTAGCCATTGATTACTTTCTTTTCTTTGCTGCAAATTCTGAAAATATAAAATTAATAAAAAGAATAATATTTCATGTGGTTAACTTGAATTTTTTTGTTTATTTTCATTAAAAATATCCAAAAAATCTATTATTAATGAAATTCAAAAAAGAAATCAGTATAGTTTTATGCAATGCTGGTCAGTCAACAAGATTAATGTTTCTTATATCAAATATTTAGTTAAAAATCTTTACGTTTCTTCATTTTAGAGATGAGGATTGCTTATTTATATTATTTTTATTCTTTAGAATACTGTTCTCATCTTAGGTGTTATTTTCACAAAGTTTCTATGTTACCGCTGATGTTATTCAGGTGTATGTTGTCTAAGAAATATGTACATAATTTTTTAAGTACTCTAACCATAGTAGCAAGCATCCTAGCAGAAAAACCTAGTACAAATTTTAGAACATTAGCAGAGAATCCTAGTACGAATTTATGAACATTTTTGTTTCCAGATGTAATCGCTATACATACATATATATATAATGGCATAAAAAAGTTTGCACTTATCATTTTTTTCAAAAGCTGCAAATTTAAGCTAAATTGAATGTAACAGTTTAAAAAATCTATATCTCATTTGTGCCATTTTTTATGCCTCTATGACTTTACCTGTTCACATTTGACTTCTAATTGAAGTATCCTAGTGTTCACGTCAATTTAAAAAAATAACTTTAAATTGAGAAGGCATAAAGAAACTCTGCACTATGGAAAATTGTATTTTAATATAATTTAGAATATTGTAACACAAATATAATCGGAACACCATGAACTAGTAAATATTTAGTAATATACCCCTTCTGCAATTTGACAGCCTGCAATCTTTTGCCATTCCTTGAATTAGTCTTCAGTAATACTCCGGTGAAAGGGGTATAATATTTCTCTTTCATTTTTGTCTAACATTCTTCCCGATTTGAAATTTTATCATTATGTAGCTGTAGCTTGATATAATGTCATACGTTTTTGATAGGATTGATGTCTGGAGATTGTGCAGGCCAATTCAAAAATGGAATATCATGCCCTTCAAGTAACCTCTTCACACTGTCAGTTGCGTGAAGGGGAGCATTACCCTACATAAAGATGAGATTATCATCTAAATTTCGGCCAAAGTAGGGTGGAAAATGCCCAGTCAACAGAGACTCATGAATTTCATTCCTTCAATCAGTTCTTAACTGTACAAAGAGAACAAGATTACACTGTTGTTGGATTTGAGAAATGGTTTCAAATCTGTTTCTGACGCTATGGATCTAGATAGCATTGTCTTCCTGTAAGAAGTAACCCCATGACGACCACATATAGCGACATCATAAAAACTGCCAATTTTTGTACTTTTGCACAGTCACTCGTACTGTTATCGAATCACATTTCAATCTATGGTCAATTTCTCGATTAGATATACGAGAAAGGTGAAGATAAGTGAGCTCCTAACCGTTACTAAGAGGAAATCGAGGCATATGGACTCGATGTTACATTGTATAACCTGGAATGATAACAGTTACGATTAGAGATGCTTTGTTGCCTAAAAGGTGCTATTTTAAGCTGGTTTAAAGCTTATTTGTTTTCTTAAGACATTAATTACTTTTCACTGTTTTTCTCAATCTATATGTAATTCATCCTATAAGGGTCAATGATTTCCTTTTTCCATCAATCTTTCTACATATTACAGCTTTTCAATGTTTTTCTAACCTTAGTGTTAGTGAATGACATGGTTCACATTTGTATTATTTTCCACATCTACATGGAATATCTTAGTCATGATTTTTCCATAAGCGTCTGTACATGCACATGTTCCTGGAGAGTCGAATCACCCTGGAATACTTTGGTGTCTACCTCTCTAGTGGTTTCTCTCAAATTGTCCACCTCATTTTGATATGTATTGTTATTAGTACATATATCCAAAGCCCAGTCAATGCAATGGAAGCACTTGGACTCACCACCTCCAAAAAAGGCAAGGGTGCAGCCCTCCACTGGCAAGGTCATGTTCACAGTCTTCTGGGACCAGGACGGAGTAGTGATGACAAATTTCCTGGAAAAGGGTACCACAATTACAGGAGTCTCTTTTGCTTCACTTTTGAGGAAATTAAGGGAACCTATCAAAATCAGGTGGGGAAAGATCAGCAAAGATACCCTCCTCCTGCAGGACAACGCTCCGGTCCACAACTCACATGTTGCCAGATAAGAAGCACAGGCGTGTGGTTATGAAATCCTCCTTCATCCTGCCTATTCTTCTGACCTTGCACCCTCTGACTTTCATCTCTTCCCAGCCATGAAGTTGTTTTTGAAAGGAAAGTGTTTCCCAGATGATGCAGCCTTGATTTCTGAAGTCACGTTGTGGTTGGAGGACCAACCTTGGGTGTTCTACATAAACGGGCTCCAGAGCTGCATCAAACGATGGGAGAAATGCATAACTGTGTATTTCCTATGTAGAGAAAGACTAATAACTGTGCAAGGTTTCATTGGTATACTCCCATGCAAAGTGGGCCAGGGGCATTACTTATTGCACGCCCCTCGTAGCGTGATGGTGCAGACATGCAATACGTGCATGACAGCTGTTAGCAAATGCACATGACGATGGGGTTATTTTGTCATAATTGATATTATCAGTGGTGTAAGGTCAATTACTTGACAGACACAGCTGTCGAGGGTGAGCTCAAAAAGCAGGTCGTATATATAGTCAATGACAGCAGAACATACATTTCATTTGGAGAAGGTTTTCACCAGTTATTCGAACAAATATTAAGGGAACCTGGGCGAACTTTAAATATATGACAAAGAAGAGTCCTGTGAAGTTGAGGAAAACCAAAACTAAATCAATATCTGACATTCGATTTTTGAATCAGATATATGTGATCAAAATATTTTAAGCTAATTTTTTCTCTCTTTCGTGTTTATTAACAAAAAATAATTTTGAGTTGTTTTATTTTCTTGTTCTTTCGTCAGTAGCATACTATTGCTATAATAAAGCAGCACTATTTTCAAATTTTGTGCAGGGACTGACTTCAGAATTGAAAACAGCAGTAAGGTAGGTTAAAATGGATACAGGGCTATATACAAAAGATAGATTAGCAGAAGGCGCTTAAAGTGGGATAGACTGGAGAAGCAGAAAACAGGCGATGGGACTTTTTAGAGGGTTTAAGGCATAGGAGATTGAAGATGGTTGTGATGAGACACAAGCCACAAGATCTACAAGCGGCTTATCAGAAAGCTATAGCAGAAGTTAAATGGAAAACCTGGCTTGACGCAAACTAGGAGTATGAAGACAAGCCCATTGAGGTTTGTCATACGAGACGGCAGATTCTAGTTGCCAACATATGGAGACAGGCATAAAAGAGGAAACAAAGTAGAGATTAGAGGACTAGAATTTAAAACGAAAGTAAGAGAAAAGCTAGGTAGATAATTATGTGTTACTGAACAAGGACGTATAAATGCACATAGAATTGATTAGAATTGATGGTAAAATTATAGAGGAGCAGAAGTGTCAGTAATAAATATGTGATACTAAACCATTAGTGACTTAAGAATAATGAGGTGAGGATGTACTTCGGTTTAGTGATGATAAGAGTATTTGACGAGAATGTAGCTCTGAAATAATTATATTTAATCAATAGTTAGGTCAGCACAGAAAATTATTTTAAAACACTAGCATCAGCATACATTTTAGAAATTGTTGTAAGTTTTGATTGCTTATAATGAACAATACCAACCAATCACGTTGAGAATGTGTTGCCAAATAGCTAAGTGTATAATGGCTTATAACATTACTGTGATTATTATGATTGATGAACAAAAGAATTAAATCCCCAAGAGGGTAGACAGTCAGCATAAAAATGGAGTTCGCAGATATTGTTATACTGGCTTATCCCAATCCTGAAAAAGACCACAGACTGTACACAGATCAGAGGGAACAGAGAGGTTGAAGAACTAATTTATCTTATCTCGTAAACTTAGACACGATACACTTAATAATTACATTATACACTATGCCCTTAATAAGTTGAATGAATATTTTCACCAATACAGAATAGGAAAATACAGAGGTGGGTTTTGAAGAAGAAAAATGTTTGTGTGGATCATTTGTTATGCACAGTGGATTTGAGCAGAGACGATGACGTTACCTGGTAGAAATAGAGGGTAGGGATTACTTGATAGTTAAGAAAATTAAACTCATTAGTATCGCATAAACATCACATGTTATTGGGTTTTGATTTAATTAGGGAAGAAAAGGCAGATGAGAACATTTTTAGATTTAAAGATGCAGATGAAGAACGGTAAATCGTCTAAAATGGAATATAAACGTTTATGGTGATGAACGAGATTCTGTATTGCAGACGATGAACAATTTTGGACAATTATATGTACTGCACCATATGGTCACAATATATATATATATATATATATATATATATATATTGATATATATATATATATATATCAATATATATAATTTACATTATATAAGCAAAAATATTTCTGACGATGCTTATTTAAGGAGGTGAATGAATACGTAGGCAAATGTATTCCATGCCAGACTAGAAAAATAAACAAGCAATACCCTTGAATGCAGGAGAACAATCTGCTTCATTTTCCTTTTGCAAAACTGGCATTGGATATTTCTGGCTCCTATCTTACAGTTTTGCGTAAAGAGTACATAGAGATGTTCATCGATATGTATAGTGGTTGGCCAGAGACTTTTACAATCTCTTATAATGAGGCTGAAACAGTGGCTCATCTGCTGTTGGATGAAATTTTCCCAGATTCGGGACACCACTCCAGTTGTTAACAGACAATGGGTCCAAAAATGTTAACAAATTGATGAAGAAGGCATTGTAGGACCTCAACATACATCATGTAAGCACATCATTTTATCACCACAAAGTAACGGCAAAGTAGAACGTTTGAGTGAAAAGTTGGCAACAATGAACTCTCATGGATATATACATAAACCAAATGTTGGCGGTTGTCAGATTCACCATGCTCTTCAATAGATCCATGATTTTGCCAGTACATAATATATTAATGCCTTGTAAAATATACTAGCGTGATGAGCATACAAGAGATGCATCGATCGTTTGCTTTAATATTGGTAAAAAGCTAAGAAAAACTTATAGAGATGTCGAATGAGAAAACAAAGTTCATAGATTTTCATCTTATATTAAAGATCATCAATCAAGGAATGTGAAAGACCGTTAAAAAGGCTGCATTGGCTGCTCTGAGTCGGATAGCGATTCAGCCATGGAACAAGCTGATATCCCAATATGGAGGATTCGACATCAATGAGAAAGGCTGGACGAGGAGTCTAACATACCATTGATATATATATATATATATATATATATATATATATATATATATATATATATATATATATATATATATATTCTGTTTATAAAAGAATATATCTTTTCATGGTGGTGAGGCAGTAAAGAAACAGAAATAAGTTTTTATATAAAAACGAAGTGTACAAATGTTTCTGGCTGTTGAAAAATGTACTCTGCAACATGTTTCACTTGGTAGCAATGTATGATAATTAAGGGATTACTGTTGCTCAGTCATTTGAACGAACATTAAAGTGAATAAATCTCTTCTGTCTTCCATCATTCTTGTTTAACTTAGTTTTGAAAGTGTCAATAAGGTGACAGACATCAGTTTGGAAGGATCACAGAGAAAACCATAAATAACGTGCACCTAAACTTAATATAAAGCAAGTTCCTCGACATGACATCCTTTAAAGTCAACTCGAGTTGGCTTGGATATGTTTCCAAATATACTAACACTCAAAACCTGCAAAAGCCGACAATCAAGCCTTTCTCATTCATACGAGTTGATCTGAGTGCTATTGAGTTGGCTAAGAATATCAATAGAATATCGCATAGAAAATCACCTTCCTAATGGGTGTCAGTGTAAAATTTTTGTAAAAGTAGTCATATATTTTAATTAGAAGAGAATTGGTCAATTTGTATTTTTGATTACATATTCTTAATTTTCTCTCCTCTTGTTCTTCCTTTTCGAAGAAAGCCATTTAACCTATGCAGAAAGTTGGCTGTGAACAGAGGGAGGAAAGACAAAGAAGTTTTGTTTGTTTTTCATGATTTGAGGAGAATTTTTTTTGTTGGGGGGAAACCAGAAACCATTTTAATGATTTTGGACATGTCAGAAAATGATCAGCTTCTTCTCATGCTAATCCGAGAAATGGTGCCTTTTTAGTACGTTTTTTTAAAGAATAGAAACAATCTGTATTGCACAAGTGACCATCAACCATTTTAAGCTTTCTTTACTTTCTTTTTTGTTACATGACCAATCCTTTGAAGCACGCACACATGCTAGCCAAGTAAGTTACGATTTTCCATACACAAATTCATAACATCTACTTATGAAAGCCCCATTTATAATAACTTCCTTTTCATCTATCACAGTTAATGTCCCCAAAATACAAAATAATTTAATTTTATGTCACCTTCACTTTTGAAAGTAGAATTAAAGTTAAAGTGTACTATCACAATCTGGTAAATAATTATGGAATCTCCATAATATATTAATGCCTTGTAAAGGAAGAACAAAAACAAGTTTTCGACATGTAAAGAAAAAAAGAACATTGTTGTGTTTTGCTCGTATCATTTGGATTATTTAAACTATTGTTCTCATCTTAAATGTTATTTTTACAATGTTTGCACAATAAATAACACTCAAGATGAGAACAGTAGTCTCAATAATCTAATAATACAAAGAATCATTCATCATCTAAAAATTCAGAACCGTAATATCATAATTTGTTTAAAAATCATAATTATTTTTTTAAATTTAATCAAAGTTATTTGAAAGGTTTGTTGAATGTATTTTTGAGAGAACTTCAAAATTCAACATAATAAGTTTCTTTAATTATCAGCATTCTTTAAACAAACGAACAGGATATTTGATAACTGCATTTCCTAATAAATTAACAGGAAAACTCTTTGGTATACTTATGTGGGTATACAGTTTCTGATACATCGATCCCTTATATGGAAACCAATTGATTAGAATAAAAACATTTAATTAAAAAAGGAGAAAACAACAACTAAATATAAAAAAGACTAAAAAAAGGGTAAACTCTCAAAATTGGCTTTAAGGTCGATGTTTCAAAAATGGAGGATCGATTTACTAGAACTTTGCATTGAAACAGAGAATAACTTAAAAATTGTAAATATTGACATTTTTTTGATAATCTGGTAGATTAGTGACACAGGAGCATACCACTTCCATGCATGCGTCGAGAATTTTGTTTTTTTAGTGAAAATCATTTTAAAGAATTAATTTTTTATCATTGTGACCTATAAAGAAGTTGTTCTGGTCAATGTCTAAAATCTTTACCCCCCCCCCACAAAAAAGCTTTCATGATTACCACTTTTATACGTTTTCGGGGATGCTGAAAACGAATATATGCTTTAACAATGGCGCAGAGAGATAGTTCTCATGATATGAAAAATGTACTTTTTAAAAAGTGGTGTATCACTTTTCATTATAGATTTAACGTAAAATGAGCACCCACTTTATGACCACCTAGTGAGTGAAGCTAAAAGTGTTTTTTTCTAATTTCCTGAGAACATTAAAGTACAGAAAAAAGAGAAAAATCTGTATACAGATATGTGGCATTCCCTGTGTTATTAATAGTGACCATTTCTGTATGTGCAAGCATATGCATATTTTTTCATATGCAGTGTAATTCCTTATGTTATCAGTAGTGGCCAATTCTTTACATTGTGAAATATTTGAAAAATAATTGGTTTGTGACAAAGTTTAATGGGATATTCGTTTTCAGCATACAAAAAACCTATAGAAATCATCATGTTAAAGGTGATTGTTAAAGTCGAAAGTAAGTAAAAATTTAGCAAAACGGCTTTCAGGCAGCCCCCAAGTAAAAAACTCATCACTGTGTAGCCTGAAAGTGGGTGATCATTTGGTGCTAGTGCACTTACTGAGCTGCACTATTTAAACATTTTTTTTCCTTTTTTTTACATGGAAGTAACCACTTATCAACGCCCAGAGGCCATTTGGGAATAAGAGTTATTGCACGTACAGTAATCACTGGGACAATATTGTAGTATTTGTTAGTAATGGAGATCTGATAATGGAGTGGTTTATCTTATGTTGGACTTGTAGACATCGAAAATGTAGTCAGGCGAACGGAAGAGAGTTCCACGGGCTTGCACTTCTAAGAAAGAAGCTTTATTCATGCAATCTACGTTTTGATTTAGGCAGGTAAAGAGTGGGGAAAATTACTGACAGTGGTTTCAGCTAGACGGGTGCTTTTTGTGAAAGATGGGCAAGGGAGACCAGAGATTTGAGCTCAGACAAGCACTTCCTATGGAAATAATGATAAAAGAAAGACAAGCTTACAACGTCCCTTCTGTGGGAGAGAGGTTGCAGGGAAGAGACAAGGGTATTCCCCACTAGGCTACGAAGTCTATTTTGTACTCTGTCAAGGCAGGATAGGCTGTTTTTAGCAGCTCCTGTCCATATGTGGCAGCAGTACTCCATCCTTGGACGTACTTGGCTTTTATATAGATAGCGAATTGCATCAGCAGTGAGATATCTACTGGAGTGGTAGAAGGATCTCACCATTTTTCCAGCGACCTTGGCAACAGATTTGATGTACATGTTCCATTTCAGATCAGGAGCAAAGGTCAATCCCAGAAGCTTGTCAACACATGGTGCCTCCCCAAGAGGAGAGCTATCTATTTCAACTGATGCCAGATGGGGATCAGAGCATTGATGATGTAAAGATAGAAGCTTGATTTTAGATGGATTAAATGTAAACAACCACCTCTTCCTCCATTGTACCATGCACTCAAGGTCAGAGGAGAGAGAATCTTAGAGAACTTTGTCATTTACGGCCTTTGATGTGTTGCCATAGATGGTCGTGTCATAGAGCATAGATATCAACGAATGATTCAAGTATATGTTTTGGGAGATCATTGATGTAGATCAGGAAGAGAATTGGGCCCAGGATGGACCCTTGGGGGACACAAGCATTATTACTGTGGGCTTCTGATTTCTGCCCATCAACCACTACTCTTATGAGCTTATCAGAGAGAAATGACTTAATATTTGAGAAAACATTTCCAGTAATACTGTAGCTGGAAATCTCGTGAAATAGGCCTTTATGCCATACCTTATTGAAGGCCTTTGATATGTCAAGAGCAATTTCCCTAGAAAGGAAGCTTTTGTCGAGATTCACTAATCCTATGAGCTATAACCGTTAGCACATCTGCTGTAGATCTAGCAGAACGGAAACCATTTTGCATGTCACCAAGAAGGTTATTTCTGCTGAGGTGGTCGACTACTTCTTAATTTAATATGGATTCCAGCAACTTACCCACGACAAACAGGAGACTTATTGGTCTGTACTGAGAGGGAGATGACTTATCACCTGAATTCTTAAATACAGGGCATACTGATGAGGTTTTCCAGGGTGTTGGGAAGCACTTCTCCTAAGACAACGCTTAAACAGTTTTGTAAGCATGGGCCAAGTTCTGGTTGAAGCTTTTTCAACATTATAATTGGAATGCCGTCAGGGCCAGTTGCTTTACTGAAATCAAGGTTCTTGATCAGCTTGGCAACATCACACACAAAGATTTGCATGTTGCATAGCGTGTTGTCTGTTATAGGAGGAAATACGGAGAGTTGATCACCTTTGTTGCATAGGGTAGAATTAGCTGCAAAGTTCGTGGCAAATAGTTTGGCTTTGTCTGATGCTGACAAGATGACGTCATTGATGATGGTTGGGATAGAACGCATGCATCTGTTCAGGGTCCTGTTTGCTATTTGCCAAAACTCGTGGGAACCAAGCCGCTGCTCAGCTACTTTGGATTTAATGGACTGAGCATATAGCTCTTTTGCATTTTTTATTACTCTTTTACAGTGGTTGCCGGCAGTCATGAAAACAGCTTTAGTCTCAGTACATCTATTATGTTAGTAGCTCTGAAAAAACTGATTTCTGTGTGCAATTGCAGCAGCACATTATGAGGAGAACCATGGCTGGCTGTTAATTTTTTGTTGGAATATTTTGGATGGTATGAATCGGTCTATACCTACAATTAACCATTCAGTCAGGTCTGATACTAGAGAGGACATAACCCTTTTAAACATGGAATGCAGAAGTAGATCAGATAGGAATGTACTCAGCCATCGATATACTGTTCGGTGGAGAGTTACATCTGAAGACTTGTTGCATTTCATTTTATTCTTAACTGATACAACCGAGTGGTTGGAAGATCTCAGAGGAGATAGAACGGAACATGAACATAGCTCAGGAGAAGTTGTGAGAAAAAGGGCTAGAAGGCTTGCATACTGACTGGTAGTATCGGGCACATCGGTGGGTTCATGAACAATCCAAGTGAGGTCACAGGCAATGGAGAAGTCATGACAGAACCACCCCTCATCATCTGTCTTGTGTGAGTGGGTCAGCCATTCCACATTGTGGACATTGAAGTCACCACAGATGTGAATGTTAGCCGAAGGATTAGCAGACAGGATGTGGTCAATTTTCTCAGATATGTTCTTAAAGATAGTAACGCTGCTGCTGTGGGGGTGATAGAGGGCAAACATAAATGCAGTGGTGTAAGCAAGTGCAATCCGGAAGCACATATAAGGTAAAATAGGATCATCTCTGGAGATATCCCTACCACATGGAAAGTCATCTTTAATGTAGGCACATATTCTATGCCCATGGCGATCTTTGGGGTCAGATTTAGATGTTAAGTTAGAGTATCTATTAATTATGAATTCATCTAGTGAAGAGATTAGCCCTATGCCAGTTTCGCTAAGGAACAATATGTCCAGTTTCGTCTCATGCAATTGGGTTTCAACCTCTGGAAGATTGGAATGTAGACCCCTAATGTTAGAGGAGAAATAGTAGTAGCGGTCTACATT
This sequence comes from Euprymna scolopes, assembly GCF_053919585.1. NCBI lineage: Eukaryota > Metazoa > Mollusca > Cephalopoda > Sepiida > Sepiolidae > Euprymna > Euprymna scolopes. The sequence goes on from NC_136527.1 coordinate 38,452,212, forward strand.
GGAGGATGGGGTTCTAGGTTTGTTCATGTTTGTTTCTGGAGATAATTCATGTTTAGGTTTTGGGATTTGTGGATCAGGTCCACAGACTTGGTTAGAGCAGGTTAGAGAGGGAAAGTAAGAGAAAAATACAGGACATTTTTGTAGCACATAAGGTTAAGCCGTAACAATTACCCACTAACATGGCATTGAGAGACCCCACCAGAAACTACTGCATGGTTCAGAATCTATTCACCAAATGGCAATACAGCAGCCCCAGTACTTTGTGCCTGCTGATAGGACAGCCTCCTTAGTGGTTAATCCAAGGTTCGGGTCCCTGACTATCAGGCAGATAACATCAGATGAAATGTTTACCTCCAGCACCCTTACTACTGACATGGCTACAAGGATAGCCATAAATACAGTAAATTTCTGACACCTCAGACCTAGAAAGCAACTTCTTCTTCACCCTTTATCAGAAAAATCACTCATTGGAAATGAGGACTGAAGGACAAATAAGGAGAAGTGAGAGTTACTGGAGCTGCTGATAACACATCCAGAGTGCATTATCTACTCTCCATTAAAGAAAGGAAAGGTAAAAAAAGGCCAGAGATAAAGAGCTTAGAAAAATATATTAGGTACGAGGAACTTTTTAATATCTACTTAATATAAGTCTCTCAGATTTAATATCGACTTAATATAAGTTCTTTCAGATTTAAAATTTCATCATTGTATTACTGTTGCTTGATGTAATGCCATACGTTTTCGATAGGATTGAGGTCTGGAGATTCTTCAGGCCAATATAAACAACGAATATCATTCTCTTCAAGGAACATCTTTACATTGCCAGTTGGGTGAATGGAGAATTATCCTGCATAAAGATAGTATTATTATATAAATTCCAGCCAAAGTAGTGTAGAAAATGCCCAGTCAACATATTAATGTGGATTGGTGAATTAATTGGATCTTGCAAGCGAAATATAGGCCCTAGACCATTGGCACTAATAACGTTCACACCAAAACTGAATCTCTACCACCTTGCAACTGTGCATCTAGGATCAATGCCGATTACTTTATTAGATAAACCAGAAAGGTGGAGATCACAAAGAGAAAGTCGAAGCATATGGACTAAATGTTACCTTGTATAACCTGCAACAACAACAATTACTATTAGAAATGCTTTGTTGCCTAAAAGGTAGATATTTAAAGCTAAGTTAAAGCTCATTTTTTGCTGCAGAGCTTTTGCATTCTTGATTTTGTTATTTTTTACGTTGATAAGAACACTACGATACTCCTACTATTAGAAATGTTTTGATGCCTAAAAAGTAAATATTTAAAGCTAAGTTAAAGCTCATTTTTTACTGCAGTTTTTGCCTTCTTGATTTTATTATTTTCTAAATTGATATGAACACTAGGATACTCCAATCAAAAGTCAAACATGAACAGGTAACATTATAGAGGAACAAAAGATAAATAAAATGAGGTATAAGGTTTTTTAAACAGTTACATGCAATTTAGCTTAAATTTGCAGTTTTTGACAAAAGAGAAGTGCGGACTTTCTTTTTCGCATCACCATAGATACTTTTCACTACTTATTACTATATTATTTATAATTAATTTTTCCCAAATCATGTAAAATATTTACTAGGCTTAGTAATTGATCATCACCCAGAATATATACGGTTTCCTTAAGCCAGATTACTCTTCATTCTTCTTCTCTATTTATAATTTTTACTTCATCCCATAAGAGTGAATGGTTTCCTTTTTACATCCATATATATATATTCCGCCATAACTGATTTTTAAATCTCTCCAATGTTTTCCTCACCTTACTGTTAGTGAATGACATGGCTCACATTTGTATAATTTTCCACATTTATATGGAATCGCTTTGTCATGATTTTTCCATAAACCGCTTGACACACACGTTTCTGGAGCGCCGAACCACTTCCAAACACTACCCTAACGTTTTATAGATTACAGATTCTTTCAATAGCATTTTCAAGTTCAAATAAAGTTTTATGATATCTGTTTTTTATTCAATTATAAGTTTAAAGTACAGAATAAATACTAAACACCCTTCTTTCCCAATGTTAAGAAGGCTTTCTAAAAATAACATTATTATTTCAGCATGGATCAATAAGTGCACTGGTACTTCTCATTTTACATTAAATTTATATAAAAATGATCCCCACTTTTGGAAAAAATAATCTCCTCATATTATGAAATCTAATTCTCTGCGTCATTTTTGAAGTATATATTCGTTTTCAGCACATCCGAAAAAAAAATTTCATTGTAAAGATTTTTCGGATTTTTTAATTTTTTTTTTTGCTTTACGTCAAATTGTAGACATTGATCGTTGTTTTTTATGTTTAATTATTGAGAATATAATAACAGTTTAATAATAATAATCCACTGAGAAAATTGAAAAAAGATGAAAGCAAAAACCATTAAACAATATAAAAAACATTTAGGATTTAAAGGTTTTTTTCTTTTCTTTTTGTCTTTGGTAAACAAAAAACAACATAACTTAAAAATATTTAAAATTCATAAAATTATTTTTTTATGTTTAAGTCAGTATTGAATACAAAAAAATTGACAGCGAAAAATGTTCAACGATAAAATCAACATTTTCATTAGGATTATTCACTTAGTAAATGTAGTTATCTCCCTTACGTTTTAGCGAATTCTGCAAATGCGCAAAAATCGATACTAAATTAATGTAGTAATACTTACGTTTTTGTTTTATAATCTGTTTTCGATTAACTTTATCTGCTTTTATAAAGGAAACGATTTTTCAAATGTGATTGACTTTACAAGCTCAACTTAACATTCAAGATGACGAACGGAAGAGCAAGTTCGCAGAAAACAAAATTGAAGAGGAAAAATAAAAAAGAAATCATTTCGAAATAGAGTCGATCTATTTGGTGAATATCATGGATAAAAATAGTATTATTTTATTTAACATTTTAATATTTACATGAGAGAACAGATTACAAGTTTCATCCTTATTAATTTTTTAATTCATAGCACGGTATGTGCAATTTAATGGCAGAAAATGATAGGGAAACAGAGTTTTGAAAACCACCATATTATATTAAAATTTTTTTTTCCAGATTATCATATTTTTTATGCATTTCTGATTATTTTTCATCATGTTTTAAAGATTAAATTAAAAAAATACAAATAAAAAATTATATATGAGATATAAAGATGTGTATTATGCACTGTAATTCACTGGCCTCCATGTTGTATGTGTGCACGATAAAAAATCTACTCTGCTGCGACCGACAGTTCCATCTACTGGAAACAAAACCATATTTTAAATTGTTGACATCTACAATGTTTTATGTTAATTGTTGATGTCTATAATGTTTTACTTTTAATTGTTGACATCTACAATTTTTTATTTTTAATTATAGCATCTACAATGTTTTATTTTTGATTGTTGACATCTACAATGCTTTATTTTAAATTGTTGACATCTACAATGTTTTATTTTTAATTGTTGACATCTACAATGTTTTACTTTTAATTGTTGACATCTACAATGTTTTATTTTAAATTGTTGACATCTACAATGTTTTACTTTTAATTGTTGACATCTACAATGTTTCAGTTTTAAATGATAGCATCTACAATGTTTTATTTTTAATTATAGCATCTACAATGTTTTATTTTTGATTGTTGACATCTACAAATTTTTTATTTTTAATTATAGCATCTACAATGTTTTATTTTTGATTGTTGACATCTACAATGCGTTATTTTTTAATGTTTGAAATCTACAATGTTTTATTTTTAATTATAGCATCTACAATATTTTATTTTAAATTGTTGACATCTACAATATTTCATGTTTAATTCTTCACATCTACAATGTTTTATTTTTAATTGTTGACATCTATAATAATTTTTATTTTTAATTGTTCATTCATGCGTCATTTGTTTTTATTTCTTACAATTTTAAAGGATACGTCGATTTTTTAATTTGGCGAAAAAAAATCCAAGAAAGTTTCAAAATAACATAAAAAATTACAACACAAAATATTTTTTCTAAAACTTTGTAATTTTTGAGCTATTGAATTTAAAAAGACAATAATTTGCGATTTTAGTCATCATATCGATGTCACTGAACACATCCATCAAAATAAAACTGAGTTTTTAAAGAAAAAGAAATAATAAAATTCATTCAATAATTGGTATTTTAAAGTTTATTATCCATTTTCATATTAAGTTAAATGAAATGACAAAAACAAAAAATAAACCACGATAAATTATTTAGTTTAAAATACAAATAACGATTTACTAAACGTTTTATTTACTTGATATTTTTCTGACATTCACCGGAAGTTATTATCTCTCCTAGTAAGTTCGATAAAATTATTATCTTCCTTAATAAGTTCGATTTGTTTCTATTTTTAACCTTTTTAAATAATACAGGCATATTGAGAGTAGATACGGAAAAAAAATGAAAAAAAAAAAACATTGTTGAGAACGCAAAGAGAAAAAAATAAGAATCGAGAAGTTATAAAGGTCTAAATGGGGAATCGTATGCGTATGGAAATGAATAATACAGTTAAAAGTAAGGGGGTCTGACATGTGGGTAAAGAAAATAAACAAAGTTCGTAGTTAAGATGAAATAATATATATAAAAAAAATAACGTTAAAAGTATTAAAAAGTGTCTTTAAGAAGGAGGTATATAATGTTTCTTACCGGAGATGGCTTAAAACGGCGATACAGAAGATAAAAGACGGCGACATGTGTGCTAGAAAGGCTGCTGACTAAAATTAGGGAACAAAACACCGGTCAACCTGCCGGTGTCGAATCAGGGGAAACTCTATAAGAAAAATGTCCGGCCAAGGGAAATAACTGTTGAAGGAAATGTAAGAAAAAAAGAAGGAAAACTAAAACATAATACATGCAAAATAGACAACTATTAAAAAAAAAAAAAAAAAAAAAAACCTTTATAATTGTTGTAATTTATTTAAGATATTTTTTATTGAAACACTGTAATTAATTTATTTATATTTGAAAAAGAATGTTTTCTTAAATTGAAAAGACTGTTTAAGAGTTAATCTTGGAACTTAACTCTGCTGTTTTATCAGTAAACTATTTCTAATTTAATGAATTTCGAAATATTCGTGTATTTCTGATAATACACACACACACACACACACTCACACACTCACACACACACACACATAGTCATCCACATGAAGTACAGCTCATCAGTGCAGCTAGACACGCAACTGCCTCAAACCAGGATCGAAACCCGACCGCCCAAATGACAGTCAAGGCTTCTCACCATTACTCTATATGGCTGGTGTTGTGTGGGTAATGAATTAACGATGTTTTGCCATCGTCCAAATGCCTCAGCTCGATTTGTTTACAGAAAGAGTGATGCTTAATATGCTAATGGCAGTTTGTATATCACTTGCCAATATGCTCAACCCAAGATAAGATTGTTTGTGTGCATTTTTTTTTTGTATGTTCGGCAACATTTTTCTTCGGAGGGGGGTACTGTTTCTCTACTACTATGGCGTGATGTTTGACCTAGAAAACGTTAACATTCGTTTAATCACCTGCTTTGATTACCGTTTAATTTCAACCATTCTCACTTCTCTGCGCGGTAATGTGTCACCTTTTTCTGCCTGTGCTCCAAGACTTCAGATTCGAGCCTACCTCCCTACCAAAACTTTTTTTCTTTAACACCTACACACACCCCGGCAATGCCAAGCACCCCGCTACTCTAATATATAAAAAGCAAAATGCGTGTGTGTTTATATGTCTCAAAAAACTTCCGACAGACGCATTTGAACGTGACAAAATTGGTATCGTTTTTAAGCTCGGACTTGCAGACGACAAATATTGAAAAATTGGCCAAAACATTAATTGCTTTACCCTCCATTGAGCAGTTTTCTACAAGGAGGGGTCGCTTTTTTTCATCGACATTTTTGCAAGTCATCATATCCTTTCAATTGACTACGCTTCCTATACTCGCAACTTTTCGTTGCACGATGGATGCATCAACTAAGACTATGTTATGTTTTTTTACAACTTCTTTTCCTTCTTTGCGAACCCGCCTGTCTACTACAATTTTTTTTAAAAAACACCTTTATCCATTCGGGCTGCCTCCTGTTGTTATGATTACTCCTTTCCCACTACTACCACTTTTTAAAACATTTTTCGTGGTTCCTTACTACACCTTGACATCCAAGTTGTAGTCCGGAGGGAAGCAGGCAGACGGAACAGAGTTCCACAGGCGTGCAGCCGGCCCCAAGAAAGAAGCTTTGCTCATGAAATCCACGTCTTGATCCAGGCACAGATATAGAGTGGGGAAAATTTCCCACAGCGGACTCAGCCAGACGGGTGTTTTTCGTGAAAGATTGGCGAGGGGGGACCAGGGACTGGAGTTCAGACGAGCACCTGCCATGAAAATAACGATAAAACAAGGATAGGCTCGCAACGTCTCTTCTGTGGAAGAGGGGTTGCAGGGTAGAGAAAAGGGCATCCTCCACTAAACCACGAAGTCTATTTTGTACTCTGTCAAGGCATGATAGGCTGTTTTTGGCAGCTCCTGCCCAGATATGGCAGCAGTATTCCATCCTTGGCCGTACTTGGCTTTTATATAGATAGAGAATTGCATCAGTAGTGAGATATCTTCTGGAGCGGTAGAAGGATCCCACCATCTTTCCAGCGACCTTGGCAACAGACTTGATGTACGTGTTCCATTTCAGATCAGGAGTAAAGGTCAAACCCAGAAGCTTGTCAAAACACGGGGCCTCACCCAGACGAGAGCCATCCATCACAATTGATGCCAGCTGGGGATCAGAGCGTTGATGATGTAAGGATAGGAGTTTGGTTTTGGATGCATTAAAGGTAACTAGCCACATCTTCCCTCACTGAACCACACGCTCGAGATCAGAGGAGAGAGAATCCGAGAGAACTTCGTCATTTACGGCCTTTGATGTGTTGCCGTAGATGGTCGTGTCATCAGCATAGATGTCACCGAATGATTTAAGTATGTGTTTAGAGAGGTCATTGATGTAGATCAGGAAGAGATTTGGGCCCAGTATTGACCCCTGAGGGACTCCAGCATTTATATTGCAGGCCTCCGATTTTTGTCCATCTACCACTACTCTTATGAGCCTATCGGAGAGAAATGATTTAATGATTGAGAAAACATTTCCAGTTATACCGTAGCTGGAAATCTTGTGAAGTAGACCCTTATGCCATACTTTGTCAAAGGCCTTTGATATGTCGAGAGCAATTGCCCTAGAAAGGAAGCCTTTGTCAAGAGATTCACTAATCCTGTGGGATATAACCGTCAGCACATCTGCGGTAGATCTTGCAGAGCGGAAACCATATTGTGTGTCACTAATAAGGTTATTCCTGCTGAGGTGGTTGACTATTTCTCTATTTAATATTGATTCCAGCAACTTACTCATAACACAGAGAAGACTTATTGGTCTGTACTGAGAGGGAGATGACTTATCACCTGAATTCTTAAATACAGGGCAAACTGATGAGGTCTTCCAGGGGGTCGGAAAGCACTTCTCCTTAAGGCAGCGCTTAAATAGTTTCGTAAGTATGGGAGCAAGTTCTGGTTTAAGCTTTTTTAACACTATAATTGGGATGCCATCAGGGCCAGTTGCTTTACTGGAATCTAGGTTTTTTATTAGCTTGGCGACCTCATGCACGGATATTTGTATGTTACCTAGCTTGTTCTGTGTTATAGGAGGAAATATGGGGAGTTGATGGCCTTCGTCGCATAGGGTAGAATTAGCTGCAAAGTTCTTTGCAAATAGTTTGGCCTTGTCTGACGCTGACGAGATAACCTCTGGTCCATTGATAATGGTTGGGATAGAACGCACACTTCTGTTCAGGATCCTATTTGTTATTTGCCAAAACTGGTGGGAACCAAGCCGCTGATCAGCTACCTTGGATTTAACAGACTGGGCATATAGCTCTCTAGCATTTTTTATTACTCTTTTACAGTGGTTGCTGGCAGTCCTGAAAGCAGCTTTAGTCTCAGTGCATCTATTACGTTGGTAGCTATGGAAAAAGTGATTTCTGTGCGCGATAGCAGCAGCACATTCTGGGGAGAACCATGGCTGGCTGTTAGGTTTTTGTTGAAATTTTTTAGATGGTATGAATTGGTCTATGCCCACAATTAACCATTCGGTCAGATCTGATACTATAGAGGACACTTCCTTTTTAAACATGGAGTGCAGAGGTAAATCAGATATGAATGTACGGAAGCTATCCCAGTCAGCCATAGAGTATCGGTATACAGTACGGTGGAGGGGTACGTCTGATGGCTTCTTACATTTCGTTTTTATCTTAACTGATACGACGGAGTGGTCGGAGGATCCTAGACGAGAATGAACGGTACATGAAAATAGCTCAGGGGAAGTTGAGAGAAAAAGGTCTAAGAGGCTTGCATATTGATTGGGTGTATCGGGCACACGGGTGGGTTCGCGAACAATCTGAGTGAGGTCATAAGCAATGGCAAAATCATGACAAAACCTCCCCTCATCATCTGTCTGATTTGAATGGGTCAGCCATTCCACGTTATGGACGTTGAAGTATATATCATAATATACAACTATATATATACATATATATATAATATACAACTATATATATACATATATATATCATAATATACAACTATATATATACATATATATATCATAATATACAACTATATATATACATATATATCATAATATGATGATTGCAACGTCTTGTCAGAGGAGTGCCACTCCCTCAGACACTGAAAGTTTATGAGCCCGAAAATGACATATAGTTCTGCCGGCAAATTCACATACTCAAGCTGATATGACACTAAAGACGGTCATTGGTATACACACACACATATATATATATATATATATATATATATATATATATATATATATACACGCACGCACACATACATATGTACACATGTCACACACATATATACATGCATACATACACAATGCACATTACGCACACATACATATACAAACACATGCAAACATACACAAGACGGTCATTGGTAGACATACATATAAATATATACATGCATACATACATGTCTATAAGCATACGCTCATATATACCCATATACATACACAATGCATAATACAGAAACATACATATACATATCCACATGCATTCATACACATATACATACATATACATACATATATACACACATATACAAATACATACACACATATACTTACACATACATATGCACATATATATATACATACACTTACCTACATATACATACACATAATATATATATACATTCATACACATATACACATACATGCACATATACACATACATATACATACACACATACATACATACATACACATATATGCATATACACACATACATGCATACAAACGTATATAAATGTATATACATACACACAAACATATATACACACAGACACATATACATACATATACACATAGATATAAATACATATAATCACACATGTACATATATAAATATACACACATACATACATATATAAATATACGTACACATATACATACATATATACAGTGATGATCATATTTATTGGCACGGTAAAATAAAAGTTAAATTTTGTCTAATAAATTCTAAAAAAGGGATTAAATTAAAGAAAATAACAAAGTATATTATGTATTTTTAACTGGCCTTTCCGATGCAGCAATCGGATTTTAGAAAAAATAAATAACAAAGGAACAACAAACATAATTGCAAAAAACCCTTGTTCAAAATTATTGGCACGATTTATTTAATAATCAATTGTATAGCCTTTGGCCTTGATTACCTTCCTCAGTCGCTTTTCATAGTTTACAACCAAGCTGTTGCACTCTTCAGTAGTAATTTTAGCCCACTCTTCCTGACAATAATCCTCCAATTGAATAAGATTCTTAGGCTTCCTTTGCATTACCCTCAATTTTAATGTTCTCCATAAATGTTCAATTGGATTAAGGTCTGGGCTTTGTGATGGCCACTCCAAAACATTAATATGATTGTCCTCAAGCCATTTCTAAGTCAGTTTAGCCGAATGCTTTGGGCCATTATCTTGCATGAACCACCAACGACGACCAAGTGAGAGCTCTTTAGCAGAGTCTTTCAGGTTTTCATCCAATATTTTAACATAATCTTCCTTTTTTATGCTACCTGTGACCTTAACAAGTCGCCCTGGTCCAGAGGCAGGAAAGGATCCCCAAAACATCAAACTGCCTCCACCGTGCTTCACTGTGGGTATGGTGTTCTTAGGCAGGAAAGCTTCGCCAGATTTTCTGTAAATATAAGACACTTTATTATGGCCAAATAACTCTATTTTCGTTTCGTCAGTCCATAGAACACGTTTCCAGAATGCAACATCTTTATCAATATGACGTTTTGCAAAGGCTAGCCTTGCTTTCAGGTGAATAGGCTTCAATAAGGGAGTCTTTCTCGGACGACATGCTTTTAAACCAGCTCTCTTCAAAACTCTACCAACTGTATGTCGAGATACATTCACTCCAGAGGTGCTCTGTTCATCAACAATCTCCCCAACAGAGATCCTTGGGTTTTGTTTTACTTGTCGAACAATTTTCCGTTCATCTCTTGGGGAAAGAATCCTTTTTCTCCCTCTACCCTCTAAACTCATAACGTGGCCTTGCGATTTGAACTTGTTTATTATGGCTCTAAAAGTGGATTTGGGAAGGTTTAGCTTCTTTGAAATCTTATCATAGCCCTCCCCATTGGTATGGCATGCTACAACAAGCTTCCTGACGTCTTCGCTGTGTTCCTTAGTTTTAACCATGGCGATTGAAAATTATAATTTAGTCACTTATAATAGTTTAAATAAATCGCTATCTAAAAATTATCTGAAAAAAATAATTCACTGAATTAGCGTTAAACAAGCATAATATGGCTATAAAAAAGTTCAGAAAGCACGTAAACCGGAAATTGATTGATATTATACTGATACTAAAAGAAAAACAAAGCCGTACCAATAATTTTGAACAAGGGTTTTTTGCAATTATGTTTGTTGTTCCTTTGTTATTTATTTTTTCTAAAATCCGATTGCTGCATCGGAAAGGCCAGTTAAAAATACATAATATACTTTGTTATTTTCTTTAATTTAATCCCTTTTTTAGAATTTATTAGACAAAATTTAACTTTTATTTTACCGTGCCAATAAATATGATCATCACTGTAAATATACGTACACATATACATACATAGATACATATAATGATGGCAGATTAATTGTTACATGCATCCAGCATTTAAGGCATATACACATCACAGCTTTTTTATCGCCACAAGCCTTTTTTTAAATAGACAAATGCCTGAGGGAGTATCTATACAAAGATGATGTTACAGAGTTTTAGCTTTGTACGACAGCTAAATCTCTCTCTCGGTTCAAAATGTTGACATCAAGCAACAAGCAAGAGCAAGATAGCCAGCAACAAGTCAAACTGCAGACCAGCATAATGCGGGTACTGGTCTCTCGCTATGTTGTTTTTTTAAATCAGAGATCCGCATCTCCCGGAGGAGCTGCCCTCACCACGCCCCATGGGAGCCCTTTTACCCACACGCACAGGGAAATGAACACATGCATACATACAGATGTATGCCAACATACATATTCATGTGCACACACATGCAACCATATACACATAGTAGTACAAAAAACGCATATACATACACACGTACATTCGTACGTACACATAATACACATGAAGGAACATTCCAAAAGTCTTACTCAATGATCAGGACGAAGATGATGGTGATGGGCACGATTAAAAAAAATATGGCACGGATTTACATTTTGATCTTATTTTTACAAAAAACGTTTCGCTATAAGTAATCGTTTATAAGTAAATGATGATGATATGGAAAAATTCACACATTATTTCACAAATAAAATCGACGACGATAATATATGTCGGTTTGACTGTGTTTCTATTTGACTCATCGTCGATTTTATTTGTGAAATAATGTGTGAATTTGTCCATATTTACTACACCAAAAGTGTTAGTCTCAACCAAACATTTATTTAAAAAAAAAAGAGTAAGCGTCTTTAATATATGTCGGTTGGACTGTGTTTTACATATCATAATATACAACTATATATATATATACATATATATATATATATATATATATACGTAATATACAACTATATATATACATATGTATATGTATACATATCATGATATACAACTATATATATGTATATATATCATATTATACAACTATATATATGCATATATATATATCATAATATACAACTATATATATACATATAATATACAACTATATATATCATAATATACAACTATATATATCATAATATACAACTATATATACATATGTATATATCATAATATAAAATTATATATGTATATATCACAATATACAAATATATATATACATATATATATATCATAATATAAAATTATATATATATACATATATATATATATCATAATATATTAATATATATATATGTATATGAATATATATATCATAATATACAATTATATATATATATCATAATATACAAATATATATATATATGTATATGTATATATATATCACCATATACAATTATATATATATATCATAATATACAAATATATATATATATATATACATATATATATTATAATATACAATTATATATATATATATATATATCATAATATATAAATATATATATATATATCATAATATATAAATATATATATATATATACATTATAATATACAACTATATATATGCATACATATCATAATATACAATTATATATACATATATATCATAATATACAACTATATATACATATATATATCATAATATCCAACTATATATATGCATATATATACCATAACATACAACTATATATACATATATATCATAATATACAACTATATATATACATATATATCATAATATACAACTATATTTATACATATATATATATATATATCATAATATACAACTATATATACATATATATATCATAATATACAACTATATATATACATATATATCATAATATACAACTATATATATATATACATATATATATCATAATATACAACTAGATATATATACATATACATATATCATAATACACAACTATATATATACATATCATAATATACAACTATATATACATATATATATCATAATATACAACTATATATGCATATATATATCATAATATATTAATATATATATATGTTTATGAATATATATATCATAATATACAATTATATATATATCATAATATACAAATATATATATGTATATGCATATATATCACCATATACAATTATATATATATCATAATATACAAATATATATATATATATACATATATATATATCATAATATACAATTATATATATATATATATCATAATATATAGATATATATATACATTAGAATATACAACTATATATATGCATATATATCATAATATACAACTATATATATACATATATATCATAATATACAACTATATATATGCATATATATATCATAATATACAACTATATATATGCATATATATATCATAACATACAACTATATATACATATATATCATAATATACAACTATATATATACATATATATATCATAATATACAACTATATATATACATATATATATATCATAATATACAACTATATATACGCATATAAATCATAATATACAACTATATATATATATATATATCATAATATACAACTATATATATACATATACATATATCATAATATACAACTATATATACATATCATAATATACAACTATATATACATATATATATCATAATATACAACTATATATTCATATATATATCATAATATACAACTATATATACATATATATCATAATATACAACTATATATACATATATATCATAATATACAACTATATATACATATATATCATAATATACAACTATATATACATATATATCATGATATACAACTATATATACATATATATATCATAATATACAACTATATACACATATATATCATAATATACAACAATATATATACATATATATCATAATATACAACTATATATATACATATATATCATAATATACAACTATATATATGCATATATATCATAATATACAACTATTTATACATTTATGTCATAATATACAACTATATATATATATATCATAATATACAACTATATATATACATATATATCATATTATACAACTATATATATATACATTTATATCATAATATACAACTATATATATATATACATATATATCATAATATACAACTATATATATATATATATATACATATATATCATAATATACAACTATATATATACATATATATCATAATATACAACTATATATACATATATATCATAACATACAACTATATATATACATATATATCATAATATACAACTATATATATACATATATATCATAATATACAACTATATATATACATATATATCATAATATACAACTATATATATACATATATATCATAATATACAACTATATATATACATATATATCATAATATACAACTATATATATACATATATATAATAATATACAACTATATATATACATATATCATAATATACAACTATATATATATATATACATATATATCATAAAATACAACTATATATATATACATATATATTATAATATACAACTATATATATACATATATATCATAATATACAACTATATATATATATATACATATATATCATAATATACAACTATATATATATACATATATATCATAATATACAACTATATATATACACATATAAACTATAATATAGAACTATATATATACATATATATCATAATATAGAACTATATATACATACATATGTATGTATATATATATATATATCATAATATACAACTATATATATATACATACTAGCGGGGGTACCCGGCGTTGCCCGAGTGTTTGTTTCTGGGACGGGGGGAGTTTAAAAAAATGTTATGGTAGGTAAGTAGGAAGGATCAAACCCGGAGTCATGAGTAAAAGTAGGAAAATAAAGTGTGAAAAAAAACACATCTGCAACGTTAACAGTTCGGCCACCAAGAAAAGTCCATTCCAATTGTTTAGGAAAAAAACGGCTACGGTAGGTCGGCGCGAACGTGAAAATATAATCTGAATTGCCCAGCACGCTAACCACTACGCCACAGAGCACTGCAGCTTAGTTTAGTGATTTTAAATAACTTCACATGAAAGAACTACGAAGCCAAACCGGTGTTCTCTTCTCAACTGTTCCTTGTGAACGATCCCCAAACGGTGTTAAGTGGTGGCAGGGGGAGGAGGCATTTATTAGAGAGAAAATATTTTACCACTTCCATTGATCTTAACCTATTTTGGCCGTTACTTCTCAGCAGAAAAAGTATAGAAATCTAAGATTATCGAGGAATTTGAGAAATAATAAGCCTATAACACACCTCAGATATTGTTCTGCCGTTTGTGCATATTATATTTGCATGAAATATTTTGATTTTTAATCCTATTAGGGTCAAAATCCTACGGGAAAAATGAGTTCATTTTATTTATATAGAGATATATCATAATATACAACTATATATATATATATACATATATATCACAATATACAACTATATATATACATATATATCATAATATACAACTATACATATATACATATATATCATAATATACAACTATATATATATACATATATATCATAATATACAACTATATATATATACATATATATCATAATATACAACTATATATATATATATATATCATAATATACAACTATATATATATACATATATATATACATATATATCATAATATACAACTATATATATACATATATATCATAATATACAACTATATATATATACATATATATCATAATATACAACTATATATATACATATATGCCATAATATACAACTATATATATATATATCATAATATACAACTATATATATATATATCATAATATACAACTATATATATATCATGATATACAACTATATATATATCATGATATACAACTATATATATATATCATGATATACAACTATATATATATCATAATATACAACTATATATATATCATAGTATACAACTATATATATATCATAGTATACAACTATATATATATCATAATATACAACTATATATATATCATAATATACAACTATATATATATCATAATATACAACTATATATATATCATAATATACAACTATATATATATCATAATATACAACTATATATATATCATAATATACAACTATATATATATCATAATATACAACTATATATATATATATCATAATATACAACTATATATATATCATAATATACAACTATATATATATATATATATATATATATATATATACGATTTTCTAAAAAATAATCAACGACAAAATCCATGCATAAAAAGTAAAATTGTCTATGACGTCATAGCGTAATGGGTAAAGATGCTGGACTGTAATACATAAGGTCGAGGGTCGGATTCCTAGTAACAGTCAAGCTAAGCTAAGCTGAAGAGAGGTAGATATTCGTCTGGTGTCATCTGCAGCAAAGTGTGAGACAAGGTTGGAAGATAGGCAAGCTCAAGAAAAATTGCCTGAGCACCCCAGTGGGCGCGCCTCAGGTGACAAGCAATAAACTTGCCCCACCCGAAAGTCGAGTGGCAAAGCCTGGGAGGGTGGGCCTCCTGGGTGATACCCAAGCGGTGTATCTCAGATCAGCAGGTGCTGGGCCGGTTCCTGGCCCCTCAGCTGTTGGGCTGAGTGTCAAGAATGGATCCTTGACAAGTACTCTACCCAGTCTCCCTGCAACCGAAGCCGCTAGGAGACTTAAGCCTGAAACATGCGTGTCCGTAGATCAGTTTAAAAAATAATAAATAAATAAAATAAAATATTATATATATAAAAATAGAAACCTTTTTATATATATATAGAGAGAGAAATAAAAAGGAACAAACCGTGTTATGTGTTCATTAACGTTTCGTCTATATTTCGAGACTTCCTCTGGATGAATGAGATTAAGAAACAAAAACACCAGTACAAAACATTTGAAAATGTTTCATGTGCAAAGTGTGACGCTGTTCTATTTTAGAAAACGGAAAAAGAAACAACACTGTAATAATTAATACATATAATCTCAATCAATTAATTACATAACAAAAACTCATTTCATTTCTGTTAAAACCTATAATTGAATTTGTTGGAAATTTTCTATTTTTACACCAACAATTGTATACCCGCTCCCCGGTGTATATATTTATATTTTTATGCTGGTTCATAATTAATATTTATTGTCTTATTGGATTTGGGTTAATACCCTTTTTTGTACGAAACTACCACGATATTTTAATAAAACACTGCTAGCTCCGTTGTGTTGAGGTCACGAGGTCCAGGAGAAGAAGCATTCTTTTTCGAATTCACCAGCTAGGCAGGAGGATGCGTATCCCATCAGCTGAACGATGATCCTAAAGCCTTTCCCTCCAAGGGGAAAACTCTGTACAACACAGTAGACGCGACGTGGCGGATCTCTCTTCAACTTTTATTAGACATTGCTATGGAGACAGTGTCTTCAGGGAAAGAAAATTAAATTCGAATCATATCACTTGATACAAGCTTCAAAGAAACCTTTCCAAAGACTTGGAGCAAGTAGCGAGCCTTTAAACTGACGAGTTTATAAGGGGGGCATTGCATGAACTTTGAACATTATTTTTTGTGAGTACGTTCCTTTATTTAAGGTTTTATTTTGGAAGTACTTTTTTCTTTTGATGTTTCTGTGGTAGTCGTGTTAACAAACGACCCTTCCTATAAAACATTGTTTTATATAGAAGAATCAGCATGTTTTTTCATTATATGTTGTTACCTTGGCGTTCGTTGGTTTTGCAAAGGGAAAAATTTGCAACCAAATTCATTGTGAATAAAATGTCTTCTTCGTTTTGAAACAAGACCTTTATATTTTATTCTTTACCCCTTTTTATTTCATGCCTTTATTTTTTACAGACTAGTTATTTTGCAGGCTAGTTATTTTCGCGTCGAAATTTAGATAGAGGATAAATTTCCGACACCGTCTACATCTCTCAATTTTAATTCTTAAGAATAACTTAGAAAAACTGATCAAGAAGTAATTAGTTAATTATATATTGTTCTTTCCTCCCATGAACAATTTCTCTTTAAATAAAGCCTTTTAAATCAGCAGATCTTTATTGTGCTTTACTACACGTGTTGTGTTTGTGTGTTAACGTAATTCAGTTACAGCGAGGGTCAGGGGTCACCAATAACGAGAATACGGCGCAAATGAGGCACAATAATCAAATCGACTATAAAACAAAAATCTCGATCGCTTGAAGGCGAAACCGCAAGTGAAAAAAAATCCGTTTATGAAAAGACCATTTACAAACTTTTGTTGAACATTAATATGTTACATTAAGTTAAATTAATGAAGCCTATAAAAACCTTGGGTAAGACAATCAGATGTCTGCAAATTTCTCATGCCTATTGTGCTTTACTATATGTGTTGTTTTTGTTTGTTAACTTAATCAAGTCACATGAGGGTCAGGGGTAAAAAATCATGGGATTATGACGGCAAGTCAAGCACAATAAACAAATCGACTATAAAACAAAAATATTAACACAAATTTTTAATACAATAATACAAACACACATATATAACAAGAATACCAACACATACACATAACAAGCATACCAATACACATATATAACAAGAATACCAACACATACATATAACAAAAATACCAACACAAGCACACACATATAACAAGAATACCAACACACACATATATATAACAAGAATACAAAAATATGGTTTTTAATTTTTTTTAATTTTATCATTTGTGAATGGAACATACTAACAGATGCCAGATATTCACAAAATCTCAAAACAGTACAATTTTGTGTTCGCATGTTTGTCTGAAGCTAATTTAATATAAACAGAAGAGCTACGTTTCAAAAATATTTTCAGTTTTTCTTATTTTACTTTGAAGGAAAAATCAAAACTTATTTGGCTAGCATGTGTGCGTGCTTCAAAGGGTCGGTTGTGTAGCAAAAATATAAAAAGAAGCTTAAAATGGTTACGTCCAATTAATTTTATGAGTAACGGTCATGACACTGATGCAGAATGTCGCCATTTCTATGCAAAAGAAACAGGTGAATTAAAAAGACTTGTACAGAATAGAGGACGAGTTAAAAGAAAATGTGCTACGTATGTAGGCATGTGTAAGTAAACTTAAAAAAGTGTTGAGTTTTGGAGTTCGACGTTTTCACAACAGAATGCCGAGTTTTGTAGTTGAAGGTTTGGACAGGAGAATGTCGAGTTGTGGAGTTAATAGGTTTGACAAGAAGGTGCCATGTATTTGAACGTTTCAAAAACAAAGTGTAAAGTTTTGGAGTTGCAAGTTTTGATAACAGAATGTTAAATTTTGAATGGGAAGTTTAAAAAATGTCGAATTAACCTGATAAGTCGAAGTGTTCAGAAATCAAAGGGCTTCTTATCTATGGCTTCCACTTGAACTCTATATGAAATACATAGATATTTGTATGTTCTATTGAAGTTCTTTTGTATTCAGTATATTCTTGCATACGTCACAACAAATGTTCCTTTTATGCAAATCTCTCTTGCACTTGGTTCACCAGGTATATTTGCCAGGTAGTTTTTAAAATTATTTTGTCTGATTAAAAGTTTCTCATGTAAAGTTTTAGAGTAAGAAGTTGTGATATGGATTTGGACATTTTGAAAACAGAATGTCAAGTTTTAGTAGTTTGGCAACGGAGTGCATATGACACAGTAAATGAATTCAATTTTTGTATTTAAGGGGGCGATGGCGCATCCTACTGGATGCCATGCATTCATGCTTTATTTCAACCAAACAATACATCTTCTTTGCAAATATGACTTGAATTTGGTTCACATGTATATTTGCCAGGTACTTTTTAAAAAGTCTTTTGTCTGATTTAAGTTCCTCAAGTTAAGTTTTAGACTTAGATGTTTTAACAACAGTGTCGAGTTGGATTTAGCAGTTTGGCAGCAGAGTGCACATGACGCAGCAAATGTTACTTCTATGCAAGCATACTTCACAGGAATGAGGTTTGTTTTTATTCAATTCTTTTATTTAAGGGCTGATGGGCATCCATATTTCATCTCATACATTTCAATCGACAAATAATTTAAAATTTCTGTCTCTTTTTGAGGAATTGTTTGAATCTTTCTTGCACTTGGTTCACCAGGTATGTTTGCGAGATAGTGTTTAAAATTGTTTTGTCTGATTACAGTTCCTCCTATAATTACTAGAATACAGATTTTCTAAAGATTACAGTTTCTTTTCTATGTCGTACATAAAATCCTGGTATTTCATTGTATTTTTGTCACTCTGTTTATCCAAATAACATTGGGGACATTAACTTCTAAGGTTGATTCTTTCTCTTTTTTGTCTCATTTTATCATGTGATCTTTAATAGCTTTGTTTTCTAAGCATGTAGCTGTAGGAATCATAGTCATAGTCGATTGTGTACGATATATCCGACTGTTGTTCCCAGGAATTGTTTCAGCATTCAATATTCAACATTTTACAGATGATGTGGATATATTTACACAATCCATTGTATTTCATTGTATATTAGCCATCCTTTAGCAAATGTCAAATGGCTCAAACTAATTTCTCCATTGCACAAACTACACTTGTCATGCTGAGATCCTTCATCTTAGAAGCATTGGGCATGAAACTTTGATCGTGAGCAGTCATTATAATTCTTTCCTTATAATAGTGGCGCTATCATCTTTTAAACCAGTCTATAAAGCTTTCCTTATTTATAAAGTTCTGAATGAATAACTCCAGAAAATATTTGTCATGGTATTTTTTGGCTCATCTGTCCAATTTTCTGTAATGAAAGGTCTGGAGTCTTTTTAAAGATTAGTTTTAGTGATTTCTATAGTAGACTTGTTTTCTGATTCTGGCATATTTGTAAGACGGTCTTGTGCAAAATAGTTGACTGACTATTTGAGAGAAGTTGTCTTACTTGCTCTGGTATACTATTTTGAGGTATGGCTTTTGAAAGATCATCAAATATTGTTTCCCATATGTGCTAGCATATGATGCAATAAATCTGACTTCTGTCTAAAGGAACCACATACTTCACAAGAATGTGGATTGTCTCTTTTGTTGTAATTTTATGTCTTTGCTTTTGCTGGGGGTCGGGCATTCTACTGGATGCCAAATATTCTACCATCAGTTTAGTTACTCCAACCGAGAGATCTTTTAAGATTCTAACCATCCCTTTAAGTACTATTATTTGTATTTCTTTGGCACATGGTTCACCGGGTATATTCGCCAGATAGTTTTTAAATTATTTTTCATTAACCCGGTTGCGCCTAAAATCACTGGTATGATTGATACCTTCTAAAGATTCCAGTTTCTTTTCATGTCGTACATAAGTTCTTGGTATTTTGGTATTTTTCCCTCCCTGTTCTGTTAAGGCCAACATCATTAGGGACACTTACATTAACTAGGTTTTCCACATCCTCCTTCTTGTCCCATATCACTATGTCAGGCTTACTAGATACATTTTATAGGTATGTAGCTGTAGAACATTTGTAGTAATAGTGGATGGTGTATGACTTATTTCCAACTGTTCTTTCTGGTAAACATGTTCCCAGGATTTGCTATTACATTGGATATTCAGGTTTTTACAGATTTTCCAGTGGAGATATTTACACACTCCATTGTTTTGCATGGTATAATAGCCGTCCCTAACATAACTTTACAACTGGATGTCACACTCTCTACTTCTTGTTGTTATTGCCGAGACCACTTATCTTTTTAAAAACATTGGTCATCAAGCCTTGATCTTTATATGTGTCTTCATATGAACCAAAAAACTTGATTGCCACGCAAAAGAAGAACAAAATATTTCACATGATTATGATCTGCCTCCTGTATGTATTTTTATATGATGCAACAAAGTTGATTTCCAAGCAAAACAAGAACCACATATTTCACATGAATATGGTTTGTCACCTGTATGTGTTTTCATATGATGCAACAAATTTGAGTTCCATGCAAAAGAAGAACCACATATTTCACATGAATACGGTTTGTCTCCCGTATGTGTTTTCATATGACTCGACAAATGTGACTTCTGTGCAAAGGAAGAGCCACATACTTCACAAGAATGTGGTTTCTCTCCTGTATGCGTTTTCATATGACTCAACAAACTTGACTTCTGTCCAAAAAAAGAACCACATATTTCACATAAATATGGTTTGTCTCCTGTATGTATGTTCATATGATGCAACAAACCTGACTTTTGTGCAAAAGCAGAACCACATAATTCGCAGGAATGTGGTTTGTCTCCTGTATGTGTTTTCATATGATTCAACAAAGTTAACTTCTCTGCAAAAGAATAACCACATACTTCACAGGAATGTGGCTTGTCTCCTGTATGTGTTTTCATATGACGCAACAAATGTGACTTTCGTGCAAAAGAAGAACCACATACTTCACAGGAATGTGGTTTGTCTCCTGTATGTGTTTTCATATGACTCAACAAACTTGACTTTTGTGCAGAAGAAGATCCACATACTTCACAAGAATATGGTTTCTCTCCTGTATGTGTTTTCATATGACGGAACAAATTAGATTTCCATGCAAATGAATACCCACATAATTCACAAGAATGAGGTTTGTCTCCCATGTTTGCTTGCATCCAATTCCACAAAAATTATATGCACTGGATAGTATGACGAGAAATGCTAATAAATTTCGACTTTAGAAAGTTTATATGAAAAACTTTATTATTATAAAATTATTGAAATCATCAATGATGAATGGTCCTTCTGATGCATTAATGGAGTTCTTTCATCGTTGCAAATTCTGAAAATATAGAATAAATTTAAACATACATTTAATTTGGTAAAATTGAATTTATTTTGTAGATTATTATAAATATAAATATATTATTCATGAAATTCAAATAATTTTAATCAATACTGGTTTGCTAACAAAATTAAATCTATTTTCAAATATTTAACTAAAATTTATTACATTCATTCATTTTAGAGATGTGGATTGATTATTTATATTATTTGGATTCTTCCCACCTTGGATGTTATTTTAACCACGTTTCTATGTTACTTCCGGTCTTATTCAGATGTAATTTGTCGAATTTAGTAATTTTTCTCCTGGACGCAGAAATCTATACAAAATTCTGATATTTGTTTCTTTCTTTAACCAGCATATCGATCTTCTTTGTGTAAATCTATGCTGTATATAAGGTTTTAAATTTTTTGATACTTTTGGAGTCGATTGTAGTTGGGTATATTCGAGTAATGTTTTGGAATAGTTTGTTATTTGATGGCATTTATATTTTATGGTAAAGGTTACATTTATTTATTTTAGAGAAGAGGATTGATTAGTCATATTATTTGGATTTTTCAGGTTCTTGGTTATTTTCACAACTTTTCTATGTATTCGATTTATTTTTGAAATAGTTTGTTATTTGATGGCATTTATATTTTATGATAAAGGTTTGCTCTTTTTAGGAAATGTTATATGTTTTAAGGGTTTTCTTTTTTGGAAAGTTCTTTTAAGTTTGTGGCCTTGTAGTAGTATTGACGGATTTGTGTGAGGTCATAGCAGTCAAGTAAGGTTTGTAACATGGTATACATTAGAGAGTTTCTTCACTTTTTACTATGTAGGAGTGAGTTATTTACGTGTGCACTATCAAGATATGTGATAAGACTGCTTCTTTTTGCATGATTTTCTGGGATTTAGAAAGGTGTTAAGTATAGGTATCATTTGGAAGTGTTTTATTCAAAAGTTCTACATAATTTTAAATTCTTTTTCAATGTTACTGAGGATTAAGACGTAATTTTACACTGATTTTTACTATTTTAATAAGTCAGATTGGTGTTCACTGTTCTTCATGTATAATTTTTACTTTATCCGTTAAAGGTAAATAGTTTCCCTTTTTCATCCATATATATTCCGCCATAACTGATTTTTATATATTTCCACATATTACAGCTTTTCAATGTTTTTCTAATTTTACTGTTAATGAATGACATGGCTCACATTTGTATAATTTTCCACATTTATATGGAATATCTTTGTCATGATTTTTTTCATTTGGACAGCATGTTCGGGAGAGTCGAACCACTCTTGAATACTATCCTGATGTTTTATAAATTACAAATTATTTCCATTTTTTCCAACAAGTCGTTCATGTATGGTGTACAAACTGTTATCCACATGACATGACATCAGCATTCAGGGGCGATTTTTGATATGTATTGTTATTAGTACATATTGCTTTTGTAGGAAACATATTGTTACTTTCTTTACATAATATACATTGTGGGAATTAAAGTTTGGATACTGGCTACATATTTAAAGATACTATATATTATTATTGTTGTGTTATGAGAGTCTTTTAATGATGTTAACCCTATGTGGCATCATATAACTTGGAAAGTAAAAGCAAGACAGTTTACTAGAGGTAAAATGGAAATGTTTAATTTTATTTTCGTATCTTAAAGCATTTTCATGATAAGTAACAGAATTCAATAAATTTGAATTAAATTGGGTTAAATAAAAGAAAAAAACTTATTCTTAGAAAGAAAAAAACAATATTAATAATAAAACTGTAATGACTAAAGTTATCAAGAAAGAAATAAAAGAAAAATTATCCTTAGAAAGAAAAAAATATTAACAAAACTGTAATGACGTAAATCACAAGATAGAAACGAGATGGAAAATTAATATTCGTACAGATTGCAGCTTGAATAAAAAGAGATAATTTTTTTAAAGCAAAAATTTATGAATATGGTTATGTTGATGTAAATAAAAAAGAATAATGGCAAAAATGAAAAAGAAACAATGATATGCACATTTCATACTGAAAGGGTAAGTGACCTATGGAATACATTCGACACTGATTTTAAATATTGTACAATGTTTGTTGTTGGTTATTTTGTTTTATAATTGTTTTTTGTTGATTTGAAAAAGAATATGTATATATATATATATATATTATACTGATTCTGATTGTTGGACAGTTTCATTATTGTATTTATTTTGCGTTGTAATAATTGTTTTGTTGAATTGTGAGAAAACGAAAAGAGCGTTGAGAAGGAGGGGAAATGGAGAAAAATATTGGAAAATAAAGAAGGAATTTATGTTAGTTTCATATAGTTGTAGTGACAATATGTCAGGAAATGATAAGCTTTTTTCATGCCACTCTGAGAAATGACGTCCTTTTAGCAACCAATTAAAGTATGTAGTCCTATATCCAAATAGAATCACTAGCAGTTTATCCTCTCTGACTTGAAGATGAGGAAGAGGACGAAAAGTGTGCTTGTTTAAATCCTCCCAGATGATTATCATAGGTAACATTTGAAAGTATCCAAATGTCATAGCAAACACATGGCTAGGGATCTAATAGATACACAGGTTCTTTTACTCATAGTCGAAAGAAAAATAAAAGTCCATAACAATAGCAAAGGAGGAGTAACAGCAGTAGTAATAAATAACAAGAAAAATTAACTATAAAACATACAATCCAACACCAAGAAAAATTAATGATTGAAAAATTAAAATAACAAACACATGGCTAGGGATCTAAAAGAGAGATATACAGGTTCTTTTACTCATAATAATAAAAATAAAAGTTAATACAAATAACAAGAGGAAAATTACAGTTTTTTACTAAACTTCCATAGACACAAGCCTTCCTTCAGTCACAACCAGAAGAAAAATAAAAATCCATAACAATAGCAAAGGGAGAATAACAGCAGTAGTAATAAATATCAAGAAGAATTTACAATAAAACATACAATTCAACACCAAGAAAAATTAATAATGAATCACACTTATTGAAAATTAATAATGAATCACACTAATTAAAAAACTAAAATAATCTCAGTTTTTGTTTAACTTTCAAAATAACTGGATTAAAAAACTTTCCAGAAGGGTCTTACCAGCTGAAAGAAATTATGAAAGAAATTAGAGATATAATACTCAGATTTTATTTTAATGCTGCATATATAATTCAACTATCCAAAAACACATAGTGCGGGAGTGATATTTATAAACAGTGAAGTGCATTGTGGGAAATTACTGGAATAAATGCTTTTGTGCTTTTGTATCCATCTAAAAAATGCTAAATCATATTTTAATGTCTTTCCTTCTTACTTTGTTCCTGCGATTGTATCAGACAATGTGCAGGTCCGAGTTTTTTAAATGCATGGTTCGAGATCAAGAGCTACATTACATATTCTCATCTCTATAACTGATCAGTGTGATTCGAAACCAAAATCCCCGTGACTTTGCATATTTGGTTTGTAAGCTGTGATGATTGGTTCTAGAAGGTAACCCCCCTTCCAGCTTACCAAATAAAACTCCATTTCTCAGTCAAGCTAAGCACATGACAAACGCAGAACACCCACTTATGGAAACCCATTAATAATAATTCCAATCTTTTACTCTATCACAGTTAATGTCCCTCAAAAATACGAAATAGTGTCGTTTTCCATATATTAAGCAATGTAAATCATTATGCTATCAGTGGTAGCCAATTCTGTACGTGTAAGTGCATACTTAATTGGCCACCACTGATAACAATTTCATTGTTTAATATCCAGATACCTAAATGTTTGCAGCAAATTCAAATACGATATGCGTTTTCAGCATATCCAAAAACCTATCAGAGTTTTAATCTTAAAGATGATTGTTATGGTGGAAAGTGAATAACAATTAACCAAAACGGCCAACAAAACAATTAAAAAAATTATCACCATGTGACCAGAAACTAAGTGCTTATTTTACATTAAATTTGTATAGAAAACTGATCCCCACTTTTTGAAAAAGTAATTTCCTCATATCATGAAAATAATTTTCTCCGCCAGTTTTGAAGTATATATTCATTTTTTGCACACCCGAAAAAACTATAAAACAATTTGCTGAAAAAAAATTAAAAACAAGCCGTTTTTTTACTTTAAATTGTGAAACAGTTAAAAACATTTAAAATTTCTAAAATTATTTTTTTCTTTTGTAAACGATAAGAAATTGTTTCTTATGTTTAAGTCCGTATGTAAAACAAAAAACAATCAACAGCAAAACATTTTCAACAATAAATCAACACTTTCATTAGGATTATTAGATTATTCGCTTAGTAAATATAGTTATCTCTTTTACATTTTTAACGTATTCTGCAAATGCGAAAAATCGATACTAAATTCATGCAGTAAAGACGAAATAAAAAAATACACATATGTGCGCCATGTAGTAATACTTACGTTTTTGTTTTATAATCTGCTTTCGAGTAACTTTATCTGATTTTATAAAGGAAACGATTTTTAAAATGTGATTGACTTTACAAGCTCAACTTAACATTCAAGATGACGAACGGAAGAGCAAGTTTGCAGAAAACAAAATTGAAGAGAAAAAATAAAAAAATAAATCATTTCGAAATAGGGTCGATTTATTTGGTGAATATCACGGATAAAATTAGTATTATTTTATTTAACATTTTAATATTTACATGAGAGAGAACAGATTACAAGTTGCATCTTTATTAATTCCCTAATTCGTTGCAATTTAATGGCGGAAACTGATTGGTGAACATAGTATAGAAAGATGTCTTATATTTTATATGTCTTTCTGATTATGCGTTGATTGTGTTTGAAAGATTAAAGTCTAAAGCAAATCTGTATATTGGAAAAAATTACACGTGAAAAAAGTTTATAATGAAAAATGTTTTTACAGCAGCTTCAAAGATAATTAGTAAAGTCTCAAGATATTGAATTAAAAAATCAAAAAAAAATTTTATTAGCCCCCCCCAAGCGAGAGTTTAGTAACAGATCTAGCTTTGCACTCTAAAAACAAGAGACAAACGATAAAGTTGTTTTTACGTTTAAATTTATTGAAAACAAGAAACTATCGACAGTGAAAAATTTTCAATGATAAAGCAACATTTTCATTAGGATTATTGGCTTAGTAAATGTAGTTATCTCTCTTATTTTTTAACGTATTCTGCAAATGCGCAAAAATCGATACTAAATTCATGTAGTAATACTTATGTTTTTGTTTTATAATCTGCTTTCGATAAACTTTATCTGCTTTTATAAAGGAAACGATTTTTCAAATGTGATTGACTTTACAAGCTCAAGTTAACATTCAAGATGACGAACGGAAGAAAAAGTTCGCAGAAAACAAAACTGAGGAAGAAAAATAAAAAATAAATCATTTCGACATAGAGCCGATCTATTTGGTGAATATCACGGATAAAATTAGTATTATTTTATTTAACATTTTAATATTTACATGAGAGAGAACAGATTACAAGTTTCATCTTTATTAATTTTCTAATTCGTTGCATGGATTTAATGGAGGCAACTGATAGAAAACCGGCTTATCATATTTTTTATGTATTTCTAATTATTTCTTGATTGTGTTTGGAAGATTTAAGTCTAAAGTCGCTATATTGGAAAAAATTACACGTGAAAAAAGTTTATAATGAAAAGTGTTTTCACTGTGGTTTCAAAGATAATTAGTAAAGTCTTAAGATATTGAATTTAAAAAAAAAATCATAGTTTTATTAGGCCCCCCATTCCCAAGTAAGATTACACGATATTGAATTATAAAAAAGATAATTTTATTAGCCTCTCCCCCGAAAAGTGAGTGTTTTGTAACAGATCTAGCTTCGCACAATAAAAACAAGAGACAACGTGTTGCGCATAATTCCTACAAAAGCCCCAAAATGTAAGAAAGTCTATTTTATTTTATACCTAGCGGGAGAGGGGGCGTCTGGTTTTCCTCAGTCGTTTAATATGCTTAAATATGATATTTTAAATTTGTTAAATTTGTCCAGATTTCCTATATGATTATAGATTCCTGATTATTTTTTCATTGTGTTTGAAAAATTTAAGCCTAAAGTTAATCTGCAGTTTGTACAGTTTACCAAACACATTAAAAATTAAGATATGGAAAACGAACTATATTGGACGTGCCTAAATTAATATCTATACGGGAAAAAATGGATGGAATTAGTTTTATTTAACATTTTAATATTTACATGAGAGAATCTAGACCAAGCTTCAGCTTTATTAATTCTCTAATCTGTTGCATGGTACGTGCTATTTTATGGCGGAAACTGATAGATGACCACAGTTTAGAAGCCATTTTATCATATTTTTTAATAGATTTTATAGATTTTTGATTATCTCTTTATTTAAAATTAAAGCTCAAAGTTAATCTCTATATAAGAAAAAAAAATATACACGTTAAAAGGTTTATAATGAAAAATGCTTTCACATCGGCTTCTAGAATAATTATTAAAGTAAAGTCTTAAGATATTGAATTTAAAAAAAGATAGTTTTATTATTCTAGGATAATTATTAAAGATTGGTAATTAAGATTAAAAATATATATATATATAGTTTAATTAGCCGGTTCTCCGAGTTTAGTAACGGACTAAGCTTCACACAATCAAAACAAGAGACAATGCGTCGCACATAAGTTCTATAGAAGCCCCAAAATGTAAGAAAGTCGATTATATTTTACACCTAGCGGGGGAAGGGGAAGGCGCTTGGCTTTGCCCAGTCGTCAAATATGCTTAAATGTGATATTTTAAATTTGTCCAGATTTCGTATATATATATATATATATATATATATATATATATATATATATATATATATATATATATATATATATATATATATATATATATATATATATGATTAAAGTGTCGTTATGTCAAAAGTAATAAAAAACGTATTTGAGTGTCACCAGCTAGAATCGAAACCAAAATCAAAACTGTAACATTCAAAGCTGGTGACGTTACCACTGTACAAACGTAACATGTATATGAACTGATTAAAAATAAACTAAGATGAATGTTAAATTCTGACGCTATAGAACTCATGGAAGAAGTTGTGTCACAATCGGGAACTATCAATGTTCGATGTGTTTATATTTTAATCCTTTTAATTAACAAACGCATAATAGTAAAAACTGAAATAACAAAACAAACAAACAAAAAACATTGTTGAGAACACAAAGAGAAAAGATAAGAAACAAGAAGTTATAAAAGGTTGAATGGGGAGTCGTATGCGTAAGGAAATGAACAACACAACTAGAAGTAAGGGGGTCGGACATGTGGGTAAAGAAAATAAACAAAGTTCGTAGTTAAGATGAAATAATTTTTTAAAAAATAACGTTAAAAATATTATAAAGTGTATTTAAAAAGGAGATATATAATGTTTCTTACCGGAGATGGCTTAAAACTGCGAAGGGCAACAGAAGATAAAAGACAGAGACATGTAGGCTAGAAAGGCTGCTAAAAAACGACCCTAGTGTCTAACTCTATCCCGTGGGCAGGCATAGTAAATAGGTACAATTAGGAAACAAAACACCGGTCAACCAGCCGGTGTCGAATCAGGGGAAACTCTATAAGAAAAATGTCCGGCCAAGGGAGATAACTGTTGAAGGGACATAATACAGTGGACTAAGGGGCATAATACATGCAAAATAGACAACTATTAAAAAAAAAACTATTATAATTATTTTATAAGTAATTTATTTATATTTAAAAAAATGTTTTTTTAATTGAAAAGACGATTTAAGAGTTAATTTTGGAAGTTAACTCTACTGTTTTGTTAAATAAACTACTTTTATTCGATTTCGAAATTTTTTTCACTTAAAAATATTCGTGTATTTATGATCATATATATGTGTGTGTGTGTGTGTGTGTGTGTGTGTGTGTGTGTGTGTGTGTGTGTGTGTGTACATATGTGCATGTGTATACCAACATATGTATAAATATGTTCATATTTATACTGCTGAATTCTACACTAAGTACAACCATTTGTCCCATATAACCAGTGGCGTATCTAGGGTATGGCAGGCATGGCCCGTGCCATGGGCGCCACTCTGACATGGGCGCAAGAATTGCTTGACAAAAATTAAAATTTGAACATATGCGTAATTACTGGAGCGAGTTTTTCTGCGTAATTCCGATATATTCAAACCGGAATAAACGGAAGGCCACCACCCTTTTTTATGCATTCCATGTCAAATCATCCAGGGCTTTACACCCATACCCTCAGATTTGGCTAATTTTCAGTGCAGGTAGACAATATTGCAACTAAGAAATCCTGAAAATTTGAGCATCTAATTCCAAGCGGTTTCCGATTTAGAGCATTTTTTGTGTTCGTTTTTGCTGCATAATGTGGCGCCTGGGATAAATTTTGTGATGTCATTTCTTTGAATATTTTCTGATTGAAAGATCGTGTGGCTCTGAAAATTTGCACAGGTAAGTATTTTGACCCAAGGAATCCAAAAATGGCATCATATTTGCTAAAAAAGTGAATCCTTATAGAGATATTAAGGGTTTTTGGATTTTTTACCCACATGCACCAAAATCCAATAAAAAAGGGTGTGGCTGATATGGTAATGCATTTTTTTTTTTCATATATTTTTTCTAGACACAATAAATTACCTCTGGACCACAAATGGTAAAAAGTTATTGTTCCGTTCACTCACAGTTTCTGTTGAAAGTTGGGTCTATTTTCGATGATAATGAAAAATAATCCCTCCCCTATTAGATGTAATAATTAATTTAGACATTTGCTAAACTGACATCACACCTTAATTTTGGAATAAATTTGCATGTAAGCCAGATACTAAAAAGTTCTGATAACAATTTCAACAATTTCACAGGCCTATAGTCTTCAAAATTAATTGATAAGGGTTGGAAACACCAAGTTATGATAAAACTATGCTATTTTTTTTTAAATAAGAAACTAGTAATAGGATGGTAAAAATCTTAAACTTTTAGTACTATCGCAATCCAACAATTTTTATTAGAAAACTTCTTCAGAAACTTTTTAATCCTCAAAATACCACGGTATTTTGATCCAACTTTTAAAACTTTCGTCTATATCTTCCTGAAAATGCGATTTTTTGCTCCGATCTTCCAGCTTCCTGAATATTTCTAACCTATCATATAGTGTCAAAAAATCATAAATTTACAAAATAATTTTTTTCAGGGATGTCCTTGAGAGTAACCCTATAAAATTCTTAAGAAATTCCAAAATAATAAAAGTGACCTAAAATGATCTAAATTATTAGCCGAATTTCCAATTTCAAAAACGATTCTGAAAAAAAAATGTTAAACTTTTCCATAGCTGGTACTAAAAGATAAAATGAGGAATATTTATTTTTAAGCTAATAAAACCTAATAACAAATATATGATGTGGATTTATTTTAGCTGTGTAGGAAAAAAACAGCCATAAACATGACCTTTTGATTTCTATCCAGTCCTTCAGCATTGACAAATCTAACAAGACGGTGCTAAAAGGTCTTAACTTTGGTTTTTAAGCTGCTGGCTATTTATTGGTTGATGCTGCTCTCTGTTTACTGGTTTGTAAAACCAAGTTCTAAATATATAACAGGGGGATGGGTGAAGATAAAAAGCAATAAAAATTAATTTTACTGAAACCGTTTTGCCAGTTGAGTTTGTCTTGGAACTGACAAGACCCACAAATACAGACTAGAAGATTGAAATTTTGTTAGTCACCATAAAAATGTAAGTTATATTTTAATCTAAATGTAGAATTTAAGTAGATATTTTTACTATATAAAACTACTATTTATATGATTATTATTATTATTATTATTATTATTTATTTATTTATTTTAAAATAAGTTTTCAGTAAAATTCTCTCTCATAAACAAAAGTGGTATTGTACATTTTATTTTAAAAGATTACACATGAACACATTGAAAAACTTGACAAAGAAATATATCAATTCTTTTAGAATTTATTCACATGTAAATTTAATTTAAAATATTTCTTAGTTATTTAAGTATTTTCGGATAGTTAATAAAATAAATTTGGTATGTATGCAAAATATAAGCCGTGCTGAAATAATGTTATTTAGAAATTCATTTTTTTTAAATGAGGAGGAGATGACATTTTATAACTTTTCTTCTTCCACCTAACAATTAAATAAACAAAAATGTTGTAAATTAAACTTGATCTTATCAAAAAATATCATGGTCCGCATTCTGCATGAGCACCAATAAATTTGTTATCGGAAATAAATACTGGGCATTTTTGAGAATTATTCATTTATTTTGCAAGATGTGGCTTAAAGATTCCACTGGAATAAAAATCAAGCTACATTGCATCCATTCATCTGCTACTATAGAAATATAAGTGACCGTGAGCATATTAATTTGTAATAATATCTGGAGAAAAAAAATTGTTAATTGCTTTAAAAGTAAGAATGGTCATGGTATGGGAAATCAATTTTATGTTAAATTTAAATGCAAAACTCATCTCTCAATCTGCATGCTAAAATAATTATTGTTTTGGTTATGAAGGTTATTATAATTTTTGGACGAAGTAAAGAATAGATACCCCGTAGCAGACGACGCCGCCTGGCGGTGCCAAGCGCACAATTCAACTAACACCGGTGATTCGACCTTGACATTGGCACAAGCACACGGCGTCGGTTGTTTGTAAACACGTCAAATAGCAAACATGCTCGAATATTCGCCAGCAATTTTTTTTTAAATATATTTACAAACTTTTGAAGATAAACCTTAGAATAATGATTATGTTTCGCGGATTTTTGTGCTAAAGATTGATTTTTATGTAAAGTGTTTTATAATTCTTTTTTTTTCTGTGTTTTTTAATACAATTCAGTATTTATTTAATTATTCTTTCTTTAAAACATTAACTTTACCGACAATTAATATATTTTTTTAAATAATATTTTTAAATATTGAATTTTGATTTAATCTCATGATACCATCACGTGATCAATTTATTAAATGACAAAAAAAAATCCAAAAGTCGAAAAAGCCAAAATTTTACGAGGTATTAAAAGAAATTAATATTTAGACCATTTTGTTTTAAATACTGTAACAAATGGATAAAGTAAATGTAAATAAATATTGAATT
The DNA here is from genome assembly GCF_053919585.1 of Euprymna scolopes. Classification (NCBI taxonomy): domain Eukaryota; kingdom Metazoa; phylum Mollusca; class Cephalopoda; order Sepiida; family Sepiolidae; genus Euprymna; species Euprymna scolopes. The sequence continues at coordinate 38,486,234 of NC_136527.1, forward strand.
GTATTAAAAACGCGCAAAAAAGAAATGGCCAAAACCGTATAGAATGAACCTTTTTTTATAAGTTTTATTCAAACAGTTTTTATTTGAACTTAATGGACTGTTGTTTTCTATTTTTTCATTTATTATTTATTAACTGTTTTATTCTTTTTTATCACACAAAAATAGAACTTTTAGAATGAAATATATATTATGGACTGTTTTTCAAACATCGAAATTTTAAAATTAAAGTTTTATTTAAAACAAAAAAAAAGACGAGGTGTTTTTTCTTTTCGATTTTTGTCACCATTTATTACTTTGAAATTTTATTCAACAATGAAATGATAAAAAAAAACTTTTCGTTAAATATATTTTTTAAAAATTAAAAAATATCTATAAAGTCTATTTTTATGTCTGTAAAAGTTTGTTGAAAGTTCAAATAAAGTTTATAATTTAATTGAAAAAAAAACACCTCGTCTTTTTTTTTTAAATAAAACTAACTTTAATTTTAAAATTTCGAAACAGTCCATAATATATATGTCATTATAAAAGTTTTATTTTTGTTTGATAAAAAGAATAAAATAGTTATTAAAAAGTTCTGTAAATATATTAAACACACACTCAGAAAGAAAGACACCCATTTATTGAAATATCTTTTATTTTTAAAAAAATCTTGCTCGCGAATATTCGTAAAAATGTAATATTTAAAAATATTATTTTGAAAATATATTAATTGTCGCTGAAGTTAATGTTTTAAAGAATAAATATTGAATTGTCTTAAAAACGCACACAGCACAGAACCCCCAAAACACGGTACATAAAAATCAATCTTGGTCGCAAAAATCCAAAACAGAAAGAGACACCCGTTTATTTAAATATCTTTTATTTAAATACGTTCGTTTTGTTACTTATTTTCAAAAAATGTTTTGTAAATATATACTTTTTCTTTTAAATTTTCAAAGGTTTTGTAAATATATTTTTAAAAAAATGCTGGTGAATATTCGAGCATGTTTGCTATTTGACGTGTTTAAAAACAACCGACGCCATGTGCTTGTGCCAATGTCAAGGTCGAATCACCGGTGTTAGTTGAATTGTGCGCCTGGCACCGCCAGGCGGCGTCGTCTGCTACGGGGTATCTATTCTTTACTTCGTCCTAATTTTTCATAATTTTCCCATTAGTTTTTGATTTTGATGGTGATTAAAGCCTAAAGTTATTCTCCAAAAGAAAATATGTATTTTTACAAAAAAAAAAAAGTTATAATGAAAATTAGCAAATGGCGAGGAGGTGACTCGCTCTTGGCTAGTGTATTCGCCTTCCAAAAAGTCTGCATATTGCATCCGCTGCCTGCTCTATTCCCGATCAGAGCATCAATCCACATTGCAGCAGGAGGGTGGATTTAGTCAGTGGAAAGCACCTGAAAGGATGACCGTTCATGAAAATGCTAAAAATCATCGAGAGTGTTTTACACTGTGGAAAGAACTGGAAAGAAATCTGACTGAAAAAAAAAGGATTCTTGACGTAGAACTCCAGTTACAAATTTAAAAAGAAAAGCAGAAATGGCGTGACATTCTCATGAGAATATTACACGGTATCAAATACTTGACAAAACAGAACCTTGCTTTGCGAGGACACAGGGAATCACTTCAGGCAGATGGTAACTCAAATGTGGGTAATTTCCTTGGTTTAATGAAATTTCTTGCCGTCTTTGATCCTGTGATGCGAGAGCACCTCGCTCTTATTGAAAGTCATCCTTACGCATTATCTTATATTTCCCCAGGTGTTCAGAATGAATTTATTCATATTATGGCATCTACCGTTCGCTAGAATTTACTAGACAACATTAAAAAAGCTAAGTATTATGGTCTTCTATTCGACTCAACCCCGGACCAGGCACATCGTGAGCAGATTTCAGAAGTTGTAAGGTTTGTGGATATTGATTTTGAAAAGAAAACAGTTTGTGTTTGAGAGTCCTTTCTGGGTTTTCTCCATATACGTCAGAAGGATGCTGCAAGCTTTGAAGTTATCATGCAACAACTGGAGAAAGACCAGATGAAGATAGAAGATTGTCGGTCACAATGTTATGACAATGCTGTTGTGATGGCGGTTCACAGAAGTGGTGTGCAGCAAAGAATAAATGAAAAAAAAACAAGCTGGCAGTGTTTGTAAATTGTGATAACCATTCACTTAACCTTGTAGGTGTTCAGGCAGCCAGGCAAGACACAGAAATGGTCTCGTTCTTTGGAGTTATTGACTCATTGTATGGCTTCTTTTCCCGTTCCACACAGCGGTGGGAGAAATTAAAAGATGCTGTCCCACTGGTTTTAAAGGCTGAAGCAGAAAGCCGTTGGAGTTCTAGAACAGAAGCAGTGAAGCCTGTACAAATGTATCTTGACAAAATCGTTGATGTACTAGACAGCATGATAGAAGATGTCAGCCAAACAATTGATACCCAGAGTGACGCTAAACAACTAGTAAATCGCATACTAACATACGAGTTTCTAACATTGTTGGGTTTTTGGCACAAAATACTTACGCCAATAGATAGAGTGCAAAAACGATTGCAAGACAAGACAATGAATTTTCACAATGCTGCCCTAGACATAAAAGGCCTAAGAGATCATTTCAATGATGCAAGAGAAAATTTAGTTGATGCATGCTTGGCAGATGGCAAGAACCTTTGTGAAAAATGGGGCGTTGAAATCAAAAGAAGGACAAGGGGAAAAACAAGAATGGCTGATGCACGAGATACCGGGTTATCAAGAACAGATGAAATGAAACGAGTCAGGAAGGGAGCTCTAGACCGCCTGCACAAAGAGATGGATGATCGATTCTCCCGGTTATTTGACATCGATTCCAAATTTGGCTTTCTGTTGGATGTCCAAGGCCTTTGTTACGATCCTGAATCATCTGACTGTGAACAATTAGAGTCTATGTGTGAATATTTAGGAGCTGTGTACAGTTCAGACATAGATGGCAAGCAATTATATGAGGAGATTATTGATTGCAAAATGTTGATATCAAGTCGTACCAACTTAAAGTTATCGCGTCCTGAAGACCTTCTGACATTCATAGTTGAATATGGTGATGAGAGCGTATTTCCCAATCTTCGAATTGATTTGCAAATAATGTTGACAATGGCAGTATCTATTGCAAGCTGCGAGCGAAGTTTCAGTAAACTGAAACTAATTCTTTCATGTCTCCGAGCCTAAATGAGTCAGGACAGATTGTGTGATCTAGCTTTGATGAGTATAGAAAGGGAATAATTAGAGAAAACTAACTTTGATAAAATCATAGACGAATTTGCTTCCATAAAGGCACGAAAAGTGTTATTTTAGAATGTTATTATTGAAACAAAAAAGGCCGGATTTATTGAGGTTTATTGTGGTATGTTTGTTATCCTTCAATTTCTTCATAATAAAAATAAATGAAGTATGTTGTAGTCCTTTCTTTTTGGATAATTTAGAATTTTATTTCTTAAAGCAAGAATAACCATATAATTACTTTATTAAAACATTCATTTCATGGTTTATCTTTCGTTAAAATTGTGCCTGTATTATAATATTTTGTAGGTTAGGTATATCTAAGGTATAAATTATTAAGAAGGGGCGCACATTCAAACTTTGCCATGGGCGCCATTTTACATAGGTACGCCACTGTTCAGGGCACGATCCATTTTAAAATCTTTTACGTTTTTTTACCCTTTTATGCTAATAAAATTGTTGTACGTAAAACAAATACTGAATACCCTTTAAATAAGTTTTTTATTAGCATAAGAGAACGATACGTCAGGTCCAAGGTAAGCACTATAAAATAACATGCTGACACTATTGGAGTAGTATACAGAGCTAGCGCTTCATCAGGGAGAGTGATATTGGGACGTTTCGTATCCATACGAAACACAATACAACATAGGTTGTTTTGGGGAAATCAGATTAGGAGGCAACTTCTTGTGAAGCTGGATTTTTTTTTATATAAATTGAAGTTGTGTCTACTATTGCTGGTGTGGTAGCTGGTAGACATGTGTCAAAAATCCGATCTTCGTTCTGTCGATAAAACTGTTTTATTTCATATAGCCCCCGAGTTATTTCTTTTATTATTAGTTATTACATGCTCGTGTTTTGAACGTATATAAATATATGGAGGCGTTGTCAAGCGTTCACACAATTATTGTACCATCCGAAAACTTTCATTTCTATCTTTTATTATCTTGACAAGTTTTTGAATAGAATTAATTAATTTTGTAAAATGGCCGTTTTGATGTTGCTTTAGATAATGTCGTATGGTCTTTACTTCCGGGTATTTCATCATTCTTTTGAAGAGTGAATGTCTTTGCACCTTATCGTCTTAATTGCTGTCAGGTTACAACCCAGGCTCTAACATCATAATTGTGTGAAATTGGCAATTCTCATATGTAGATCGAAATATGAATTGAATAAGATTATAAAAATAATAATAATTAGAAAATCGAAACAAATAATTGTATTAAGAGAAACATTTCTAACTAAAAATTAACAAGGATTGAAGATAGAAATTCATCTGTAGCATTATTATATTTTAATGGAATTTGTCTTTCCATTTCAATTAAATGTCTTTATTCTGTTAGATATCCACAGACACATGTTTCGACATCTCTAAGTCTCATGTGTGGCTAAGTGTACATAGATTAAAAAAAAACTGCGATTCAGTTGTTGGTCCATAGTGTTCGATGAAACTGTTTGTGACGGGGAGAGAAACTTGATTGACACCTTCATCTTATCCTCTTTCACACGACGGATTAATGAGACACGTGAGTGGAAAAGCACGATAGCCTGCAAAACATTCGTGTGAAGCCCCATCCGCATTTCTCGGAGTATTAGCAATAATTATAATTAGCAATTGGTAAAGGTAAAGTTAATTGTTTCATGAATCCATTATCCCAGGCATTATCAACTTATTTCGGATCACAAATATATTACTTATTGCGTGACGTCTTTCGATTATGTTTCATGAATCCATTATCCTAGGCATTATCAACTTATTTCGGATCACAAATATATTACTTATTGCGTGACGTCTTTCGATTATGTTTCATGGGTCCATTATCCCAGGCATTATCAATTATTTCGGATCACAAATATATTACTTATTGCGTGACGTCTTTCCATTATGTTTCATGAATCCATTATCCCAGGCATTATCAATTATTTCGGATCACAAATATATTACTTATTGCGTGACGTCTTTCCATTATGTTTCATGAATCCATTATCCCAGGCATTATCAATTATTTCGGATCACAAATATATTACTTATTGCGTGACGTCTTTCGATTATGTTTCATGAATCCATTATCCCAGGCATTATCAACTTATTTTGGATCACAAATATATTACTTATTGCGTGACGTCTTTCCATTATGTTTCATGAATCCATTATCCCAGGCATTATCAACTGACGTCTTTCGATAGAACTAAGAAAGTTGTTTGCAGCTTGATTAATTTGACATTTTTCGGATTTTTTAATTTTAGAATATTGCTTAATTCTGAATATGAATTGATCTCGTGTTGAATTCATGCCGTAGAATGCATATAAACAAATCATACTTCTGTGGTAGTATTTCAGTGTAATGTGTGTTGTATCTGCCTTTTTGAAAGCTAGAAAGTGTATACTGTATATTAGTTATAAACGATGAATCACATTCCGCCATAAAATTATTACCAATGAGTTTTAGGGTGATTAAATTTTATTTGGTGTATGGATGGGCGTGCTATATTTGAGGATTAAAGAAGAAACTTAGCATACTACTTATGTATACTTTGTAGTGGTGATAAATCCCTATCATCATTTCCAAAAACAAGTTAGTTCTCGCAAGAACGTGTTAACTCAAAATATTCATGCCCTTCGACAATTGTTTTAAACTAGAAAAATTAAACTCTAATTGTTATATATATTGGAACCTCCATAACAATTTTATTGATTCCTATACGTTTTAGCAAGGGTTAAAGTCGTACATGTCAGGATAACATGTCGACAAAAAAATATGCTGTGCTGCAGGTGACGTGATTTAGAGTTTTGTTTCATAGATAAACACATAAGAAATGCAATTGTCACATGATATGGCAAAGAAGTATCTTACGCATTTTAGGATAGTAGAGGGTTTCCGGACAGTCTGAATCGGGAAGCAAGACAGGCAAGATGTCTGGTCGTCTACAATTTCCATTGTTTGAAATAACTTAGAAAAACTGATCAAGAAGTAATTAATTAGACATTGGTCTTTCCTCCCATGAACAATTTCTCTTTAAATAAAACTTCTTAAATAAGCAGATCTTTATTGTGCTTTACTACACGTGTTGTTTTTGTTTGTTAACTTAATCTAATTACAATAAGGGTCAAGGGTCAACAATCACGAGAATATGACGGCAAGTGAGGCACAATAATCAAATCGACTATAAAACAAAAATGTTAATAGCTTGAAGGCGAAAACGCAAGTGAGAAAAACAATCCATTTATGAAAAGACTGTTTACAAACTTTTGTTGAACATTAAAAAGTTACATTAAATTATATTAACCAAGCCTATATAACTAGTACCTTGGGTAAGACAATCGTATTTCTGCAAATTTCTCAAGCTTGTCGAACCGAAATACTCAAGAATTTGTGCCAAACAACAACCATCTCTCTGCACTTCATCTCATGTACATATTCTTACACATTATCGAGAGTCTGAGGAACAAAAATAATTGCAACACACAGCTATACACGAGCTAAAAAGAACAAGTTAAACCAACACACATACATAATGTCATGCATTCACATACATATATTACATATATGTGCATTTTATTCACACTATGAACATATTGACTTATACATGCACATTCACATACATATATTACATATATGTGCATTTTATTCACACTATAAACATATTGACTTATACATGCACATTCACATAAATATATTACATATACGTGCATTTTATTCACACTATAAACATATTGACTTATACATGCACATTCACATACGTTTATTACATATATGTGCATTTTATTCACACTATGAACATATTGACTTATACATGCACATTCTCATACGTTTATTACATATATGTGCATTTTATTCACACTATGAACATATTGACTTATACATGCACATTCACATAAATATATTACATATACGTGCATTTTATTCACACTATAAACATATTGACTTATACATGCACATTCACATACGTATATTACATATATGTGCATTTTATTCACACTATGAACATATTGACTTATACATGCACATTCACATATACGTATATTACATATATGTGCATTTTATTCACACTATGAACATATTGACTTATACATTCACATTCACATACATATATTACATATATGTGCATTTTATTCACACTATGAACATATTGACTTATACATATACATTCACATACGTATATTACATATATATGCATTTTATTCACACTATGAACATATTGACTTATACATTCACATACGTATATTACATATATTTGCATTTTATTCACACTATGAACATATTGACTTATACATGCACATTCACATACGTTTATTACATATATGTACATTTTATTCACACTATGAACATATTGACTTATACATGCACATTCACATACGTATATTACATATATGTGCATTTTATTCACACTATGAACATATTGACTTATACATTCACATACGTATATTACATATATTTGCATATTATTCACACTATGAACATATTGACTTATACATGCACATTCACATACGTATATTACATATATGTGCATTTTATTCACACTATGAACATATTGACTTATACATATACATTCACATACGTATATTACATATATGTGCATTTTATTCACACTATGAACATATTGACTTATACATTCACATACGTATATTACATATATTTGCATATTATTCACACTATGAACATATTGACTTATACATGCACATTCACATACGTATATTACATATAGGTACATATTATTCACACTATGAACATATTGACTTATACATGCACATTCACATACGTATATTACATATAGGTACATATTATTCACACTATGAACATATTGACTTATACATGCACATTCACATACATATATTACATATAGGTACATATTATTCACACTATGAACATATTGACTTATACATGCACATCCACATACGTTTATTACATATATGTACATTTTATTCACACTATGAACATATTGACTTGTACATGCACATTCACATACGTTTATTACATATATGTACATTTTATTCACACTATGAACATATTGACTTATACATGCACATTCACATACGTATATTACATATAGGTACATATTATTCACACTATGAACATATAGACTTATACATGCACATTCACATACGTTTATTACATATATGTACATTTTATTCACACTATAAACATATTGACTTATACATTTCTAAGCTTTGTGATTACTTGGCTTTCTGTATCAAACACGACTTTTAATAAAAAAACGCTCACTGTTTGAAAATAACTTTTATATCCTTAGAAAATTGATATAAACAGGTTTTCCTCAATTATTCATTAAAAGTTCTGCTTATGTATTAATTAGCACTTGCTAATTGGTGGCCGTAATATTCATTAATGTTTAATTTATTTCCTTTATAATGAAAATGTACGTCACTAATTATTCTTCCTAAACTAATCTAGCAATAGTCATTGAAAAAACACAATTTTGTTTACTTTAGTTAAAATAATGAAAATATGTATTCTAACATTTTGTTCATTTTATTTCATGTTTTCGCTAATTAAACAAAAGAGTTTAAGAAATGATTTAACACCAAATATTATATCGCTGGTGATTTGGGTGGGCACGTTTAAATATTAAGACATGAGAAAAGTTGTAAGTAACTAAGTAGCAGTACACCCCATATAAAGTATTTTAATCCAATAATAATTGATCAATAATTCTAAGTAGAATAATTCGTTCACGTAAATATAAAACAATCCCACAAACTATAACTGCTACACAAATTACTATCTATGTCGAAGTTATATATGGCTAATCAATTTATAATTGTTGATTTTTTCTCGATATCCTGATGCTGCAACAGTACATGATAATGCAACAATCTAATTTCTAATATAAGTAGAACAACAAAAATTGCCACAGTTATTAGTTTGTTTTTCTAGATGAGAACATCACAGAGTTACACATTTCTTGCATTATGTAAAGCATTTATGGATCTTCAAAAAAGTAGCCTCAACATGGCTAAGAGTTGCATCATCTAGGTGCTGCTGCTACAGATTTCATGACATGTTGGAATTAACAATGACAACGTTTTACAAAAATATGTGACATTGTTTCTTTCAATTTCATCAAAAGTTTCGTGTGGTGTGCATGATTTCAAATAAGACAACTGATCACTGCATGACAATTGACAGGCTCCATTTAACTTATTTCAAACACTTGTAAATCAGGAACAACAATTTGTTCAGAGTTGTAATTTGCCACATACTCCATAGAGATATAAATCATTGTATACGCCATATTCCCACTTGATCAGGCAAATGGAAGTAGGTCAAGGTCATTACTTATTGTAGATTCTTTGTATATGCAAAATTTCTACTAGGTAAGACAGATGGAAGTAGGTCATGGTCATAATTTAGTTCAGATTTGTAATTTGATACATGACCCATAGAGATATAAATCATTGCATATGCAAAATGTCTACTAGACCAGACAACGGAAGTTAGTCAAGGTCATTACTTATTGAAGATTCTTTTTATTTAAAAAATCATGCACAATAAACATATAAACAGTTTATGAAAACAACAATGATAAAAGGCTAAAACCTTAAGTAGATATTTAGACACAAATACTTGATATAAAATAACTTTATTGAAATGTATTCAAATTTAAAAAAAATAAAACACTTTTAAAATGTTTCATTGAGATGTGTTACATTTTAAAATAATTTAAAAACTGTTAAAACGTTTTATTGAGATGTATTAAATTTGAAAAAATAACAAAACTTAAAACGTTTTATTGAGATGTATTCAAATTTGAAAACCTGTAAAAACGTTTTATTGAGATGTATTACATTTTAAAAATAACAAAAAGACGAACTCAGCAAAAAGGCTGTATGTTCTTTTGGGTGGCTTTAAAGATTTACACGAGAATAAAAACTTTGTTTTTAAAAGTAAATTATGAACATAAGCAAAGTATCGAATTCTTTTCTATCAAAATTTTATTATTTGTGAATGGAAACAAACTACCAGATGCTAGACATAATCAAAAAACCATATTCTTTTCTATCGTTTTTGCACGAGAAAGTAGCACAGATTTTAACACAATACCAAAACACACATATAACAAAATACAAACACACACACATATAACAATAATACCAACACACACATATAACAATACAAACACACACACACATATAACAATAACAAAATATGGTTTTTAATTTTTCAAATCATTTGAAAATGGAACATATTACCAGATGCCAGACATACACAAAATCTCAAAACAGTACACTTGTGTGTTCGCATGTTTGTCTAAAGTGATTTCATATAAACAGAAGAGCTACATTACAAAAATATTTACAGTTTTTCTTATTTTACTTTGTAGGGAAATAAAAACTTACTTGGCTTGCATGTGTGCATTCTTCAAAGGGTCAGTTGTGTAACAAAAAGTAGAAAAAAGGACTAACATGGTTGTTTACATGTTTGTCTAAAGCTGATTTCATAAAAACTGTTAAGACGTGATCTCGGCATAAAAGTTGTGTGTTCTTTCATTTTAAAGATTTACATAATAACAAATTTGTTTATTTAAAGAAAATCAAACGATCATATTATGTTCTCTCCTGAGAAAAAAAAACACATACATTACAAAACTATGGCTTTTTTTGTTTTTCTTATTTTACTCTGTATTGAAAATCGAAACTTACTTAGCATATGTGCATGCTTCAAAGGGTCGGTTATGCAACAAAAAATAGAAAGAAAGCCCAAAATCTTTACACCCAATAGGTTTTATGGATAACGGTCATGGCAGCGATGCAGAATGTCGCCATTTGTATGCTAAAGAAACAGGTGAACTAAAAGAAAAGACATGTAAAGAATAGAGGACGAGTTAAAAGAAATGTGTTACGTATGTAGGCATGTACAAGTAAACTTGAAAAGTATTGAGTTTTGGAGTTGAACGATTTGACAACATAATGACACGTTTTGGAGTTAATAGTTTTTACAACAGAATGTCTGCTTGTGGATGTAATAGTTTTGACAACAAAATGTCGACTTGTGGAATTAAAATTTTAATAACAGGGTGTCTTGTGGATTTGGACATTTTGCAAACAAAGTGTAACTTTTGGAGTTGACAGTTTTCATAACAGAATGTTGACTTTTTGAATTGGAAGTTTTAAAAACAGTACACGCTTAAACTCTATAAGAGATATATAGATACTTGCATGTTCTATTCAAGTTCTTTTGTATTCAGTATATTTTGCATATGACACAACAAATGTTCCTTTTATACAAATCTCTCTTGGTTCATCAAGTATATTTTTAAAATTCTTTTGTCTTATTTAAGTTCCTCCTATAATTACTGGAATACAGATTTTCTAAAGATTACAGTTTATTTTCTATGTCGTACATAAAACCCTGATATTTCGTTATATTTTTTGTCACTTTGTTTAACCAAATAATATTTCTTTTTCTATGTCATGCATAAAACATAGGAAGTCGCGATTTCTGAAAAATAATGTAGTGAATAAAGGGGAAATTAAGTTCTAACGTTGATTCTTTCTCCTTGTCTCATTTTATTATGTCAGCTTTAATAATAGCCGTAGGAGTTACAGTCGATGGTGTATATGTCCAACTGTTGTTCCCAGGACTTGCTGCAGCTTTAATTCCTCCGTTTTCTAAGCACGTGGCTGTAGGAATCGTAGAGTCATAGTCGATGGTGTATGATATGTCCAACTGTTGTTCCCAGGACTTGCTGCAGCATTCAATATTCAACATTTTACAGATGATGTGGATATATTTACACAATCCATTTTATTTCATTGTATAGTAGCCATACTCTAGCAAATGTCAAATGGCTCAAACTAACTTCTCTGTTGCACAAACTACACTTGTCATGCTGAGATCCTTTATCTTATTATGGAAGATCATCAGATATTGTTTCCCATATGTGTTAGCATATGATGCAATAAATATGACCTCTGTCAAAAAGAACCAGGTACTTCAAAAGAATGTGGTTTGTCTCTTTTCTTTGGATTTTCCTGGGGAGGGGGCATTCTACCGAATGCCAAACATTCTCCCATGATTTTAGTTACTCCAACCAAGAGATCGTTTTTACGATCCTAACCGTCCTTTTAAGTGCTATCATTTGTATTTCTTTTGCACTTGGTTCATGGGGTATATTCGCCAGATAGTTTTTGAAATTCTTTTTCATTAGCATGGTTGCTTCTATAATGACTGGTATGATTGATACCTTCTTAAGATTCCAGTTTCTTTTCATGTCGTACATAAGTCCTTAGTATTTTGGTATTTTCTCCCTCTCTGATCTGTTAGAGCCAGCATCATCAAGGATGCTTATTTCAACTAGGGTTGCCACATTCTCCTTCTAGTCCCATATCACTATGTAAGGCTTCCGTATGTGTTTTCATATGACTTAACAAATTTGACTTCTGTGCAAAAGAAGAACTACAAATTTTACATGAATGTGGCTTGCCTCCTGTATGTGTTTTCATATGACTCAACAAATGTGACCTCTGTGCAAAAGAGGAGCCACATAATTCACAATAATATGGTTTCTCACCCGTATGTTTTCTCATATGAGTCAATAAATTTGTCTTCCATGCAAAAGAAGAACCACATACGTCACAAGTGTGTGGTTTCTCTCCAGTATGTATTTTTACATGACTCAACAAACTTGACTTCCATGCATAGGAAGAACCACATACTTCACAAGAATGTGGTTTCTCTCCCGTATGTGTTTTCATATGACTCAACAAATTTGACTTCCATGCAAAAGAAGAACCACATACTTCACAATAATGTGGTTTCTCTCCCGTATGTGTTTTCATATGACTCAACAAACTTGACTTCTCCACAAAAGAAGAACTACATACTTCACATGAATGTGGTTTCTCTCCCGTATGTGTTTTCATATGACGAAATAAATGTAACTTTTGTGCAAATGAATAACTACATATTTCACAAGAATGCTGTTTGTCTCCTGTATGTTTTTTCATATGATTAAACAAATTTGACTTCCGTGCATATGAAGAGCCGCATACTTCACAAAGATATGGTTTCTCTCCTGTATGTGTTTTCATATGATACAACAAAGTTGACTTATGTGCAAAAGAAAAACCACATATTTCACAAGAATGTGGTTTCTCTCCTGTATGTATTTTCATATGATTCAACAAAGTTATCTTCTGTGCAAAAGAAGAACCACATACTTCACAACAATGTGGTTTCTCTCCCGTATGTGTTTTCATATGAGAAAGCAAATGTGACTTCCATGCAAATGAATAACCACATACTTCACAAGAATGAGGTTTGTCTCCCATGTTTGCTTGCATATAATTCCACAAAAATAAATTCCAATGACGAAATTTCCTTCTGATGCTTTAATGAAGTTGTTTTCATTGCACAAATTCTGGAAATATAAAATAAATATGAAAATTTAGTGAAATTGAATTTTTTATGTTAATTTTCATAAATATAAATTTATTATTAATGAAATTCAAAACAAAATGTGTATAGTTTTAATCAATACTGGTTTGTTAATTTGTTTCTATTTTCAAATATTTAACTACATTTTTTTACATTCTTTATTTTTAGAGAAGAAGATTGATTAATCATTTTATTTTGATTCATCTTGGGTGTTATTTTCACAATGTTTCTATTTCTTCCGATCTCATTCAGGTGTATTTTGTTGAACTTGGAATCTTTTTTTTGAACGCACAAATCTATATAAAATTCTGATGTTTATTTTTTTGTTAAACCAGCATATCGACCTTTTCGGGGTCAATTAATCCTGTATATATTATTTTAAATTTTTTTATACTTCTGAAGTCTATCAACATTCTTTGGGTCATTTAATACGGTTTTAAATTGTTTTCGAAGTCGATTTTCACTGGTATATTCGGGTAATATTTTGGAATAGTTTGTTATTTTATGGCATTTATATTTTATTGTAAAGGTTTGCTCTTTTTAGGAAATTTAGAAAAGTTTTGGGGCTTTCTTTTTTGAAGAGTTCTTTTAAGTTTGTTTCCTTGTAGTAGTGTTGACGGATGTGTGTGAGGTCATAGTAATCAAGTAAAAGGTGTTTCACTGTATAAGGTTTGTTACACAGTATACTGTTGAGAGGTTCTTCACTTTTTAGTATGTAGAATGAGTTATGTAGGTGTCTCCTATCCGGTTATGTGATAAGGCTACTTTGTTGTAGGATTTTCTGGGATTTAGTAGTTTTTTTTAAGTATAGGTATAATTTGGAAGAGTTTATTGTTTGGCAATTGTTCCAGTCATCGTAAACAACACAAGAGCATGCTACTCTCATGTTTTAAACAAAGGGTGCCATTAGATAATTTGAAATCCTATTTTCCATCTCACTGAGGATTGAAACTTCAACGTTCAGGAGTATGTAACTTACAACTGAATTTTACTAAGTACTCTAACCATAGCAGCCCAGATTCTAGCAGACAATACGAGTAGGAATTTATTTGTTTTTAGATGTATTCACTATTTATTACTCTATATTATATTTATGCACTGGATTCTAAAGCCAGCTTGATCTTCACCGTTCTTCTCCAATCTATAATTTATACTTCATCCCATAAAGACAAAATGAAAGAAAAAAATATTGTTATATTGATGTAAAAAATAATAAAAACACAAATGAAAAAAAAATAATAATATGCACCTATCATACTGAAAGGGTAATTGACCTCTGGAATACATTCGACACTGATTTTAAACATTGTACACTGTTTGTTGTTGGTTGTTTTGTTTTGTTGATTTTAAAAAGAATATATATATATTTTCAAAAGAATATGTATATATTTTAAAAAGAATATATATATATTTTTTAAAAGAATATATATATATTTTAAAAAGAATATATATTTTTTTAAAAAGAATATATATATTTTTTTAAAAAGAATATATATATTTTTTTAAAAAGAATATATATATATATATATATATATTATACTGATTCTGATTGTTGGACAGTTTCCTTATTATATTTGTTTTGTATTGCAATAATTGTTTTGTTGAATTGTGACAAAAACAAGGGTGAATTGATGAGACGCTAGAGAGCGTTGAGACGGAGAGGGAATGTAAAAAAAATATATGTAAATAGTTTTTTTTGCAAAATAGAGAGGGGAGGGATGTCGTGTGTTGAATATGCACACAAAGCAACACATGACAGCTCATAACAAACGCATAGAACGATGGGGGTCTGTTTGTCAGTATTGATATTGTCAGTGGTAGAAAAGTTAACTATTTGACGCGTGCAGCTATTGAAGATGAGCCCACTTGCAAAAAGCAGGTCACATATATAGCCCAGAGGAAAAGGCAAAAATTAAAGAAGTTTACACTTCGCCAGCAATCAACATTGCACATGTGTTGTTCAATCCATACTAGCTAAGAATATCAATAACATATCTCATAGAATATTGGCCCATTTTAACAGTGATCATATCACTCTACAACTGACTACAATAGCCCACAGTGTGTGTAAATTTTTTTATTGCATATCCTTAACCGTCTTTTCTCTCTCTTGTTCTTCATATATAGACGAAGCGCTTTTATAGGTAAAGAAGAGAAGGAATTTTTGTTAGTTTCATATGATTGTAGGGAATTTTTCAGTTGCAATCTTTCATATATGTCAGTTATTGATAAGCTTTTTTTCATGCTACTCTGAGAAATGATGTCCTTTTAGCGACCAATGAAAATAAGTTGGCCTATATCCAAATAGAATTAATAAGCACGTCTCCTCCTTGTGACAATCACTAGGAGTTTATCCTCTTTGACCTCAAGATGAGGCCGAGGATGAAAATTTTACATGTTTACATCCTCCCAGGAAATTATCATAGGTAACATTTGAAACGTATCCAAATTTCATAACAAACACATGGCTATGAATCTAAAAGTTAGATACACAGGTTCTTTTACTCATAGTCGAAAGAAAAATAAAAGTTCATACAAATAAGAAGAGAGGGATAACGATTCCTTACTTAATTTCCATGGACACAAGCCTTCCTTCAATCATAACCAGAAGAAAAATAAAAGTCCATAACAATAGCAAAGGGGGAGTGACAGCAGTAGTAATAAATAACACCAAGAAAAATTAATAATGAATCACACTTATTGAAAAACTAAAATAATCTCAGTTTTTAAATAACTTTCAAAATCCCTGGATTAAGCAAATTTCCAGAAGGGTCTTACCAGCTGAAATAAATTATGAAAGAAATTAGAGATACTACTGTGAGAAAATCAGACGCAGCCGTAGGTTTGCTAACTACTGAAAATATAAGCAGCTGCCGTCTTAGCACATATGCAAATAAAGCAAGTGTGCATATGCTGATTTCATGGGAAGGAGAAGAGAAAAAAGCAGAAAAAAGGACACGATGAGAAAAGACAGCAATCAGACGTGTTTTGACTCATATGCAGTGAGGCAAAATGTGCTGCATGGTCAAAAAAGTTGTAACGCAGGTGATGAAAATGACAAATACAAAAAGGGCATTTCTGACAGAGATGTACAACATGCAAGTGATATATTTTTAAACATAGTCAAGAGTGTTGTTGGAAATCACTGGATTAAATGCTTGTGTATTCACCTAAAATAATCATATTTTATGTCTTTCCTTCTAAATTTGTTCCTGTGATGGTATCAGATTATGTGCAGATGCGAGTTTTTTTTTAAATGCATGGTTCGAGTGCAAGAGCTTCATTACATACTCTCATCTCTATAACTGATCAGTAAGATTCGAAACCAAAATGCCAGTGACTTTGAATATTTGGTGTGTAAGCTGTGCAGATTACTGCTAGAAGTTAACTTCCTTTCTAGCTTACCAAATAAAAGGCCATTTCTTATGAAAGCCCATTAATAATAATTTCAATCTTTTCATCTATCACAGTTAATGTCCTGCAAAATACGAAATAATGTAATTTTATGTCACCTTTACTTTTCAAAACCGAATTAAAGTTAAAGTGTACTATCACAATCAAGTAAGTAAATGTTATTCAAGTGTTATTTTTATTATGTTTGCATAATAAAAATAACACTTGAATAACATCAGAAGCAGCTGTAGGATAGCTGGCTAGTGAAAATATAAGCAGTCGCCATCTTAGTACATATGCAAATAAAGCAAGTGTGCGTATACTGATGTCATGGGAAAGAGAAGAGAAAAAGGCAGAAAAAAGGATAAGACACAATTTAAACGACAGCAGTCAGACGTATTTTAACTCATATGCCGTGAGAGAAAAATATGGTCGAAAAAGTGGAAACGTAAATAAAAGGTCATTTCTCAGTCAAGCTGAGCACATGACAAATGCAGTTCATCCACTTATGAAAGCCCCATTAATAATAATCCCAATATTTTCATCTATCACAGTTAATGCTCCCCAAAATACGAAATAGTTTAATTTTATGTCGTCTTTACTTTTCAAAAAAGAATTAAATTTAAAGTGTACTATCATAATCTGTAAGTAAATATTCGACAAGTGTTATTTTAACAATATTTGCATAATAAATAACAAGTGTTATTTTAACAATGTTTGCATAATAAATAACAAGTGTTATTTTAACAATGTTTGCATAATAAATAACAAGTGTTATTTTAACAATGTTTGCATAATAAATAACACTCAAGATGAGACCAGTAGTCTTAATAATCTAAATCATACAAAGAATCATTCCTAATCTAAAAACGTAATATTGTAATTTGTTTAAGAGTCATGATTATGTTTTTAAGGTTTATTGCTTCGTTTAATGATCTTTCCAACCCCCCCCCCGCAATCCTTTACAATGACAACTTTTATAAATTTTTTGGAGAGTGCAGAAAACGAATATGTACTTCAAAAACTGGTGCAGAGAAATAGTTTTCATGATATTAAAAATTTACTTTTTAAAAGAGTGAAGGATCAGATTTAAATATGAATAAAACGTAAATGAGCACCCACTTTATGGCCACCTAGGGAATGGGGCAATTTTTTCCTTTGTTTTGGGGCGAAAAATATTTTTCGTTTTCTTTTCTGATTTCCTCTTTCAATAAAGACACAAGGATATTTAAGAACAAAAATAAAGTATAATATGTATATAAATACGTGTAATTCCTTATGTTATCAGTAGTGACCATTTTCGTTTGCAGCAAATTTAAATGTGATATTCGAAAACCTAAAGAAGTTGTAATATTAAAGTTAAGGTGAAAAATAAATAACAATTAACCAAAATGGCTTTCAGGCAGGCCAACAAAATAAATAAAAAACTTATCACCATGTGTCCAGAAAGTGGTTTCTTATTTTACATAACATTTATATAGAAAATGTGAGGAACAAAAGTTAAACTCACTTGACTTGAGGAGGTTGATGATCGGACTAAAAACCGGTGACGTTTGACTCGTGCTTATATCTACTGCTTCTGATGGAAGTTTTTGCATATGAATGACTGTTACTAACTATTTAAAGGATTGTGACAGGGTCTGCTTAGATGACGGAAACTTTCAGTGGACATTATTTATTGCCGATAATAAGAGTACAGACGCACAGGTTGGTCTCCTCGCCTCGTGTTTCTTGACTTCTGATCAGAGCTGGGGTTGCGATCCTGCAAAATTTTGCAAAGGTGGTCCCCAGCCCAACTCTGATCTGCCTACTTTATTGTTGGAGAATTTTCGAAAAAAACTGATTCCCACTTTTTGAAAAAGTAATTTCCTCATGAAAAGTAATTTTCTGCGTCACTTTTGAAGTATATATTCGTTTTAAGCACACCTGAAAAACTATAAAATAATACGCTGAAAAAAATGAAAAAAACAAAAGATAAAACTTTTTACTTTAAACTCATGAAACAATTAAAAATACATAAAATTTATAAAATTATTTTTTTTTTGGTAAACGACGAAAAGTTTTTTATGTTTAAGTCAATATTAAAAACAAAAAGCAATCGACATCAAAAAGTATTCAATGATAAATCAACATTAGGATTATTCATTTAGTAAAAGTAGTTATCTCCCTTACAATTTTAACGTATTCTAAAAATGCGCAAAATTCGATACCAATTTCATGTAGTAATACTTACGTTTTTGTTTTATAATCTGCTTTCGATTAACTTTATCTGCTTTTATAAAGGAAACGATTTTTCAAATGTGATTGACTTTACAAGCTCAAGTTAACATTCAATATGATGAACGAAAGAGCAATTTCGCAGAAAATAAAATTATAACAAAGATTAATTATTAATTGCAGTTTGAAGAAGATAAACAAAGGTTTTTAAAAATAACTCGAAAATACTATATAAAATAGCACGGTTCAATAAGTGCAAAAGCACCGAATTACATTTTTTTTAAATGTTTAATATTGAAAACAAAATCTGATAGATTAGTGATCATTCGATAATAACCCGATGAAAAAAAGATGAAAATAAAAAATACAAATACGTGCGCCATCTAGTAATACTTACGTTTTTGTTTTATAATCTGCTTTCGATTAACTTTATCTGATTTTATAAAGGAAACGATTTTTCAAATTTGATTGACTTTACAAGCTCAACTTAACATTCAAGATGACGAACGGAAGAGCAAGTTCGCAGAAAATAAAATTAAAGAGGAAAATTAAAAAAATAATAATTTCAAAATAGAGCCGATCTATTTGGTGAATATCATTACGGATAAAATTAATATTCAATTTTATTAAATATTTTAATATTTACATGAGAAAGAAAATAGTACAAGCTTCATCCTTATTAATTCTCTAATTCGTGGCACATGCAATTTAATGCCGGAAACTGATAACAGGTGAACATAGTTTAGAAAGCCGACTTATCATATTTTTATGTATTTCCGATTATTTCTTCAATGTGTTTTGAAAGATTAAAGTCTAAAGTTAACTTCTACGTGTGTGACTCTTTGTTCACCATTCATAATCAGCATCTATCAATTTTAAGGATCAAGGTTGCAAGTGCAGGAATCTCTTGAAATCAAAGGTAGTAGAGCATCTGCAAAACTGTTAAAAGTAAATTTAATAAGATCACAGATTAATAGAAGGTTTCCACCAAGGCGCATCCTCACATACATAAAATAAAAATAGAGAAATAACTTCGGAAAATAACGACACATGAGAAAAAACTCAAAATCAATGTATTAAGATGAAACAACATTTATTTTTATACGTGTTAGGAATATTAATTCAAATTGTTCAAACGTAAATGTTTTCTTGTCACGTACTTGCTTGGCTAAATGAGGATCTCGTGGGAATCGCATGAAGTTTAAGATTACTGATTTTTATGAACAGAGTGCTACACATGGCTTGAAATGAAGGTGAATATTTTTTTAGAGAAAAACAGTCATTAAACCATGTAATCGAAATTTTTGTGATAATTTTTACCATTAAAACCACATTAAATATTTTTTGATATTATTTTTTTTTAAATATTGAATGAATACTGCTTATCGTAATGTTACTGAAATATTAAAAACATTTTTAATTGTTAACATCTCCAATGTTTTATTTTTTATATAAAAAAGCAAACAGAAATTCATGCGTTTTTTTTTTTTCATTTAAAAAGACAATAATTTGCGATTTTAGTCATCATATCGATGTCACTGGACACATGTGTCCATAAAAATAAAACTGAGTTTTTAAAGAAGAAGAAATAATAAAATCCATTTAATAATTAATATTTTAAAGTTTATTATCCATTTTCATATTAAGTTAAATGAAATGACAAGAAATATAAATAATTAAACCACGATAAAATATTTAGTTTAAAATACAAATAACGATTTACTAAACGACGTTTTATTTACTGGATATTTTTCCGGCATTCACCGGAAGTTATTATCTTCCCTTGTAAGTTCGATTTGTTTCTATTTTTAACCCTTTTGATTAACGCACTCATATTGAGAGTAGATACGGTAAAAAAAAAAAAAACAATGAAAGAAAAACAAAAAAAAAATCCATTGTTAAAAACACAAAGACAAAAGATAAGAATCAGGAAGTCGTATGCGTAATTAACACGTCAAAAAAAAAAAAAAAAGAAAGAAAAGTGAGAGAAAAACACACACACAAAACGAGAAGTTATAAAAGGCTGAATAGGGAGTCGTTTGCGTAAAGAAATGAACAACACAACTAGAAGTAAGGGGGTCGGACATGTGGGTAAAGAAAATAAACAAAGTTAGTAGTTAAGATGAAATAATAAAAAACGTTAAGGAGATATAATAATGTTTCTTACCGGAGATGCTTAAAACGACGAAGGACAATAGAAGATAAAAGACAAAGACATGTGGGTCTAGAAAGGCTGATGACTACAATTACACATAAAGAAAAACACCGGTCGAGCTGCCGGTGTCGAGTCAGGGGAAATTCTATAAGAAAAAAAAATGTTGAATACTGTTGAAAGGGCTAAACTAAGGGGCATAATTCATACAAAATAGCTGTTAAAAAACACACACACACTTTTATAATTACTATAATTTATTTGTATTCAAAAAAAAAAAATTATTAAAAAGACGATTTAACAGTTAATCTTGGAACTTTACTGTTTTGTAAGTAAGCTATTTGTAATGAAATCGATTTCAAACCTAATTTTCACTTTTAAAATATTCGTCTATTTTCTGATGGAACAAATATTTTAAAAGTGAAAATAAAGTTCGAAATCGCTTTCGTTATATATATATATATATATATATATATATATATATATATATATATATATATATATATATATATATATATTTATATATATGTATGTATATATATATATATATATATATATATATATATATATATATATATATATATATATATATATATTAAATTAAAAGTGGTTTACTTAACAAAACAGTAGAGTTTATATGTATGCACTTTCGTAAATAATTGAATTCATTCAAAAACGTATCGCTAAAACAAAAACAAACAACATCTCTCTCTCTCTCTCTCTCTATATATATATATATATATATATATATATATATATAGATAGATAGATAGATAGATAGATAGATAGATAGATAGATAGAAGATGTGTGTGTATATATATTTCATAGAAAAACTTGACTATTTGATAATTAAACAATACTTTTAATTTAATCGATTTCGAAATTTATTTTCATTTTTCTTAAAAAACAAAACTTTATCGTTAATTTCTGATTATATACATGGATAATCCGACATATTCCTATAAAAAAGATTGGCAAAATACTCTCTAACCCTGGTAAAAAAAAAGGACCCCAATTTTTGAATTGTAATTTACTTACTTGAGGAATAATATTTAAAAAATATATTGTAATTTCTTAAATAAATGATATTAATATTTATTTATTTATTTTTTAAATTACCCTTGCTTCCTTAGCTATAATAAATATTGTAATTATCCCCCTTGGCCGGAAGTAGCTGTTCCACCATCTAAACTCGATTATAGTCATAACACGTGTATTAATTTTAAGTTAATAAAACTTTTATCAAACGTTTTCCTGTTTTTTCTTACTTCATTCTTCTTTACACATCACTACAATTTTATCAACTTCAAATTAAAGAAAAACAAAGAAATGGATAAACTACTACACCTGACATATTTGCCGTGGAATCCATTACTCTGAATTCAGAGAAAGTATACAAACACTGGAAACTAACCTTCAAAAACTATATACGTACCGCAAACAATGACGAAATTGAAAATAACTCGCAAAACTTCTTTGTCTTAATCAACTCTATTTCAGCAGCGATCTATGAAATAATGAGATGTTATGGACTATAACAGCACGATAACAGCTCTCGACATTACCTATATACATACACTACAAGATATCTATGCAATGGTCTGATCCCTTCTCCTCTTTTTTCTCATCTCTTTCCACGTACAACTCCTAATGCACCAAAGCTCGTCATCACACTATTGCTGACAACAAATTAATAAGAAAGGAAACTACCAGGATGTTGCGAGAAGTCATAATAGAGTCCTCTATATCTCCTTGGTGAGCTCAAGTTCTATTGACCTCAAACGAAAATCACAAAAAAGAATGGTCGTCGACTACAGTGATAACATAAATAGATTTACAGAACTTGACGCCTATCCCATGCTTAACATCAATAAAATGATTGACGATGTAGCATGGTGTAATATCTTAACACTCGGCCTGTATCGATAACATTATAGAGAAGGAGAATTTCATAGACATCTTTGTCTACGTAGACAATGTCACAATATGCAGGAAGGATAAAAAAGAGCACAACTACAAACGCCAAATATTTTATGATGTCGCAAAAACATACAAAATATTTTATGATGTCGCAAAAACATACAAAATATTTTATGATGTCGCAAAAACATACAAAATCACGCTGAACCAAAGTAAAATCGTCATTTCAGAAACCTCAATCACTTTACTTGATTACACAATCCAAAACAATTAAATTGCACCTGACTACCAAAATCTGAAACAAATCATCGAAAAGTCACCACCTCTAAATCTCGCATCTCAAAAACGAGTAATTGGAATGCTCTTGTATTCATACAAAACTTCTCTGATAAAATACTGCTATTCAACCACATCAAAAAGTTTCCACTATCCCCATCTGTCTTAAACTCTTTTCAAACGTTGAAGACTGATCTAAAAATGCTAGACTAATAACAGTTGACCCGGATAAGGAATTTGAATTAGAAACAGATGCAAGTAATTACTGCATAGCTGCTACAATAAACCAACAAGGTCGACCTGTTGCATTATCTTTATGGACGCTAAACCCGAACGAAATTAAAAATCATGTTATTGAAAAGGAAGCTGCTGCTATTGTCGAAACTTTGTAAACGTGGCAACACATTTTACTCGGAAGACACTTCAAAGTCTTTACGGACCAAAAAAGCATTAGTTTCATGTTTGACAACAGTAGGATATACAGTTCAAATTTAGCATCGGGGAATGGAAGATGCAGCTGCTGACACATTCTCTTACATCTCTGCTCTAACTCACACTCTACAAGACCTTCGCGATTTGCATGTTAGACTATGCCATTCTGGTGTTACACGGCCCAACCACTTCATCAGATCAAGGAATCTCACATACTCTTGGAACAAGTTAAAAATATAACTGACTCTTGTTCATCATGCCAATATCTAAAGCCTAAATTTGCCAGTTGTAACAAAGCAACACTCGCACAGGCTATTCTACCTTTTCAACGATTAAACATTGACTTCAAAGGTCAACTACCTACTTCTTCGCATAGTAAGAAATACTCATCATAATTTATGAGTATTTTTGCTTTCGTTTTGCCTTCCCCTGTAAAGACATGACAAGCAAAACCATTATCTGCTGTCTAATCCAGCTATTTTCAAGTTGTTGTATGTCTACTATGATACATACTGATAGGGCTGCAGACTTTTTTACTGGTGAAATAAGAGATTACTTACCCCAGAAACGTATTGCTATCTCGAAAACTCGTAGATATCACCCTGAAGGTAATGTGCAGGTTGAGAAACTCAATGGAATTTTATGGAAGGCCATCCAAACAACCTTACACTCGAGCAACATGAACCTGTCCAATTGGAAAGACCTGACACTCTTCACTCAATTAGATCGCTACCTTGCACTGTCACTAATATGAATTCTCATGACACGCTACTCAAATATAGCCGTAAATCCCCCTCTTGATACCGTCTTGGACAAAACCGGCTCCAGTATATGTTAGAAATCATGCTAAGACTAGTAAAGTCGACCTTCCTGTAACTCCTGCTACTCTATTAGACGAAACCCCCTGTAATGTACGTAGGTACACAGGGGACGATAACAGGGGGAACACCGACAAACGGGGGTGTAGAAAAGCATGTAGATACTTGCGGTCGACTGAATAAAGTCTTAAAACAAACTCGGCGTTTTCGTTCTCAGTGAGAAACACCACATGGCGACGAGGATGAGATCATTTCTCATAAAGGGGAAAGTTATTTAAACTTTTTCTCCGAAAAACATCGCGTTTAATAGAAATTAAACAGCGACATATTTCTACCTGCACACACGCATTTTAAAAACATGACGTTTAATAGAAATTAAACAGCGACATATTTCTACCTGCACACACGCATTTTAAAAACATGACGTTTAATAGAAATTAAACAGCGACATATTTCTACCTGCACACACGCATTTTAAAAACATGACGTCTTATGGTAAACTCGACGAATTCTCGCCGAGTGGAGGTGATTGGGACACATACTCAGAAAGATTGGAGTATTATTTCGAGGCTAACGGAATACAAGATCCAGGAAAGAAAAACGCCGTCCTTCTTTCTGTTTGTGGTGGTGAAACATTTTCTCTGCTGAAGGATCTCGTTACGCCGCACAGCTTAAGAGACAAAAGTTATGAGGAACTCTCGCTCTCGTGAAAAGAGCACTGCAACCCAACACCGTCCGTAATTGTTGAGCGATTCAACTTTTACATGTGCCGCCAACAACCAGGTCAGTCCATTTCGGATTTTATTGCTCATTTAAAAAAAAAATTACGATAGAAGAGATGTTGAGAGATTTGCTCGTTGTTGGATTGATGGATGACCGAATCCGTCGACGACTGCTTTCCGAGAGGAAACTAACATTTCCTTATGCTCGACAGATAGCTCTTGCCATGGAAAGTGCAGACAGGAATGTTAGTGACATGGCAGCCTGTTCAACGTCCAATTTTACAATACAGACGAAAGTCAACCAGGTTGAACGGCCTACTCCACTACGGAGGCAAAAACAAAGACCATGTTTCCGATGTAACGGAAAACATCACCCCAACTCCTGTCGTTTGAAAGAGGCAACGTGTAATTTTTGTCACAAAACCGGTCACATTTCGCCAGCCTGTTTGACCCGGAAGTACAACGATAGAGCTGGAAATCGTAAAACCCACAAGGTCACCAGTGAAGAACCAGTAGACGAAGATACAGGCAGCGACTCGGTGCATAGCCTGTTTAACCTGCCAGCAAATAGCAAAACCGAGCCCCTGATGGTGTTGGTGGGCATAAATGGTCGCAATGTCGAGATGGAGATCGACACCGGAGCTGCTCTTTCATTGATCAGCCGCAATGCATTTGAAAAACTATGGTGTGAACCTGATAAGCCGGTACTTAAGCCTATGTCACAGAAACTAGCAACCTACACGGGAAAAAATATCACGCCGTGTGGTACGTGTCAAGTGTCGGTAGACTATGATGGCCGACAGTTTCGTCTGACATTAGTGATTGTTCCTGGTTCTGGCCCTGCACTTCTTGGTAGAAACTGGTTACGAGTAGTGCAACTCAGCTGGAAACGCATCCATCAGCTGAAAGCAGTAAATGCTACACCTGCAATTGAAGACATTATTGCAAAATACCCCGATGTTTTCAAGGATGAATTGGGCGCACTGAAGGGTTTCACAGCAAAACTTAGTGTTGACCCGAAAACAAAGCCCATATTCTGCAAGGCTCGACACGTGCCCTTTGCATTGCGTGAAAAGGTTGATAAGGAGCTGGATCGACTAGAGTCTCTGGGTATTATCGAACCAGTACAGTACTCAGAATGGGCTGCCCCTATAGTAGCAGTTATCAAAACTGACCAAACAATATGGTTGTTTGGAGATTATAAAACTACAATAAACAAATGTTCAAATCTCGACCAGTACCATATCCCCAGGATTGATGATTTGCATGCAAAATTGAAAGAAATTCACCAAGCTTGACTTGACATCAGCGTTCTTGCAGGTTCCGTTAGAGGAAAACTCAAAGCAGTACCTTACAATCAATACACCACGGGGTCTCTACAGGTTCAACCGCCTCAGTTTTGGAGTAAAATCAGCTCCTGGTATCTATCAACACTGTATGGACAATTTGTTGGCAAATGAACCACATGCCGTATGCTATCAGGACGACATACTAATTACAGGATCATCAGACGCGGAACACTTGATCACCCTTGACCGAGTGTTAGGGAAACTCTCAGAAGCTGGTCTCCGCGTTCGTCTGGACAAGTAAAAGTTCATGGCACCCTCCGTACCCTATCCCCAGGATTGATGATGCCGATTACAATGGCCAATACCTGCTTGTCATTACGGATGCACACTCAAAATGGGTTGATTATACCACAAGTGCGGCTACTTCAGCCACAACAATTGAAAGGTTGAGGCGCTGTTTTGCTACACATGGTCTCCCGCACATTGTTGTCAGTGATAATGGCCCATGCTTCACCAGTTCAGAATTTGCAAAGTTCATGAAACGGAATGATATTAGACACAAGTTGTCAGTCCACATCATCAGTCATCAAATGGTCTAGCCGAACGCTCAGTTGGGCTGGTTAAAAACGGTATTAAAAAAATGTCGGGAGAAACTCTGGAAACAAAGATATCCCGTTTTCTGCTGACATACCGGACAAGGCCTCACACAACAACGGGATCTACCTCGACAGAGTTGTTGATGAAGCAAAGATTGCGCACCAATCTGGATCGTATAAAGCCCGCCACCTCGTGTTGTATATAACAACCAAGAATGTCAAAAGTTTCACCATGACAAATCTGCCCAGATGCGTTCATTTGATGAAGACCAAGCAGTATTTGTACAGAACAGATATGGCAACAGAAAATAACACACATCCACAGACTCCATTGACACATGAGAATTCGTCCGATTATGAGCAGCCAGATAGAGAAGTGAGTGAGCATACCCCACTAGCCCTGCAACGACGATCGAGCCGTACAATAAGACCACCGAATCGTTTTAGTCCAGATTGACTAAAGATTGAACAATTACCTTTTATTTTTTCTTAACTTAACAAAGGGGGATTTCAATGGTCACATACTGAGGCAGAATAATCCTCGACCACAAAAGGGTCACAAGGGCAGTCTACCCTGACCTTTTTCCATGATAAATGCACCTTTCTTTTTGGGGGAGATGTAATGTACGTAGGTACACAGGGGACGATAACAGGGGGAACACCGGCAAAAAGGGGCGGTGCATAAAGAGACAGCATGTAGATACTTGCGGTCGGCTCTCGGCTGAATAAAGTCTTAAAACAAACTCGGCGTTTGCGTTCTCAGTGAGAAACACCACAATAGTCAGTCTTTTGAAAACGTTTGACTCATAATCTTAGCATATCTCAAAATGCATCCTAAAGCTATCAACACTTACAAGTCATAATAACGTTGCACACCAGTTTTCGTTATTTCACTCAAGCTAAGCAACGTTTAGCATGGTCAGTACAAGATTAGTAACTATTTGGGAATACCAGGCGCTATATATAGAAAGACTAGCAAAAACCTAATGTCGTCATTTTAACATATGGGAATATACATGCAAATGGAGGATGCTTGTAAATTAATATTACAATAAAACTTGTTTTTCGGCTGAAGCCAGTTAAACACATTTAGAGTGAATACTGTTTCCACACACTATGATACTCGATGCGTGTTTGCTTTTGGAAAGTCGGCAGCAACCTAGGAATTCATCAGATGATTTCAATAGACTCTGCACTATTCATAAACTTTTCGGCGATTTGGTGAATAGTCAAGCATGGATCTTCAAAAAACGTATCCTCATCATTGCTTACAGTTGCATAATCAATGACAGATGAAAAGCAACCAGATGTATGTGCTGCTGCTACAGACTTCATGACATATGGGAATTTACAATTAGTTGAGAGTTGTAATTTGCCACATGACCCATAGAGATATGAATAATTGCAAATGCAACATTTTTACTGGATCAGACAAACAGAAGAGAGTCTGGGTCCCTCGTAATTAAAAAAAAATTGCACAATAAACATTTTTTATGGAAACAAAAATGAACAAATGGTAAAACCTTAAGTAGATATTAATACATGGATACGTGATATAAAATAGACGTTTTATTGAGATGTATTACACTTTTAAAAATTATTAAGACATGGAAACGTCATATAAAATGTTTTATTGAGATGTATTAAATTTTAAATAATTATTAAGACAGGGATACGTGATATAAAATATTTTATTGAGATGTATTAAATTTTAAAAAATTATTAAGACATGGATACGTGATATAAAATGTTT
This sequence comes from Euprymna scolopes, assembly GCF_053919585.1. Lineage (NCBI taxonomy): Eukaryota > Metazoa > Mollusca > Cephalopoda > Sepiida > Sepiolidae > Euprymna > Euprymna scolopes. Next base: position 38,515,440 of record NC_136527.1, read on the forward strand.
TATTGAGATGTATTACACTTTTAAATAATTATTAAGACATGGATACGTGATATAAAATGTTTTATTGAGATGTATTAAATTTTAAAAAATTATTAAGACATGGATACGTGATATTAAATGTTTTATTGAGATGTATTAAATTTTAAATAATTATTAAGACAGGGATACGTGATATAAAATGTTTTATTGAGATGTATTAAATTTTAAAAAATTATTAAGACAGGGATACGTGATATAAAATGTTTTATTAAGATGTATTAAATTTTAAAAAATTATTAAGACAGGGATACGTGATATAAAATGTTTTATTGAGATGTATTACATTTTAAAAAATTATTAAGACAGGGATACGTGATATAAAATGTTTTATTGAGATGTATCAAATTTTAAAAAATTATTAAGACAGGGATACGTTATATAAAATGTTTTATTGAGATGTATTAAATTTTAAAAAATTACTAAGACATGGATACGTGATATAACATTTTTTTATTGAGATGTATTAAATTTTAAATAATTATTAAGACAGGGATACGTGATATAAAATGTTTTATTGAGATGTATTAAATTTTAAATAATTATTAAGACAGGGATACGTGATATAAAATGTTTTATTGAGATGTATTAAATTTTAAAAAATTATTAAGACATGGATACGTGATATTAAATGTTTTATTGAGATGTATTAAATTTTAAATAATTATTAAGACAGGGATACGTGATATAAAATGTTTTATTGAGATGTATTAAATTTTAAAAAATTATTAAGACATGGATACGTGATATAAAATGTTTTATTGATATGTATTAAATTTTAAAAAATTATTAAGACAGGGATACGTAATATAAAATGTTTTATTGAGATGTATTAAATTTTAAATAATTATTAAGACAGGGATACGTGATATAATATGTTTTATTGAGATGTATTAAATTTTTAAAAATTATTAAGACATGGAAACGTGATATAAAATGTTTTATTGAGATGTATTAAATTTTAAAAAATTATTAAGACATGGATACGTGATATAAAATGTTTTATTGAGATGTATTAAATTTTAAAAAATTATTAAGACAGGGATACGTGATATAAAATGTTTTATTGAGATGTATTAAATTTTAAATAATTATTAAGACAGGGATACGTGATATAAAATGTTTTATTGAGATGTATTAAATTTTAAATAATTATTAAGACATGGATACGTGATATAAAATGTTTTATTGAGATGTATTAAATTTTAAAAAATTATTAAGACATGGATACGTGATATTAAATGTTTTATTGAGATGTATTAAATTTTAAATAATTATTAAGACATGGATACGTGATATAAAATGTTTTATTGAGATGTATTAAATTTTAAATAATTATTAAGACATGGATACGTGATATTAAATGTTTTATTGAGATGTATTAAATTTTAAATAATTATTAAGACAGGGATACGTGATATAAAATGTTTTATTGAGATGTATTAAATTTTAAAAAATTATTAAGACAGGGATACGTGATATAAAATGTTTTATTGAGATGTATTAAATTTTAAAAAATTATTAAGACAGGGATACGTGATATAAAATGTTTTATTAAGATGTATTAAATTTTAAAAAATTATTAAGACAGGGATACGTGATATAAAATGTTTTATTGAGATGTATTACATTTTAAAAAATTATTAAGACAGGGATACGTGATATAAAATGCTTTATTGAGATGTATTAAATTTTAAAAAATTATTAAGACATGGATACGTGATATAAAATGTTTTATTGAGATGTATTAAATTTTAAATAATTATTACGACAGGGATACGTGATATAAAATATTTTATTGAGATGTATTAAATTTTAAAAAATAATTAAGACATGGATACGTGATATCAAATGTTTTATTGAGATGTATTACACTTTTAAATAATTATTAAGACAGGGATACGTGATATAAAATGTTTTATTGAGATGTATTAAATTTTAAATAATTATTAAGACAGGGATACGTGATATAAAATCTTTTATTGAGATGTATTAAATTTTAAAAAATTATTAAGACATGGATACGTGATATAAAATATTTTATTGATATGTATTAAATTTTAAAAAATTATTAAGACAGGGATACGTGATATAAAATGTTTTTTTGAGATGTATTAAATTTTAAATAATTATTAAGACAGGGATACGTGATATAAAATGTTTTATTGAGATGTATTAAATTTTAAAAACTTATTAAGACAGGGATACGTTATATAAAATGTTTTATTGAGATGTATAAAATTTTAAAAAATTATTAAGACATGGATACGTGATATCAAATGTTTTATTGAGATGTATTAAATTTTAAATAATTATTAAGACAGGGATACGTGATATAAAATCTTTTATTGAGATGTATTAAATTTTAAATAATTATTAAGACATGGATACGTGATATTAAATGTTTTATTGAGATGTATTAAATTTTAAATAATTATTAAGACAGGGATACGTGATATAAAATGTTTTATTGAGCTGTATTACATTTTAAAAAATTATTAAGACAGGGATACGTGATATAAAATGTTTTATTGAGATGTATTAAATTTTAAAAAATTATTAAGACAGGGATACGTGATATAAAATGTTTTATTGAGATGTATTAAATTTTAAAATATTATTAAGACATGGATACGTGATATTAAATGTTTTATTGAGATGTATTAAATTTTAAATAATTATTAAGACAGGGATACGTGATATAAAATGTTTTATTGAGATGTATTAAATTTTAAATAATTATTAAGACAGGGATACGTGATATAAAATATTTTATTGAGACGTATTAAATTTTAAATAATTATTAAGACAGGGATACGTGATATAACAAGTTTTATTAAGATGTATCAAATTTTAAATAATTATTAAGACATGGATACGTGATATAAAATGTTTTATTGAGATGTATTAAATTTTAAAAAATTAAGACATGGATACGTCATATAAAATATTTTATTGAGATGTATTAAATTTTAAATAATTATTAAGACAGATATACGTGATGTAAAATGTTTTATTGAGATGTATTAAAATTTTAATAATTATTAAGACAGGTTTACGTGATATAAAATATTTTATTGAGATGTATTAAATTTTAAATAATTATTAAGACAGGGATACGTGATGTAAAATATTTTATTGAGATGTATTAAATTTTAAATAATTATTAAGACAGGGATACGTGATATAAAATGTTTTATTGAGATGTATTAAATTTTACATAATTATTAAGACAGGGAGACGTGATATAAAATGTTTTATTGAGATGTATTAAATTTTAAATAATTATTAAGACAGGGATACGTGATATAAAATATTTTATTGAGATGTATTAAATTTTAAATAATTATTAAGACAGGGATACGTGATATAAAATGTTTTATTGAGATGTATTAAATTTTAAAAAATTAAGACACGGATACGTGATATAAAATGTTTTATTGAGATGTATTAAATTTTAAATAATTATTAAGACAGGGATACGTGATATAAAATATTTTATTGAGATGTATTAAATTTTAAATAATTATTAAGACAGGGATACGTGATATAAAATGTTTTATTGAGATGTATTTAATTTTAAATAATTATTAAGACAGGGATACGTGATATAAAATATTTTGAGATGTATTAAATTTTAAATAATTATTAAGACAGGGATACGTGATATAAAATGTTTTATTGAGATGTATTAAATTTTAAATAATTATTAAGACATGGATACGTGATATAAAATGTTTTATTGAGATGTATTACATTTTAAAAAATTATTAAGACATGGATACTTGATATTAAATGTTTTATTGAGATGTATTAAATTTTAAATAATTTTTAAGACAGGGATACGTGATATAAAATGTTTTATTGAGATGTATTAAATTTTAAAAAATTATTAAGACATGGATACGTGATATAAAATGTTTTATTGAGATGTATTAAATTTTAAATAATTATTACGACAGGGATACGTGATATAAAATATTTTATTGAGATGTATTAAATTTTAAAAAATTATTAAGACATGGATACGTGATATCAAATGTTTTATTGAGATGTATTACACTTTTAAATAATTATTAAGACAGGGATACGTGATATTAAATGTTTTATTGAGATGTATTAAATTTTAAATAATTATTAAGACAGGGATACGTGATATAAAATGTTTTATTGAGATGTATTAAATTTTAAAAAATTATTAAGACATGGATACGTGATATAAAATGTTTTATTGATATGTATTAAATTTTAAAAAATTATTAAGACAGGGATACGTGATATAAAATGTTTTATTGAGATGTATTAAATTTTAAATAATTATTAAGACAGGGATACATGATATAAAATGTTTTATTGAGATGTATTAAATTTTTAAAAATTATTAAGACAGGGATACGTGATATAAAATGTTTTATTGAGATGTATTAAATTTTAAAAAATTATTAAGACATGGATACGTCATAAAAAATGTTTTATTGAGATGTATTAAATTTTAAATAATTATTAAGACAGGGATACGTGATATAAAATGTTTTATTGAGATGTATTAAATTTTAAATAATTATTAAGACAGGGATACGTGATATAAAATGTTTTATTGAGATGTATTAAATTTTAAATAATTATTAAGACATGGATACGTGATATAAAATGTTTTATTGAGATGTATTAAATTTTAAAAAATTATTAAGACATGGATACGTGATATTAAATGTTTTATTGAGATGTATTAAATTTTAAATAATTATTAAGACATGGATACGTGATATAAAATGTTTTATTGAGATGTATTAAATTTTAAATAATTATTAAGACATGGATACGTGATATTAAATGTTTTATTGAGATGTATTAAATTTTCAATAATTATTAAGACAGGGATACGTGATATAAAATGTTTTATTGAGATGTATTAAATTTTAAAAAATTATTAAGACAGGGATACGTGATATAAAATGTTTTATTGAGATATATTAAATTTTAAAAAATTATTAAGACAGGGATACGTGATATAAAATGTTTTATTAAGATGTATTAAATTTTAAAAAATTATTAAGACAGGGATACGTGATATAAAATGTTTTATTGAGATGTATTACATTTTAAAAAATTATTAAGACAGGGATACGTGATATAAAATGCTTTATTGAGATGTATTAAATTTTAAAAAATTATTAAGACATGGATACGTGATATAAAATGTTTTATTGAGATGTATTAAATTTTAAATAATTATTACGACAAGGATACGTGATATAAAATATTTTATTGAGATGTATTAAATTTTAAAAAATAATTAAGACATGGATACGTGATATCAAATGTTTTATTGAGATGTATTACACTTTTAAATAATTATTAAGACAGGGATACGTGATATAAAATGTTTTATTGAGATGTATTAAATTTTAAATAATTATTAAGACAGGGATACGTGATATAAAATGTTTTATTGAGATGTATTAAATTTTAAAAAATTATTAAGACATGGATACGTGATATAAAATATTTTATTGATATGTATTAAATTTTAAAAAATTATTAAGACAGGGATACGTGATATAAAATGTTTTTTTGAGATGTATTAAATTTTAAATAATTATTAAGACAGGGATACGTGATATAAAATGTTTTATTGAGATGTATTAAATTTTAAAAACTTATTAAGACAGGGATACGTTATATAAAATGTTTTATTGAGATGTATAAAATTTTAAAAAATTATTAAGACATGGATACGTGATATCAAATGTTTTATTGAGATGTATTAAATTTTAAATAATTATTAAGACAGGGATACGTGATATAAAATCTTTTATTGAGATGTATTAAATTTTAAATAATTATTAAGACATGGATACGTGATATTAAATGTTTTATTGAGATGTATTAAATTTTAAATAATTATTAAGACAGGGATACGTGATATAAAATGTTTTATTGAGCTGTATTACATTTTAAAAAATTATTAAGACAGGGATACGTGATATAAAATGTTTTATTGAGATGTATTAAATTTTAAAAAATTATTAAGACAGGGATACGTGATATAAAATGTTTTATTGAGATGTATTAAATTTTAAAATATTATTAAGACATGGATACGTGATATTAAATGTTTTATTGAGATGTATTAAATTTTAAAAAATTATTAAGACAGGGATACGTGATATAAAATGTTTTATTGAGATGTATTAAATTTTAAATAATTATTAAGACAGGGATACGTGATATAAAATATTTTATTGAGACGTATTAAATTTTAAATAATTATTAAGACAGGGATACGTGATATAAAATGTTTTATTAAGATGTATCAAATTTTAAATAATTATTAAGACATGGATACCTGATATAAAATGTTTTATTGAGATGTATTAAATTTTAAAAAATTAAGACACTGATACGTGATATAAAATGTTTTATTGAGATGTATTAAATTTTAAATAATTATTAAGACAGGGATACGTGATATAAAATATTTTATTGAGATGTATTAAATTTTAAATAATTATTAAGACAGGGATACGTGATGTAAAATATTTTATTGAGATGTATTAAATTTTAAATAATTATTAAGACAGGGATACGTGATATAAAATGTTTTATTGAGATGTATTAAATTTTAAATAATTATTAAGACAAGGAGACGTGATATAAAATGTTTTATTGAGATGTATTAAATTTTAAATAATTATTAAGACAGGGATACGTGATATAAAATATTTTATTGAGATGTATTAAATTTTAAATAATTATTAAGACAGGGATACGTGATATAAAATGTTTTATTGAGATGTATTAAATTTTAAAAAATTAAGACACGGATACGTGATATAAAATGTTTTATTGAGATGTATTAAATTTTAAATAATTATTAAGACAGGGATACGTGATATAAAATATTTTATTGAGATGTATTAAATTTTAAATAATTATTAAGACAGGGATACGTGATATAAAATGTTTTATTGAGATGTATTAAATTTTAAATAATTATTAAGACAGGGATACGTGATATAAAATATTTTGAGATGTATTAAATTTTAAATAATTATTAAGACAGGGATACGTGATATAAAATGTTTTATTGAGATGTATTAAATTTTAAATAATTATTAAGACATGGATACGTGATATAAAATGTTTTATTGAGATGTATTAAATTTTAAAAAATTATTAAGACATGGATACTTGATATTAAATGTTTTATTGAGATGTATTAAATTTTAAATAATTTTTAAGACAGGGATACGTGATATAAAATGTTTTATTGAGATGTATTAAATTTTAAAAAATTATTAAGACAGGGATACGTGATATAAAATGTTTTATTAAGATGTATTAAATTTTAAAAAATTATTAAGACAGGGATACGTGATATAAAATGTTTTATTGAGATGTATTACATTTTAAAAAATTATTAAGACAGGGATACGTGATATAAAATGTTTTATTGAGATGTATTAAATTTTAAAAAATTATTAAGACATGGATACGTGATATAAAATATTTTATTGATATGTATTAAATTTTAAAAAATTATTAAGACAGGGATACGTGATATAAAATGTTTTATTGAGATGTATTAAATTTTAAATAATTATTAAGACAGGGATACGTGATATAAAATATTTTATTGAGATGTATTAAATTTTAAATAATTATTAAGACAGGGATACGTGATGTAAAATATTTTATTGAGATGTATTAAATTTTAAATAATTATTAAGACAGGGATACGTGATATAAAATGTTTTATTGAGATGTATTAAATTTTAAATAATTATTAAGACAGGGAGACGTGATATAAAATGTTTTATTGAGATGTATTAAATTTTAAATAATTATTAAGACAGGGATACGTGATATAAAATATTTTATTGAGATGTATTAAATTTTAAATAATTATTAAGACAGGGATACGTGATATAAAATGTTTTATTGAGATGTATTAAATTTTAAAAAATTAAGACACGGATACGTGATATAAAATGTTTTATTGAGATGTATTAAATTTTAAATAATTATTAAGACAGGGATACGTGATATAAAATATTTTATTGAGATGTATTAAATTTTAAATAATTATTAAGACAGGGATACGTGATATAAAATGTTTTATTGAGATGTATTAAATTTTAAATAATTATTAAGACAGGGATACGTGATATAAAATATTTTGAGATGTATTAAATTTTAAATAATTATTAAGACAGGGATACGTGATATAAAATGTTTTATTGAGATGTATTAAATTTTAAATAATTATTAAGACATGGATACGTGATATAAAATGTTTTATTGAGATGTATTAAATTTTAAAAAATTATTAAGACATGGATACTTGATATAAAATGTTTTATTGAGATGTATTAAATTTTAAATAATTTTTAAGACAGGGATACGTGATATAAAATGTTTTATTGAGATGTATTAAATTTTAAAAAATTATTAAGACAGGGATACGTGATATAAAATGTTTTATTAAGATGTATTAAATTTTAAAAAATTATTAAGACAGGGATACGTGATATAAAATGTTTTATTGAGATGTATTACATTTTAAAAAATTATTAAGACAGGGATACGTGATATAAAATGTTTTATTGAGATGTATTAAATTTTAAAAAATTATTAAGACATGGATACGTGATATAAAATATTTTATTGATATGTATTAAATTTTAAAAAATTATTAAGACAGGGATACGTGATATAAAATGTTTTATTGAGATGTATTACATTTTAAAAAATTATTAAGACAGGGATACGTGATATAAAATGCTTTATTGAGATGTATTAAATTTTAAAAAATTATTAAGACATGGATACGTGATATAAAATGTTTTATTGAGATGTATTAAATTTTAAATAATTATTACGACAGGGATACGTGATATAAAATATTTTATTGAGATGTATTAAATTTTAAAAAATAATTAAGACATGGATACGTGATATCAAATGTTTTATTGAGATGTATTACACTTTTAAATAATTATTAAGACAGGGATACGTGATATAAAATGTTTTATTGAGATGTATTAAATTTTAAATAATTATTAAGACAGGGATACGTGATATAAAATGTTTTATTGAGATGTATTAAATTTTAAAAAATTATTAAGACATGGATACGTGATATAAAATATTTTATTGATATGTATTAAATTTTAAAAAAATATTAAGACAGGGATACGTGATATAAAATGTTTTTTTGAGATGTATTAAATTTTAAATAATTATTAAGACAGGGATACGTGATATAAAATGTTTTATTGAGATGTATTAAATTTTAAAAACTTATTAAGACAGGGATACGTTATATAAAATGTTTTATTGAGATGTATAAAATTTTAAAAAATTATTAAGACATGGATACGTGATATCAAATGTTTTATTGGGATGTATTAAATTTTAAATAATTATTAAGACAGGGATACGTGATATAAAATCTTTTATTGAGATGTATTAAATTTTAAATAATTATTAAGACATGGATACGTGATATTAAATGTTTTATTGAGATGTATTAAATTTTAAATAATTATTAAGACAGGGATACGTGATATAAAATGTTTTATTGAGCTGTATTACATTTTAAAAAATTATTAAGACAGGGATACGTGATATAAAATGTTTTATTGAGATGTATTAAATTTTAAAAAATTATTAAGACAGGGATACGTGATATAAAATGTTTTATTGAGATGTATTAAATTTTAAAATATTATTAAGACATGGATACGTGATATTAAATGTTTTATTGAGATGTATTAAATTTTAAAAAATTATTAAGACAGGGATACGTGATATAAAATGTTTTATTGAGATGTATTAAATTTTAAATAATTATTAAGACAGGGATACGTGATATAAAATATTTTATTGAGACGTATTAAATTTTAAATAATTATTAAGACAGGGATACGTGATATAACAAGTTTTATTAAGATGTATCAAATTTTAAATAATTATTAAGACATGGATACCTGATATAAAATGTTTTATTGAGATGTATTAAATTTTAAAAAATTAAGACACTGATACGTGATATAAAATGTTTTATTGAGATGTATTAAATTTTAAATAATTATTAAGACAGGGATACGTGATATAAAATGTTTTATTGAGATGTATTAAATTTTAAAAAATTATTAAGACAGGGATACGTGATATAAAATGTTTTATTAAGATGTATTAAATTTTAAAAAATTATTAAGACAGGGATACGTGATATAAAATGTTTTATTGAGATGTATTACATTTTAAAAAATTATTAAGACAGGGATACGTGATATAAAATGTTTTATTGAGATGTATTAAATTTTAAAAAATTATTAAGACATGGATACGTGATATAAAATATTTTATTGATATGTATTAAATTTTAAAAAATTATTAAGACAGGGATACGTGATATAAAATGTTTTTTTGAGATGTATTAAATTTTAAATAATTATTAAGACAGGGATACGTGATATAAAATGTTTTATTGAGATGTATTAAATTTTAAAAACTTGTTAAGACAGGGATACGTTATATAAAATGTTTTATTGAGATGTATAAAATTTTAAAAAGTATTAAGACATGGATACGTGATATCAAATGTTTTATTGAGATATATTAAATTTTAAATAATTATTAAGACAGGGATACGTGATATAAAATCTTTTATTGAGATGTATTAAATTTTAAATAATTATTAAGACATGGATACGTGATATTAAATGTTTTATTGAGATGTATTAAATTTTAAATAATTATTAAGACAGGGATACGTGATATAAAATGTTTTATTGAGATGTATTAAATTTTAAAAAATTATTAAGACAGGGATACGTGATATAAAATGTTTTATTAAGATGTATTAAATTTTAAAAAATTATTAAGACAGGGATACGTGATATAAAATGTTTTATTGAGATGTATTACATTTTAAAAAATTATTAAGACAGGGATACGTGATATAAAATGCTTTATTGAGATGTATTAAATTTTAAAAAATTATTAAGACAGGGATACGTTATATAAAATGTTTATTGAGATGTATTAAATTTTAAATAATTATTAAGACAGGGATACGTGATATAAAATGTTTTATTGAGATGTATTAAATTTTAAATAATTATTAAGACAGGGATACGTGATATAAAATGTTTTATTGAGATGTATTAAATTTTAAATAATTATTAAGACAGGGATACGTGATATAAAATGTTTTATTGAGATGTATTAAATTTTAAATAATTATTAAATCATGGATACGTGATATAAAATGTTTTATTGAGATGTATTAAATTTTAAAAAATTATTAAGACATGGATACGTGATATAAAATGTTTTATTGAGATGTATTAAATTTTAAATAATTATTACGACAGGGATACGTGATATAAAATATTTTATTGAGATGTATTAAATTTTAAAAAATAATTAAGACATGGATACGTGATATAAAATGTTTTATTGAGATGTATTACACTTTTAAATAATTATTAAGACAGGGATACGTGATATAAAATCTTTTATTGAGATGTATTAAATTTTAAATAATTATTAAGACAGGGATACGTGATATAAAATGTTTTATTGAGATGTATTAAATTTTAAATAATTATTAAGACAGGGATACGTGATATAAAATGTTTTATTGAGATGTATTAAATTTTTAAAACTTATTAAGACAGGGATACGTGATATAAAATGTTTTATTGAGATGTATAAAATTTTAAAAAATTATTAAGACATGGATACGTGATATCAAATGTTTTATTGAGATGTATTAAATTTTAAATAATTATTAAGACATGGATACGTGATATTAAATGTTTTATTGAGATGTATTAAATTTGAAATAATTATTAAGACAGGGATACGTGATATAAAATGTTTTATTGAGATCTATTAAATTTTAAAAAATTATAAAGACAGGGATACGTGATATTAAATGTTTTATTAAGATGTATTAAATTTTAAATAATTATTAAGACAGGGATACGTGATATAAAATGTTTTATTGAGATGTATTAAATTTTAAAAAATTATTAAGACAGGGATACGTGATATAAAATGTTTTATTGAGATGTATTAAATTTTAAATAATTATTAAGACAGGGATACGTGATATAAAATGTTTTATTGAGATGTATTAAATTTTAAATAATTATTAAGACAGGGATACGTGATATAAAATGTTTTATTGAGATGTATTAAATTTTAAATAATTATTAAGACAGGGATACGTGATATAAAATGTTTTATTGAGATGTATTAAATTTTAAATAATTATTAAGACAGGGATACGTGATATAAAATGTTTTATTGAGATGTATTAAATTTTAAAAAATTATTAAGACATGGATACGTGATATAAAATGTTTTATTGAAATGTATTAAATTTTAAATAATTATTACGACAGGGATACGTGATATAAAATATTTTATTGAGATGTATTAAATTTTAAAAAATTATTAAGACATGGATACGTGATATCAAATGTTTTATTGAGATGTATTACACTTTTAAATAATTATTAAGACAGGGATACGTGATATAAAATGTTTTATTGAGATGTATTAAATTTTAAATAATTATTAAGACAGGGATACGTGATATAAAATGTTTTATTGAGATGTATTAAATTTTAAAAAATTATTAAGACATGGATACGTGATATAAAATCTTTTATTGATATGTATTAAATTTTAAAAAATTATTAAGACAGGGATACGTGATATAAAATGTTTTATTGAGATGTATTAAATTTTAAATAATTATTAAGACAGGGATACGTGATATAAAATGTTTTATTGAGATGTATTAAATTTTCAAAACTTATTAAGACAGGGATACGTGATATAAAATGTTTTATTGAGATGTATAAAATTTTAAAAAATTATTAAGACATGGATACGTGATATAAAATGTTTTATTGAGATGTATTAAATTTTAAATAATTATTAAGACAGGGATACGTGATATACAATCTTTTATTGAGATGTATTAAATTTTAAATAATTATTAAGACAGGGATACGTGATATAAAATGTTTTATTGAGATGTATTAAATTTTAAATAATTATTAAGACAGGGATACGTGATATAAATTTTTTTATTGAGATGTATTAAATTTTAAAAAATTATTAAGACATGAATACGTGATATAAAATGTTTTATTGAGATGTATTAAATTTTAAAAAATTATTAAGACAGGGATACGTGATATAAAATATTTTATTGAGATGTATTAAATTTTAAATAATTATTAAGACAGGGATACGTGATATAAAATATTTTATTGAGATGTATTAAATTTTAAATAATTATTAAGACATGGATACGTGATATAAAATGTTTTATAGAGATGTATTAAATTTTAAATAATTATTAAGACATGGATACGTGATATAAAATGTTTTATTGAGATGTATTAAATTTTAAAAAATTATTAAACAGGGATACGTGATATTAAATGTTTTATTGAGATGTATTAAATTTTAAATAATTATTAAGACAGGGATACGTGATATAAAATGTTTTATTGAGATGTATTAAATTTTAAACAATTATTAAGACAGGGATACGTGATATAAAATGTTTTATTAAGATGTATTACATTTTAAATAAATATTAAGACAGGGATACGTGATATAAAATGTTTTATTGAGATGTATTACATTTTAAAACATTATTAAGACAGGGATACGTGATATAAAATGTTTTATTGAGATGTATTAAATTTTAAAAAATTATTAAGACAGGGATACATGATATAAAAAATTTATTGAGATGTATTACATTTTAAAACATTGTTAAGACATGGATACGTGATATCAAATGTTTTATTGAGATGTATTAAATTTTAAATAATTATTAAGACAGGGATACGTGATATAAAATGTTTTATTGAGCTGTATTACATTTTAAAAAATTATTAAGACAGGGATACGTGATATAAAATGTTTTATTGAGATGTATTAAATTTTAAAAAATTATTAAGACAGGGATACGTTATATAAAATGTTTTATTGAGATGTATTAAATTTTAAAAAATTATTAAGACATGGATACGTGATATTAAATGTTTTATTGTGATGTATTAAATTTTAAAAAATTATTAAGACAGGGATACGTGATATAAAATGTTTTATTGAGATGTATTAAATTTTAAATAATTATTAAGACAGGGATACGTGATATAAAATATTTTATTGAGACGTATTAAATTTTAAATAATTATTAAGACAGGGATACGTGATATAACAAGTTTTATTAAGATGTATCAAATTTTAAATAATTATTAAGACATGGATACGTGATATAAAATGTTTTATTGAGATGTATTAAATTTTCAAAAATTAAGACATGGATACGTCATATAAAATATTTTATTGAGATGTATAAAATTTTAAATAATTATTAAGACAGGGATACGTGATGTAAAATGTTTTATTGAGATGTATTAAATTTTAATAATTATTAAGACAGGGATACGTGATATAAAATATTTTATTGAGATGTATTAAATTTTAAATAATTATTAAGACAGGGATACGTGATGTAAAATATTTTATTGAGATGTATTAAATTTTAAATAATTATTAAGACAGGGATACGTGATATAAAATGTTTTATTGAGATGTATTAAATTTTAAATAATTATTAAGACAGGGATACGTGATATAAAATGTTTTATTGAGATGTATTAAATTTTAAATAATTATTAAGACAGGGATACGTGATATAAAATATTTTATTGAGATGTATTAAATTTTAAATAATTATTAAGACAGGGATACGTGATATAAAATGTTTTATTGAGATGTATTAAATTTTAAAAAATTAAGACACGGATACGTGATATAAAATGTTTTATTGAGATGTATTAAATTTTAAATAATTATTAAGACAGGGATACGTGATAAAAAATATTTTATTGAGATGTATTAAATTTTAAATAATTATTAAGACAGGGATACGTGATATAAAATATTTTATTGAGATGTATTAAATTTTAAATAATTATTAAGACAGGGATACGTGATATAAAATGTTTTATTGAGATGTATTAAATTTTAAAAAATTAAGACACGGATACGTGATATAAAATGTTTTATTGAGATGTATTAAATTTTAAATAATTATTAAGACAGGGATACGTGATAAAAAATATTTTATTGAGATGTATTAAATTTTAAATAATTATTAAGACAGGGATACGTGATATAAAATGTTTTATTGAAATGTATTAAATTTTAAATAATTATTAAGACAGGGATACGTGATATAAAATATTTTGAGATGTATTAAATTTTAAATAATTATTAAGACAGGGATACGTGATATAAAATGTTTTATTGAGATGTATTAAATTTTAAATAATTATTAAGACATGGATACGTGATATAAAATGTTTTATTGAGATGTATTAAATTTTAAAAAATTATTAAGACATGGATACTTGATATTAAATGTTTTATTGAGATGTATTAAATTTTAAATAATTTTTAAGACAGGGATACGTGATATAAAATGTTTTATTGAGATGTATTAAATTTTAAAAAATTATTAAGACAGGGATACGTGATATAAAATGTTTTATTAAGATGTATTAAATTTTAAAAAATTATTAAGACAGGGATACGTGATATAAAATGTTTTATTGAGATGTATTACATTTTAAAAAATTATTAAGACAGGGATACGTGATATAAAATGTTTTATTGAGATGTATTAAATTTTTAAAAATTATTAAGACAGGGATACGTGATATAAAATGTTTTATTGAGATGTATTAAATTTTAAAAAATTATTAAGACAGGGATACGTGATATAAAATGTATTATTGAGATGTATTAAATTTTAAAAAATTATTAAGACAGGGATACGTGATATAAAATGTTTTATTGAGATGTATTAAATTTTAAATAATTATTAAGACAGGGATACGTGATATAAAATGTTTTATTGAGATGTATTAAATTTTAAATAATTATTAAGACATGGATACGTGATATAAAATGTTTTATTGAGATGTATTAAATTTTAAAAAATTATTAAGACATGGATACGTGATATTAAATGTTTTATTGAGATGTATTAAATTTTAAATAATTATTAAGACATGGATACGTGATATAAAATGTTTTATTGAGATGTATTAAATTTTAAATAATTATTAAGACATGGATACGTGATATTAAATGTTTTGTTGAGATGTATTAAATTTTAAATAATTATTAAGACAGGGATACGTGATATAAAATGTTTTATTGAGATGTATTAAATTTTAAAAAATTATTAAGACATGGATACGTGATATAAAATGTTTTATTAAGATGTATTAAATTTTAAAAAATTATTAAGACAGGGATACGTGATATAAAATGTTTTATTGAGATGTATTACATTTTAAATAATTATTAAGACAGGGATACGTGATATAAAATGCTTTATTGAGATGTATTAAATTTTAAAAAATTATTAAGACAGGGATACGTGATGTAAAATATTTTTTTGAGATGTATTAAATTTTAAATAATTATTAAGACAGGGATACGTGATATAAAATGTTTTATTGAGATGTATTAAATTTTAAATAATTATTAAGACAGGGATACGTGATATAAATGTTTTTATTGAGATGTATTAAATTTTAAAAAATTAAGACACGGATACGTGATATAAAATGTTTTATTGAGATGTATAAAATTTTAAATAATTATTAAGACAGGGATACGTGATATAAAATATTTTATTGAGATGTATTAAATTTTAAATAATTATTAAGACAGGGATACGTGATATAAAATCTTTTATTGAGATGTATTAAATTTTAAATAATTATTAAGACAGGGATACGTGATATAAAATGTTTTATTGAGATGTATTAAATTTTTAAAACTTATTAAGACAGGGATACGTGATATAAAATGTTTTATTGAGATGTATAAAATTTTAAAAAATTATTAAGACATGGATACGTGATATAAAATGTTTTATTGAGATGTATTAAATTTTAAATAATTATTAAGACAGGGATACGTGATATAAAATCTTTTATTGAGATGTATTAAATTTTAAATAATTATTAAGACAGGGATACGTGATATAAAATGTTTTATTGAGATGTATTAAATTTTAAATAATTATTAAGACAGGGATACGTGATATAAATGTTTTTATTGAGATGTATAAAATTTTAAAAAATTATTAAGACATGGATACGTGATATAAAATGTTTTATTGAGATGTATTAAATTTTAAATAATTATTAAGACAGGGATACGTGATATAAAATATTTTATTGAGATGTATTAAATTTTAAATAATTATTAAGACAGGGATACGTGATATAAAATGTTTTATTGAGATGTATTAAATTTTAAATAATTATTAAGACATGGATACGTGATATAAAATGTTTTATAGAGATGTATTAAATTTTAAATAATTATTAAGACATGGATACGTGATATAAAATGTTTTATTGAGATGTATTAAATTTTAAAAAATTATTAAGACAGGGATACGTGATATTAAATGTTTTATTGAGATGTATTAAATTTTAAAAAATTATTAAGACAGGGATACGTGATATTAAATGTTTTATTGAGATGTATTAAATTTTAAATAATTATTAAGACAGGGATACGTGATATAAAATGTTTTATTGAGATGTATAAAATTTTAAACAATTATTAAGACAGGGATACGTGATATAAAATGTTTTATTAAGATGTATTAAATTTTAAATAAATATTAAGACAGGGATACGTGATATAAAATGTTTTATTGAGATGTATTACATTTTAAAACATTATTAAGACAGGGATACGTGATATAAAATGTTTTATTGAGATGTATTAAATTTTAAAAAATTATTAAGACAGGGATACATGATATAAAAAATTTATTGAGATGTATTACATTTTAAAACATTGTTAAGACATGGATACGTGATATCAAATGTTTTATTGAGATGTATTACACTTTTAAATAATTATTAAGACAGGGATACGTGATATAAAATGTTTTATTGAGCTGTATTACATTTTAAAAAATTATTAAGACAGGGATACGTGATATAAAATGTTTTATTGAGATGTATTAAATTTTAAAAAATTATTAAGACAGGGATACGTGATATAAAATGTTTTATTGAGATGTATTAAATTTTAAAAAATTATTAAGACATGGATACGTGATATTAAATGTTTTATTGAGATGTATTAAATTTTAAAAAATTATTAAGACAGGGATACGTGATATAAAATGTTTTATTGAGATGTATTAAATTTTAAATAATTATTAAGACAGGGATACGTGATATAAAATATTTTATTGAGACGTATTAAATTTTAAATAATTATTAAGACAGGGATACGTAATATAACAAGTTTTATTAAGATGTATCAAATTTTAAATAATTATTAAGACATGGATACGTGATATAAAATGTTTTATTGAGATGTATTAAATTTTAAAAAATTAAGACATGGATACGTCATATAAAATATTTTATTGAGATGTATTAAATTTTAAATAATTATTAAGACAGGGATACGTGATATAAAATGTTTTATTGAGATGTATTAAAATTTTAATAATTATTAAGACAGGGATACGTGATATAAAATATTTTATTGAGATGTATTAAATTTTAAATAATTATTAAGACAGGGATACGTGCTGTAAAATATTTTATTGAGATGTATTAAATTTTAAATAATTATTAAGACAGGGATACGTGATATAAAATGTTTTATTGAGATGTATTAAATTTTAAATAATTATTAAGACAGGGATACGTGATATAAAATGTTTTATTGAGATGTATTAAATTTTAAATAATTATTAAGACAGGGATACGTGATATAAAATATTTTATTGAGATGTATTAAATTTTAAATAATTATTAAGACAGGGATACGTGATATAAAATGTTTTATTGAGATGTATTAAATTTTAAAAAATTAAGACACGGATACGTGATATAAAGTATTTTATTGAGATGTATTAAATTTTAAATAATTATTAAGACAGGGATACGTGATATAAAATATTTTATTGAGATGTATTAAATTTTAAATAATTATTAAGACAGGGATACGTGATATAAAATGTTTTATTGAGATGTATTAAAATTTTAAATAATTATTAAGACAGGGATACGTGATATAAAATATTTTGAGATGTATTAAATTTTAAAAAATTATTAAGACAGGGATACGTGATATAAAATGTTTTATTGAGATGTATTAAATTTTAAATAATTATTAAGACATGGATACGTGATATAAAATGTTTTATTGAGATGTATTAAATTTTAAAAAATTATTAAGACATGGATACTTGATATTAAATGTTTTATTGAGATGTATTAAATTTTAAATAATTTTTAAGACAGGGATACGTGATATAAAATGTTTTATTGAGATGTATTAAATTTTAAAAAATTATTAAGACAGGGATACGTGATATAAAATGTTTTATTAAGATGTATTAAATTTTAAAAAATTATTAAGACAGGGATACGTGATATAAAATGTTTTATTGAGATGTATTACATTTTAAAAAATTATTAAGACAGGGATACGTGATATAAAATGTTTTATTGAGATGTATTAAATTTTAAAAAATTATTAAGACAGGGATACGTGATATAAAATGTTTTATTGAGATGTATTAAATTTTAAAAAATTATTAAGACATGGATACGTGATATAAAATGTTTTATTGAGATGTATTAAATTTTAAAAAATTATTAAGACAGGGATACGTGATATAAAATGTTTTATTGAGATGTATTAAATTTTAAATAATTATTAAGACAGGGATACGTGATATAAAATGTTTTATTGAGATGTATTAAATTTTAAATAATTATTAAGACATGGATACGTGATATAAAATGTTTTATTGAGATGTATTAAATTTTAAAAAATTATTAAGACATGGATACGTGATATTAAATGTTTTATTGAGATGTATTAAATTTTAAATAATTATTAAGACATGGATACGTGATATAAAATGTTTTATTGAGATGTATTAAATTTTAAATAATTATTAAGACATGGATACGTGATATTAAATGTTTTATTGAGATGTATTAAATTTTAAATAATTATTAAGACAGGGATACGTGATATAAAATGTTTTATTGAGATGTATTAAATTTTAAAAAATTATTAAGACAGGGATACGTGATATAAAATGTTTTATTAAGATGTATTAAATTTTAAAAAATTATTAAGACAGGGATACGTGATATAAAATGTTTTATTGAGATGTATTACATTTTAAAAAATTATTAAGACAGGGATACGTGATATAAAATGCTTTATTGAGATGTATTAAATTTTAAAAAATTATTAAGACAGGGATACGTGATGTAAAATATTTTTTTGAGATGTATTAAATTTTAAATAATTATTAAGACAGGGATACGTGATATAAAATGTTTTATTGAGATGTATTAAATTTTAAATAATTATTAAGACAGGGATACGTGATATAAAATGTTTTATTGAGATGTATTAAATTTTAAATAATTATTAAGACAGGGATACCTGATATAAAATATTTTATTGAGATGTATTAAATTTTAAATAATTATTAAGACAGGGATACGTGATATAAAATGTTTTATTGAGATGTATTAAATTTTAAAAAATTAAGACACGGATACGTGATATAAAATGTTTTATTGAGATGTATTAAATTTTAAATAATTATTAAGACAGGGATACGTGATATAAAATATTTTATTGAGATGTATTAAATTTTAAATAATTATTAAGACAGGGATACGTGATATAAAATATTTTATTGAGATGTATTAAATTTTAAAAAATTATTAAGACAGGGATACGTGATATAAAATATTTTGAGATGTATTAAATTTTAAATAATTATTAAGACAGGGATACGTGATATAAAATGTTTTATTGAGATGTATTAAATTTTAAATAATTATTAAGACAGGGATACGTGATATAAAATGTTTTATTGAGATGTATTAAATTTTAAATAATTATTAAGACAGGGATACGTGATATAAAATATTTTATTGAGATGTATTAAATTTTAAAAAATTATTAAGACATGGATAGAAATTGTGTGTAAATATTTATTAGGATTTTGAAAAAAATTATTAAGACATGCATACGTGATATAAAATGTTTTAATGGGCTAATCAAGAACTTTGATTCCAGTAAAGCAACTGGACTTGACGGCATTCCAATGATTGTGCTGAAAAAGCTTCAACTAGAACTTGCTCCCATACGTACAAAACTCTTTGAGCGTTGCCTTAAAGAGAAGTGCTTCCGAACACCCTGGAAAACCTCATTAGTATACCCTGTATTTAAGAACTCATGTGATAAGTCCTTTCCCTCTCAGTACAGACCAATAAGTCCCAGTGTGTCATGAGTAAGCTGCTGGAATCCATATTAAATAGAGAAGTAGTCAAACACCTCAGAAGAAATAACCTTCTTAGTGACATGCAATATGGTTTCCGTTCTGCCAGATCTACAGCAGATATGCTGTTATATCTCATAGGATAAGCGAATCTCTTGAAAAAAGGCTCCCTCTCTAGGGCAATTGATCTTGACATATCAAAGGCCTTCGATAAGGTATGGCATAAGGGCCTACTTAACAAGATTTCCAGTTACGGTATAACTGGAAATGTTTTCTCAATCATAAAATCATTTCTCTCTGATAGAATCATAAGAGTAGTAATTGATGGGCAGAAATCAGAGGCCATCAATATTAATGCAGGAGTTCCTCAAGGGTCCATCCTAGGCCCAATTCTCTTTCTGATATACATCAATGATCTCCCAAAACACATACTTAAATCATTCGTTGATATCTATACGGATGATACGACCATCTATGGCAACACATCAAAGGATGTAAATGACAAAGTTCTCTCAGATTCTCTCTCCTCTGATCTTGAGTGCGTGGTACAGAGGAGGTGGCTGGTTACTTTTAATGCATCTAAAACCAAGCTCCTATCTTTACATCATCAATGATCTGATCCCCATGTGGCATCAATAGGTATGGGTTGATCTCGTCTAAGGGAATCTCCATGTTTTGATAAGCTTCTGGGCTAAACTTTACTCCTGACCTGAAATGGAATACGTACATCGTCAGTTTCCAAGATAGCTGGAAAAATGGTAGGATCCTTCTTCCGCTACAGAAGATATCTCACCCCTGATGCAATTGTCCATATGTATAAAAGCCAAGTACGTCCAAGGTTGGAATACTGCTGCCACATCTGGGCACTGGCTGCTAAAATAGCCTATCCTGCCTTGACACAGTACAAAATAGGCTTCGTGGCCTAGTGGGTGATGCCATTTGCGAGCCTCTCTTTGTTTTATCGTTACTACCATGGCAGGTGCTCGTCTGAACTCCAATCTCTGGTCTCCCCTCGCCAGTCTTTCACGAAAAACACCCGGCTAGCTGAAACCACTGTCAAAATTTTCCCCACTCCTTGTCTGTGCCAAAATCAAAACGTAGATTCAATGAACAAAGCTTCTTTCTTAGAAGTGCACGCCTGTGGAACTCTGTTCCGGTTTCCTGTTTCCCATCTGACTACAATCTGGATGTCTTCAAGTCAAATGTGAACAAATTCCTGATGAACCACCTCCTTAAGTAAGACACTTTATCAGATCTCTAAAACTAATCTACTGTACATACAATAACCCTTATCCTCGAGTGGCTTCCGGGCCTTGAAAAGTGGTGACTACCTTGTAAAAAAGATCTCTGTTATCGCATAATTGATAAGGTTTTGTCTTTTAGGAATTGTGTTTAAATCTTTCATAAGGCCAGTTAGTATATTTCATATACTTTCGTCTCTTTTATTTCAATTTTCCTCAGTCAAAATTCTCAGAAATCAAGGGGCTCCCTATCTGGGGTTCATATATGAGATACATAGATATTTGAATGTTTTATTGATGTTCTTTGTCTTTACTATGTTTTTTGCATATGCCACAACAAATTCCTTCTATGCAAAGAAACACATAAACACAGGAATGTGGTTGTCTCTATTTTAATTAGTTTTTTTAGGCTGGTGATGGCACATCCTACCAGATACCAGGTATTTACCTTTCTCCTATATCGTATGTAAAACCCTGATATTTCATTTTTCCTCTTCTCTGTTTAGCCTAGAAACGTATTTGTTGTTATCGGAGCCAAAGTATATTGTGTATGAAATGTATAACTGCTGTTCCAAAGACTTGTTACAACATTCAACATTTGACATATTGTCATATATTTACGCATTCCATCGTATTCCATTATATAATAGCAGAACCTGACAACTGCCGTACAAACTACACTTGTAGTCATCAAGGTTTGATAGGAAGCAATCACTATAATTCTGTCCTGATATTGTTGGAGCTATCCTCTTTTAAGCCAGTCTATAAAACCTTTCTAATTTATATATTCCTGGGGAATAAACCCGGAAAAAACTCGCTACACTGTGGTTTGGCTCATTTATCCAATTTTCTTTAATTGTTGTTTCGTGATACATGTATACCATTCTGAGGTATTGATATTGGAAGGTCATAAGACATTGTTTTCCATATGTGTTAGCAGACATGCAACAAAGTTGATTCGGTGCAAAAGAAGAACCACATACTTCACAAGAATGTGGTTTGTCTCTTGTATGTGTTGTCATACGAATCAATAAAGTTGACTTCCATGTA
The DNA here is from genome assembly GCF_053919585.1 of Euprymna scolopes. Taxonomy (NCBI): domain Eukaryota; kingdom Metazoa; phylum Mollusca; class Cephalopoda; order Sepiida; family Sepiolidae; genus Euprymna; species Euprymna scolopes. The sequence continues at coordinate 38,539,194 of NC_136527.1, forward strand.
AAAGAATAACCACATACTTCACAAGAATGTGGATTGTCTCCTAAATTTGTTTTCTATATGATGCAACAAATTTTACTCCTGTGCAAAAGAAGAACCCCATACTTCACATGAATGTGGTTTGTCTCCTTTATGTGTTATCATATGATGCAACAGATTTGATTTCTGTGCAAAAGAAGAACCACATATTTCACAAGGATGTGGTTTCTCCCCCGTGTGTGTTTTCATATGATGCAACAAATTTGACTTTTCTGCAAAAGAAGAATCACATACTTGACAAGAATATGGTTTGTCTCCCGTGTGTGTTTTCATATGACGCAACAAATTTGAATTCCGTAAAAAAGAAGAACCACATACTTCACAAAGATGGGGTTTATCTCCCGTATGTATTTTCATATGACTCCACAAATTTGACTTCAATGCAAAGGAAAAAGCACACACTTTACAAGAATATGGTTTGTCTTTTGTGTGAGTTTTGATATGTTTCCACAAAGTTGATTTTTGTGCAAAAGAAGAACCGCATACTTCACAAGAATGTGGTTTTTCTCCCGTATGTCTGTTCATATGATCCAACAAAGTTGACTTTTGTGCAAAATAAGAACCACATACTTCACAATGATGTGGTTTGTCTCCCATATGTGTTGTCATGTGATTCGACAAAGTTGACTTCTGTGCAAAAGAAGAGCCACATACTTCACAAGAATGTGGTTTTTCTCCTGTATGTGTGTTCATATGACGCAACAAATGTGACTTCCGTGCAAAAGAATAACCACATACTTCACAAGAATGTGGTTTGTCTCCCATGTTTTTTCGCATGTACTTCCACAAAAATTATATGCAATGGATAGTATGATGAGATACGCTAATAAATCTCAACTTTAGAAAATTTATATGAAGAAATTTTATTATTATAAACTTATTTAAATCACCAATGACGTAAGGTCCTTCTTATCCATTGATGGATTTCTTTTCAGTGTTGCAAATTCTGAAAATATAAAATAAATTTGAAAAATATATTTCATTTGTAAAATTGAATGTATTATTCATTATTTATTATCTTATAAATTTATTTTTCATGAAATTCAAAAGAAATTATTTAATCAATACTTATTATTACTATACTGGTTTGTTTGTTAACAAACTTAATTTGTTTCTATTTTCAAATATTTAACTTAAAATCTTTACCTTTCTTCATTTTAGAGATGAGGATTGATTATTCATATTATTTGGATTCTTCACAATGCTGTTCTCATCTTAGGTGTCATTTTCACAACGTTTCTGTGTTACCTCCGATTTTATTCAAGTGTATTTTGTCGAACTTGGGAATCTTGAGCACAGAAATCTATACAAAATTCTGATGCTTGTTTGTTTGTTTAACCAGCATATCAACATTATTTAGGTCATTCTTTGAGTCATTTAATGCTGTATATAAGGTTTAAAGTTTTCTGATACTTTCGGAGTCGATTTTCGCTGGGTTTATTCAAGTAATGTTTTGGAATATTTTTTTATTTGATAGCATTTATATTTTATGGTAAGGTTTACTCTTTCTAGGAAATTTAGAATAGTTTTAGGTTTTTTTCGAACAGTTCTTATAAGTTTGTGGCCTTTTAGTAGTGCTGATTAAATTTTGTGAGATCATAGCAGTCAAGTAAATGGTTTTCCACTATATAAGGTTTGTGACCTGGTATACATTTGGGAGGTTCTTTACTTTTTAGTATATAAGAATAAGTTTTGTAGGCGTTTCCTATCAGGATACGTGATTAGACTACTTCTTTGCGTAGTTTTCTGGGATTGAATCGTTTTTTTTAAGTATAAGTATAATTTGTAAAGAGTTTGTTGTTTTGACAATTGTTCCAGTCATCACAACAACACAAGAGCTACTAAACAATGGGTTCCATTCAAAACTCCTACATAATTTGAAATTCTTTTGTTCAGTGTTGTAGGAAACAGATTGTTACTTTCTTTTCATAATATACATTGTGAGAATTGACGCTTTGATACTGGCAACATATTTATATTTATATTTAGCTGGGCATCATCAATATCAGTAATTAGATCGATAAGAGAAAAACAGTGTTATTGCAACTACAGGAGGTGGATGGAGTATGTAGAGCAGTATATCACAATACGAAAGAGTTGACATCAACAGGAAAGCCGGATGAAGAGTCTGACATACTATTGATGGAGATGAGACTATTAACACGTTGTATGACTTCGAGTTATCTCTTATTTGCATCACTTGGATGTCACAAGCGATAATGAGATCCATTTGAAAAGGCTTAGAGTAGGTTTGGAGTTTGTAAGTGGGGAAAAGGAACATGTGAGAGGGAATTATTCAAGTTGGGTAAGATCTATATTCTGTTTTAAAAAAAATTCTCTGCCCACTGTGGACTAACCTGGACTCCAATTCCAACTACTTCTACAGCGACAAGGTCAACTACTTCACTCATCAATAAATCACCAGACCGTACCATTTTTCAATGCGGGTGTAAGTTACATACATATGAATGAAGCACATGGTAAAACAACATGTCTTTACACTAAGACAATAGGCAACATTATTGTTGTTAGACCAATAACAATAACTGAGATGAAGACTTCAAATGCACAAGGATTACAACTTGGTGTCATGAATGTGGAGTCACACTACGTTAAAAAGAATGCTTCAAAGCATACCATTTCTTAATGAATAAGGACATATAGGGCTTAACGACATTCTATAAGTGAAAGACAGACAGTTTCCTAGGTAAAATTGAGAATATTTCATTTTATTTTCCTATCTTAAAGCATTTTCATGATAAGTAACAGAATTCAATATTTTTGGTTCCAAAATTGACAGAACCGACAAAAGGGTTAAACCAAGAAAAACACTTTTTAGAAAAAAAATGAATAAAAACTGTAATGACTTAAGTTAACAAGATAGAAAAATTGTTTATACGATTAATATTCATACAGACTGCAGCTTAAAGAAAAACGAGATCATTTTTTTCAAGCAGGAATTTATGAATTATACACAGGCGGCAAAAGGAAAGTCCGCACTTGCAATTTTTTCAAAAACTGCAAATTTAAGCTAAATTAATTTTATTAACTTTTAATTCTAGTGTTCACATCAATTTAAGAAATAACTTCAAATTGAGGAGGCAAAAAGAAAGTCCGCACAATGGAAAACTGTTATTTTAATGTAACTTTGGGACATTAATGCAACGCAAATACAATACAATGAATAATATGAATGTTAATATTTATTATCATAGCCCTTCTGCAGTTTGACAGCCTGCAATCTTTTTGGAATTCCTGGAATTAGACTGCAGCAATACTCCGGGGAAAGGGCTTCCTACTTTTCTTTAATTTTTGTCCAAAGTTTTCCAAAATTTAAAATTTTATTATTGCATACTGTTGTTGAATGTAATGCCATACGTTTTCGATATGATTGAGGTCTGGAGATTGTGCAAGCTAATCCAAACATGGAATATCATGCTCTTCCAGAAACCTCTTAACATTGACACTGTATAAATGGGAGCATTGTCTTGCATAAAGATGGGATTATCATCCAAATTTCGGCCAAAGTAGGATAGAGAATGCTCAGTCACCATATTAATGTACTTGGTCGAATTACATCGACCTTGCAATCGAACTATAGGCCCTGGACCATTGGTACTTATAATGCCCTACACCAACATTAAACCTCCAAAATGTTGCAGCATTGAAACTGAGCATCTAGGATGAAATTCTTCGTCTTTCCTCAGACGGACGTACTGCCTACCATCACTGCCTGACATATTGAACTTGCTTTCGTCGCTAAGAAGCACATTTGACCAATATGAAGAGTCACGATCTTCATTGCATCTGACGAAGTCCAGACGGCACTTTCTGTCCTTTACAGAAATCATTGGCTTGCGTCTTGCTACATATCCACGCAAATTAAATTCCTTTTATCTGTTCTTAACAATAGAAAGAGACCACTTTTTAACAAGACTGCGCTGTTGTTGGATTTGGGGAGCCGTTTCAAATCTGTTTCTTAGGCTGCAGATATTGATAGCATTGTCTTTATTGTTAGAAGTAACTCTAGTGCAACCAGATTTAGGGGCATAACACACACTGCCGGTGTTTTGGTGTTTTGCACAGTCTTTTGTGCCATTTTCTCATCACATTTCAATCTGCGGCTGATTTCTCGATTGCCATTTGCAGTTTTTTAAAAACTTACCAGAAAGGTGGAGATTAATGAGCTCGATTGGATAAACCAGAAAGGTGGCTATTAATGACCTCTTGACGATCACTAAGAAAAAGTCTTGGCATATGGACTAAATGTTATTATGTATAATCTGAAGCAACAAAAATTACGATGCTTTGTTGCCTGTTGATTGCCTGTTGGTGACTATTTTAAACTGATGTAAGGGCGATAATTTAAGCTTGTTTTAAGCGAATTTGTTGCTGCGGACTTTCTATTTGCCTCCTCAATTTGAAGTTATTTTGTTGAATAGACGTGAACACTAGAATATTTCAATTAAATGTCAAATATGAACAGGTAAAATTATAGAGGAATAAAAGGCGAATCAAATGTGGTATAGGTTGTTTAAACAAACACATTACATTTAGCTTAAATTTGCAGTTTTTGCAAAACTTACCAGTGCGGACTTTCTTTTTGCCGGAATTGCAGTTACGTTGATGTAAATAATAAAAAAAGAATAAAGACAAAATGGAAAAAAAATGATTTTCGCATATACTAAAAGGGTAAGTGACCTATGGAATACATTTGCCACTGATTTTTAATGTTGTACAATGTTTGTTGTTGGTTATTTTGTGTTATAATTGTGTCTTGTTGATTTGAAAAAGAATATGTATATATTTTATACTGATTCTGATTGTTGGATAGTTTCATTATTGTATTTGTTTTGTATTGTAATAAGTGTTTTGTTGAATTGTGAAAAAAGATGTGTAATTTGATGAGACGCAAGAGAGCGTTGAAACAAAGAGAGAATAGAAAAAATATATATGCGAATATTTTTTAAAAGAGAGGAGAGGGATGTCGTATGTTTAAAGTGCACACACACACAAAGCCACACATGAAAACTTGTAGCAAATACATGGAAAGATTGGGTTAGGTTTTCAGTATTGACATCGTCAGTGGCAGAAAGGTAAACTATTTGACGCATGCAATTGTTGAAGATGAGCACACTTGCAAAAAGCAGGTCACATATATAGCCCAGAGAAAAGGCAAAGGAAGAAAAAAGCGTACACTCAGCCAGCAATCAACATCGCATATGTATGGCTCAATCCATACTAGTTAAGAATATCAATAGCATATCTCACAGAATATTGGCCCATTTTAACAGTGATTATATGACTCCAGGACTGACCACAGATACACACAGTGGATGTTAATTTAAACGTTTTGTAAAAGTAGTCATGTATTTTAATTAGAACCGTCTTAATGTATTTTCTTGTTTTTAATCACATAATTTGGATGGCTAAGAGAGGTGAAATATGAAAGGAACCAACATTTTCCTCTTGTAGCACGTTTCATATACTCTTAGACTAAAATCAAAGCCTTATCACTAAGACCAATACTGGTCAGGAGAATTGTTCAATTTGGATTTTTGATTGCATAACTTGTCACTTCTTTCGCTTGTTATTCCTATATGGACAGAGGAGATTTTTACCTATGCAGGTTGAGAAAAGAAGGAATTTTTGTTAGTTTTATATGATTATAGGTGAAATATGTCAAGAAATGATCAGCTTTTTTTCATGCTACTCTGAAAGGACGCCTCTTTTAGTAACCGATGAAAGTTGCCCTATATCTAAATCTAGGCACCGCCAAAAATGGCCGCAAAATCAAGTTGTTGTTGTTTTTTTAAACTAAATTACATTTATTAAAATCCATTATTTCTGAGTAACTTTTTTTTTCCAGAAAGATAAAACCCTGAATTTTATCATATAGAAAACAGAATAATGTAAAACTTTTTCTACTATTTTTAATTCAATTTTAAATGTTAAATTTTCCCAAAAAGTTAACAATTGACATTTTTTGTCTTGCGCAAAAAACGTACTTATATATTTAAAAAAAAGGGGTTTTGAAATAATTAATTTATTTATTTATTGTCTAAGATTTAGGATGATTTTCTAAGAGAATATGCAAAAATATTATAATATAAGTACCTGAATTTCAAATAATTTCATTTATTCATATAGGTAACTAGATATTTTGCGTCGACGTAGAGTTCAGATCGACTCTATTTACGTTTTCTTTTAATAAGAAGAAAACTATGGAAGACCAAACAGGCCAAAAAAACTTATTTTTCAGTGACGAAAATTTCAATGTATTATTAAGCTGAGGCTGGCCAGTACCAGATGGGTGACCATTTGTATGAGTTTGGTTTTAAATGTGTATGTGTGTGGGGGCCAGGCTCCCCAAAATGGGGGGGCAATTTAAAGCAGAATAAAAAAAATTATTTCAGCGCGTTTGGTCCACCGTAGTCGAAAGGCGGCAAACGTTTTCAAACGAGATCGAAAAAAATGATGCTATTTTTAACACAAAGGGCACAATATTTATCGAATTTTTTTTGTATCGCTTCTTCAAAGCATGCCCTGTTTAATAATGGTCATGCATTATTCGGCTCGCTAAAAAAAACTTGTTAATTTATTTATCAAAAATTTTAAAATGGCTTTTTTCGTATAAATATTAAAACTTTTTTTTTTGTTTTGCTTAACTTAAATTAATTATTTTACTTAACATATTCACCGAATTTCACACTTCAAAACTCAAAAGCGGGATAATTAAACACAATCGAAGTTCTGATATTCAGACGTCAAAATAAGGTATGCACACAATTTTTTTTAAATCTATAATTCTGTCCCTTACAACAACACAATATGTTTTGTTCAGTTTCAGATGATTATTTTAAGCATATTTGTTCCCACTTCAAAACAAGGGGGGTTTTGTAAGCAAAAAAAATATATATATAAATATCGTTTATGAAAAATACGTACACTGTTATAAAGTTCATTCTTTTCCTAATAATCGCTGAAAATTTCGTATTGATCGGATAATTACCTGATTTTTGGTAGATTTTTAAAAAGACGGTCCGTCAAAAAGTACTGACCTGCCCCCCCCCCCAGTTTTGGCGGTGCCTATCTAAATCGAATGACTACGAGTTTATCTTCTCTGACCTCAAAATGTGACAATCAAATATCTAAATAGAACTAACAAGCACCTCTCCTCCTTGTGAAATGATCAACATTTTCTCGTGCTAATCTGAGAAATGATGTCCTTTTGCCAAACGATGAAAGTAAGGTGTCCTATATCTAAATAGAACTAACAAGCACCTCTACTCTACTTATCCTCTTTAATCTTGAGGAAGGGGATGAAAAGTTTTCTTGCTTACATCCTACCAGATGATTATCATAGATAACATTTGAAACGTATCCAAACTTCATAACAAACACACGGCTAGAGATCTAGAAGATAGATACACAGGTTCTTTTACTCATAGTCGAAAGAAAAATAAAAGTTCACACAAATAACATGATGGGGGTTAACAGCTCCTTACAAAAAGTATATAATAAAATAATAATAATAATAAATAACAAAAAGAATTAAAAATGAAGCACACAATCCAACACCAAGAAAAATTAATGATTGAAAAAATAAAATAATATTAGTTTTTTTTAAACAACTTTCAAAATAAACAACTTTCTAGAAGAGTCTTACCAGCTGAAGTAAATTATGAAAGAAATTAGAGATATAATACTGAGATTTTATTTAAATGCTGCATGTATAATTCATCTATTCAAAAACACATGTTCTTGTAATATAACGTGCATGGTGCTAATTTGAGAAAATCAGCAGCGGCTGTAGGATAGCTGACTGGTGAAAATATGCGCAGCCTCTGTCTTAGCACATATGCAAATAAAGCAAGTGTGCACACACTGATATCATAGGAAGAAGAAGAGAAAAGGCAGTAAAAAGGACAGCACATGATGAGAAAAGGCAGCAATCAGACGTGTTTTGACTCATATGCTGTGAGAGAAAAAAATGTGCTGCATGATCGAAAAAGTGGAAACGCAGGCGAGGAAAATGACACATACAAAAAGGGCATTTCTCACAGATATGTCCGATGCGGGAGTGATGTTTTTAAACATAGTGATGTACGTTGTTGGAAATTACTGGAATAAATGCTTTTGTATCCACGTAAAAAAATGTTAAATCTTATTTTAATGTCCTTGATTCACTCTTTTGTTCCTGTGATGGTACCAGACAATGTGTAGGTCCAAGTTTTTTTATGTATGGTTCGAGTGCAAGAGCTACATTACATCTTCATCTCTATAATTGATCGGTGAGATCCAAAACCAAAATCCGAGTGACTTTACCAGGTGCTCTACTACTGAGCCATAAACCCTACAATAACCAGTGAGGGATTAATTCCATTTTTATTTTATTTGTGATAATTGAAATTATTCAGTTATTTTTATACAAAAGCAATGGCTCAAGTTTAGGTGGAAATTATTATTTTATAGCAACAGTACTGAGACCTCAGGGTTTGAGATTTTGAATATTTGGTTTGTAAGCTGTGAAGGTTGCTGCTAAAAGTCAACTTCCTTTCTAGCTTACCAATTAAAAGGCCATTTGTCAGTGAAGCTGAGCACATGACAAATGCAGTTCATCCACTTATAAAAGCCCCATTAATAATAATTCCAATATTTTCATCTATCACAGTTAATGTTCCCAAAATACGAAATAGTTTAATTTTATGTCATCTTTACTTTTCAAAACAGAATTAAAGTTAAAGTGTACTATCACAATCAGTAAGTAAATATTCGACAAGTGTTTTTTTACAATGTTCGCAGAATAAATAACACTCAAGATAAGAACAATAGTCTTAATAATCTAAATAATCTGTAAGTAAATATTCGACAAATGTTTTTTTACAATGTTTGCATAATAAATAACAAGTATTATTTTAACAATGTTTGCATAATAAATAACAAGTATTATTTTTACAATGTTTGCATAATAAATAACACTCAAGATGAGAACAGTAGTCTTAATAACCTAAATAATATAAATAATCATTCCTCATCTAAAAAAATTCAGAACCTTTATATTGTAAATTGTTTGAGAATCATAATTATTTTTTAATTTATTAAATCTTTCCAAACCCCCCAAAACCCTTAACAATGACGACTTTTATAAGTTTTCAAGGGTGCTGAAAACGAATACATATTTCAAAAAATGATGCAGAGAAATAGTTTTCATGATATGAAAAATTTACTCTTTCAAAAAGTGAGGCATAACATTTAAATATAAATTAAACGTAAAATGAGCACTCACTTTCTGTTCAGTTTTGCCTTTGTTTTTGGGCGAAAAGTATTTTTTGTTTTCTTTTCTTATTTCCTCTTTCAATAAAGACACAAAGACATTAAAGAACAAAAATGAAGAATAATATGTATCCAGATACGTATCATTCCTTATGTTACCAGAGACGAACATTTTTGTATGTGCAAGTGCGCTAGTAGTTTTCCAAATATTAAGCAATGTAATTCCTTATGTTATCAGTGGTGGCCAATTCTGTATGTGCAAGTGAACACTTAATTGGCCACAAATATAACAAACAATTAAATTGTTTAATATTCAGATACTTTTCTGCAGCAAATTTAAAACGATATTCGTTTTCAGCATACCCGAAAACCTATTGAAGTTGTACAGTTAAAGATGATTGTTAAGGTGGAAAGTAAATAACAATTTACCAAAACGGCTTTCAGGCAGCCCAGCAAACCAAAGAAAAAGTTAATTAGCTACCCCCCCCAAGCGAGAGTTCAGTAACAGACCTAGCTTCACACAATCAAAGCAAGAGAATGCATCGCGGATAAGTTCTAGAGTCATAATGCCAAAAGTAATAAAAAAACATATTCGGGTGTCATCAGCTAGAATCGAAACCAAAACAAAACTGTAACATTCAAAGCTGGTGACGTTACCACTGTACAAACGTAACATGCATATGAACTGATTAAAAATAAACTAAGATGAATTTACAAAATGTATAACAATTTTTTTTATTCTGACCCTATAGAACTCATGAAAGTGATGTTAATTTGTAAAAACTGACGGTGGAGTCTACATGTGTGACTGTGTTCACCTGTGCATAATGAGGATCAACTTTTAGGGCCAGGGTTGCAGGTGCAGGCATCTCTTGATATTAAAAGTAGTAAAGTATCTGCAGGACCGTTAAAAGTAAATTTAACGAGATCACTGATTAATACAAGATTTCCATCAAGGCTCATCCTCACATGTGGAAAAAATAAAGGTTCCAATGCTTGGAAGAGGGGTGGAGGTCCGAGAAGGTCGGTTCTACCCTGAGGCATTTTTGACTCTGCCATTTTACGTTGTTACGGGGAGAAATGGTGGGTGACTGGTCCTTGGTAATATATTGAACATGCCTTGGTTATATATTGAACATGCCTTGGTAATATATTGAACATGCCTTGGTTATATATTGAACATGCCTTGGTTATATATTGAACATGCCTTGGTTATATATTGAACATGCCTTGGTTATATATTGAACATGCCTTGGGCCAGGTAGTAGTCATTTGATTGTCATTCGGTCAATGCGACTTCATTCGAGTATTAAAATGAAATAGCATTTATTTACGTGTTAGGAATATTAATTCAAATCGTTCAAACATAAATATTTTCTTGTAACGAGTGTTCATTATGCAGGCTTAGTTAAATGAGGATCTCGTGAGAATAACATGAAGCTTAAGATTCCTGATTTTTATGAACAGAGTGGCACACGTGGCTTCAAATGAATGTGAATATTTTCTGAGAGAAAAATAGTCGTTAAACCATGTAATTGAAATTTATGTGATAATTGTTGTCATTAATCCCACATTAAATATTTTTAATATTATTTTTGTGAAAATATTGAATGAATATTGCTTAGCCTAATGTTCTTGAAATATTAAAAATATTTTAAATTGTTAATATCTACGATGTTTTATTTTATATAAAAAAGCAAACAGAAATTCATGCATTATTTTTAAGTTAAAAAGACAATAATTTGCGATTTTAGGCATCATATCGGTGTCACTGGCCACATGTATCCATAAAAATAAAACTGAGTTTTTAAAGAAAAGGAAATAATAAAATCCATTCAATAATTGATATTTTAAAGTTTATTATCCATTTTCATATTAAGTTAAATGAAATGACAAAAAATAAATAAATAAACCACGATAAAATATTTAGTTGAAAATACAAATAACGATGTACTAAACGACGTTTTATTTACTGGATATTTTTCCGGCATTCACCGGAAGTTATTATCTCCCCTAGTTCGTACGGTAAAAAAAAAACAAAAAAAAACATTGTTGAGAACACAAAAAGAAAAGATAAGAATCGAAAAGTTATAAAAGTCGGAATGGTGAGTCGTATGCGTAAGGAAATGAACAACACAGTTAGAAGTAAGAGGGTCGGGCATGTGGGTAAAGAAAAACAAAGTTCGTAGTTAAGATGAAATAATATATACAAAAATAATGTTAAAAATATTTTTTAAAAGTGTCTTTAAGAAGGAGATATATAATGTTTCTTACCGGGGATGACTTAAAACAGCGGACAACTGAAGATAAAAGACAGCGACATGTGCGACTAGAAAGGATGATGACTACAATTAGGGAACAAAGCACCGGTCAACCTGCCGGTGTCGAGTCAGGGGAAACTCTATAAGAATAAAATGTCCGGCCAAGGAAGTTACCTGTTGAAGGGACTAAACTAAGAGGCATAATACGTGCAAAATAGACAACTATTTAAAAATGACACACAAAAAAAATCTTTTATAATTATTGTCATTTATTTATATTTTAAAAATATGTTTCTTTTTTATTGAAAAAACGGACGGTTGTATCTTTAAACTTAAGTCTACTGTTTTGTTAAGTAAACTACTACTCTTAATTAAATCGATTTTGAACTTTGTTTTCATTCAAAGAATAATCGTGTATTTCTGATTATATATATATATATATATATATATATATATATATATATATATATATATATATATATATATATATATATATATATATTATATATATATAGGCAAGACTGGAGTTTAGGTGGAAAAATAATCTCGAACCCTTTATCACATAAAAGGAACTAAGTTCGCTAATCACCGGTACGTTACTATGTCAATAATATAGGTATTTCAGAAGTTGTTTTTGAAAACAACTTAAAGAAGCCCAACTTTTTACTTATTTATTTCAAAACGTTTCACGATCTTTTTTTCACGATTCCACGATATCTTAAGCACCTTTTTTTTTTTAGCACGGTAACAAAAATACATAAGTACGGAAGGTTTTATAATTAATAAATTTAAATTTGAAATAGAGAAATAATAAATTGCAAGAGATTCCGCGTGTTTAATATTAATTTGTATCGTTTATAACTACTCACGTAATTTAATAATAATCACGCGATTCAATTTTTAATTAAAAAAATATTGTTTGAACTTAAACTTTAAAAAGTCTGATAATTTATTATTTCTATTTATGTATTGTTTATCATTAGAGCGATCCGGACGTAAATAATAACGTTATATTTAAAAAGCTATTCTTAATATGGGGAGGGGAGAGTGTTTTGTACATATTCTATACTTCAACCTTACAATTGAATAAAAAAAACATATCATAAAACTTTAATTAAACTTGGAAATACGATTTAAAAAATAGCGCGGATCAATCTCTGCACTAGTACCTTCATTAAAAATGGTATTCATTGTGTAAAAAAACAAAAAAAAAAAAACAACACGGAACAAATAAATTCATTTAAATATGAATAGAACTTTTCGTAATTGTAACCTACGAAAACCTTTTTTATTTTAATTAAAAGCAATATAAAAAGTTTTGTTTTTTTTAAAGTTGTTTTCAAAATCAACTTCTGAAATACCAATATTGTTTATATATTATTGACATACCGGTGATTAGGGAAATTAGTTCCTTTTATGTGATAAAGGGTTCGAGATTATTTTTCCACCTAAACTCCAGTCTTGCCTATATTTATATATTTATATATATATATATATATATATATATATATATATATATATATATATATATATGTATATATATAAATATGTATATATAAATGTATATATATATAAATATGTATATATATTTATATATATATATATATTTATATATATATATATAAATATGTATATATAAATGTATATATATAAATATGTATATATATATGTATATATATATATAAATATGTATATATAAATATGTATATATATGTATATATATATACATATATATATATATGTACATATTTATATATATATATATACATAAATATGTATATATATGTACACATGTACATATATATATATATATATATATATATATATATATAAATATGTATATATATGTACATATTTATATATATATGTACATATTTATATATATATATATACATATATATGTGTACATATTTGTACATATATACATATGTACATATTTATATATATATATATAAATATGTATATATATGTACATATTTATATATATATATGTACATATTTATATATATATACATATATATATATGTGTACATATATATATACATATATATACATACATATATATATATATATATATATATATATATATATATATATATATATATATATATATATATATATATATATATATATATATATTGAGGTTGTCGGACTGACTTTCTCATCTTGGTTGTTATAGTCACAACGTTTCAGCCGTTTTGTATCGAACTGGGGAACCGTTTGTTAGGAGTCTCGAACCCAACCCTTTATTATTAGTAGTGTGCTGAGTTCAATCCTGAACGAAGGCAGTGAAAAGAACCATTCAAAACAGAGAATCAGCAACTATGTCTCAGAGCCTAGCTGGAGTCCGAACACGGTACCACCGTAATAATAATAAATGCAAAATAAAATAAAATGCTAAATAAAAAATAAATAAAAAACATCTTTTATAATTATTATCATTTATTTATATTTAAAAAATGTTTTTTTTAATTGAAAAGACGGTTGTATCTTTAAACTTGAGTCTACTGTTTTGTTAAGTAAACTACTCTTAATTAAAACGATTTTGAACTTTGTTTTCACTCAAAGAATAATCGTGATAGTTAACCAGACATTTTAAAGATGTTAGATGGGATGGATGAGTGCAAGTTAGTTTCACTTAGTGCTTATATATCCGGGGAGTTTGCTAGGAGAAATGATTCTACATAATTAAGTTAGGTCTAAGTCCTCGGGTATTTGTTAATGCAAGCCTCAAGGGAGGGGGCGAATTGTTTGAGTATGTGTCTGGTTTGAACGTTTTTTTTTTTTTTGGATTGAACTGTCATTTCATTTTATTTCATAATTTCTGATTAGGTGCACTGGGCGCCTCTAATGAGTTCCTGCAGCCGCACCTCTGCTCCTGGCTAATAGGCAAAGAAGGAGTATGGAAGCCGGGCGATAAGGCAGAGCCTATCTACTCCTTAAGCAATTTAGGTTTACAGACCAGTGATTTGATCAAGTAATCAACTCCAGGGAGGTTGTCGCCCATGACTGAGGAGGCCTCCCTCGCCCGTTTTATGTCAAGACGTATGAGGTTGTTGGAGACAGGACGGTCTGCAGTGATAATAGACGATCCCGTCTCGATGTGTGTAATGGTGGATGGATGTATTTAATGGTAGAGGAATTGAAAAGAAAAAAGGTCGCATAATGAAGACGAAAATATACCCTTATATATCAAGGAAACAAATGCAATTTTATTGTATAAATATACAGGAAAGAGTGATAGGAAGAATAATAGTTCAGTGAAAGATGAGTAACGTTACTTGCGGTTGACTGGCTAGTCAGGAACGCGGTGGTGGCTCATGGCTCCACCGGAGCGGTGTTTGTCACATGTTGACTGGTTGAGCGTTCAGCTGAAAAGAGGGTGAAATATGAGAAACAGGAAGTGACGTAGCTAGGTCGCTCTTCTGAGTTAAAGCAAGACCGTCTTAAAAGACAAGATGGCCGGTGGGCAACAATAATTAAATCTGCTGACGTCATCACGGATAGTCCCTTAGTTGCTTGTCACCGGTAGTCACCGTAATGTCTTGAAGTCAGTGTAATATTTCTTTTTTTATTAAAATGCCTTCACGGTGCATCGTTCCAAATTGCAGAGGAAATTATCGTAAAGGACAAAAATTGACAGTATTTACATTTCCGAACGATAAAGAATTATAATGCAGTAAAAAAAAAAAGATTTTACACCATCTCCATTCAGCAAAGTAGTTTTAACGTGCTCCCCCTGTATTTAACACGATGTAACTATAATTTAATTCAATATTATCATCCTAAGTTTGTCTGTAAAGATTACTTTTCATTATTGACAGTCTAAGAGTTCCACATATATTGCTTGTTGGGACCTCGGCGATGACGTCATTTTTTCAGCTGGCCGGCCATCTTTATAACGAAGGCCACGGTTAAAGGGCGAGAGTTTTCAACTCCCACAATACTCCCTTCCTAGTTAGCTGGAAGCTAGAGAAAAGAAAATTGGAGAAAAAGCATGCATATATATGTTTGCGTGTGTGTCCACTGTGTAGAGAGCGAGGAAGAATTTTTATTTATTTATTAAGTAACAGAGTGAAAAGATAGAGTTGCGATGTTAAAGAATATCAGAAAAAAAGTGTTCAAACTTGTACAACTGTGGAATTGTCACAGGAATGACGTTATGTGTTTGAGTGCAAGTGTTGCCATGGAGTCTATGAAGCGTGTGCAAGGGTCAGCACGGTGGGTTGAAGTTGGTTCGCGTTGGTCGCAAATGTGTCGATTACACACTTACGGCCACAAGTGGGTCTCCGCGGAAGTTTATCCGTCCGTAGAGAGCGGTGTCAAAGTTGTTCAGGTGCTCGGGCGTACTCAGTGATTCGGTACGGTCTGAAACGTCTAGGATGAGTGTATCAGTGTGCATGATGCAGCTTACTCATGTTAGCTGGAGAACTTCGGTGAGGTGATGTGAATCGTTGTGAAATCCAGGAGTGTACAGTGTTTGGTGAACATCTTTGTGTGGATTGTTGCGTTTGTTGCTAAAAAAGGTTGATATCCTGTGAAAGTGTTTCTCGGCTAAGGTAAACAAGAACTCGTCCTCAGAAAATAGTTTTCTTGAACAAACTGATTATTAAGAATGAAGGCAACAGGAAAATTTGACCTTTCAGGTTCTCGGGGTCATATTTTGCTTCGATTATGACGGAGAACAGAATAACAAAGTTTGAGTCAAATGACGCGAAAAGAACGTCTAAGAATATTTCAGGGAGCACGTTATATTCAGGACGTCATTAAAATTATTTTCTCGATTGGATTATAACGGAAATGTGCATCGTTTGCGAGAAAAATCGAAATGTTCGTGAAAATAATAGTCCGTTGGTATCGTCGAAATTTTAACAGACATTGTTCAAAAATACGGTTGGTCATAAAAATGTGAAGAGAATAAAATGCCTATATTTTTTAAGTGCCTGAATATAGATAAAACTTATTGTTCTCTTTTATTATTATTATTATTATTATTATTATTATTATTATTATTATTATTATTATTATTTAGTCTGCGACGAAAAAAAGTTTTTTTTCGAGGTGATTTGTTTACATTTATCTGTCCACGAGTAGTAAGAAAAAAAGATGGCGGACGACAGATAATTGACGCACGTGTGTTTAGACATAACATTGAAAATGCAACGAAAAAGTTTTTTCTCCTTTTTTCTTTTTTTTGGGGGGAAATTGTGCTTTTTGGTTTGTTTTTTTTTTCTTTCTTTTTTGAGTATATTTTGCTGATTATTTAACGATGTAACGGCATATTACATTTGCGACAGTAAGGACGTTTTAAAAATGTTTATGGAATGTTGATTGTTAAACTTTTATGAGAATGTTCGTTAAGTCACCATTTTGAAAAAGATTACGTCAGGAGTCTACCAGTGATGATAGACGATCCCGTCTCCATGTGTGTAATGGTGGATGGATGTATTTAATGGTAGAGGAATTGAAAAGACAAAAGGTCGCATAATGAAGACGAAAATATACCGTTATATGTCAGCGAAAGAAATTCAATTTATTGCATAAATATACAGAAAAGAGTGATAGGAAGTGGTAGGAAGAATAATAGTTCAGTGAAAGATGAGTAACGTTACTTGCGGTTAACTGGCTAGTCAGGAACGCAGTGGTGGCTCATGGCTCCACCGGGGCGGTGTTTGTCACATGTTGACTGAGTGAGCGTTCAGCCGAAAAGAGGGTGAAATATGAGAAACAGGAAGTGACGTAGCTAGGTCGCTCTTCTGAGTTAAAGGGCGAGAGTTTTCAACTCCCACAAGGTCAGTGGCACAGGTCTACAAATCAGAGTTTTCCTTCACCTAGATGGATGATCTGATCAGATCTACGGGTCCATCAGCACCGAGAGGATTTCCCCGCGCCTTGTTTCAAGGCCAGGTATTTTTATGCCCTCGCATTGATAGTTAGGATTAATAGAGTTAGTATCAAAGAATTAGTATCTGTTTTGAAGTTACACTCCTCAGAATAGGGATAAGATTGGAAGATGTGGTTACGTTTTGAAAGGAGTTATGAATGAGTATGAGTTGTAGATTTGAACTCAATTTCTACAAAAAAAGATCAAATATGGTTTTGGGATTTGTGGCTAATTGGAAAATTATAGTATGAGGGTTAGAGTGTGTTTCGAAATGCGGTTAGGTGTTGGTTTCCATGTAAAGATAATCACCAGTACGTTTCCCATCTAAGTGAAAGAAATGT
Organism: Euprymna scolopes; assembly: GCF_053919585.1. Classification (NCBI taxonomy): domain Eukaryota; kingdom Metazoa; phylum Mollusca; class Cephalopoda; order Sepiida; family Sepiolidae; genus Euprymna; species Euprymna scolopes. The sequence continues at coordinate 38,556,992 of NC_136527.1, forward strand.
AGTTAGCTAGTTAATAAAGATCTGGACCCCAAACTATGGCAAATAGGTATTTATTCTATAGAGTATAAATATAGGTTAAGCTAATGCATGCCTTAGCAATAAAATTCTATAAATATTTAGTATTTATCGATTTTTAAAAGGTCAGCCTCATATTGTTTAGTACCGAACGCTAAAAAAAAACAAAAAAACTCTCAAGCCTGGGGAGAAGAGCAATTAATATACAATATAGATATACAGGGATTAGGAGACAAGTGTTCGTAATGTTTTGATGCAAAACAGACACCGGCAGGGGTCTTGGAGGCAAGTATTTTCCGTTTTAAGCAGACAACAAGAAAAACATTTCTGCCAAATTATCTTAATAAAATAACCCAGTAACAATAAAATTGTGGCCAGTATAGGTCTTATATTTAATGATAAACTGTGATTTCCAAAAAGAAGGACGCAGTATAAGTAAATAAGAGCAGAAAAATAGGTTTGATGAATAAGCAATGACTGTATTTTATATTAATAATTGCTTCCTTAGCAGTGGTACTTAAAAGATGTTTCTTTACCACGAAAGTTGCGATTACGCATTGTATTCAGTTAAGTTCCAATATTTTCAGCATGTCATCAACACTGAGAGGTCTTCAATACTTATGGAAATTTGTATTTTATACAGGTGAAAAATATGAAATAAAAAATAATACAAATAAAAAAGAACCCTTACTTGACAGAAAGGCTGAAATAAAAACACATATTCTTTTTTCAGTCTTTCAACAAAAACGTTCTTTTCTCTTATTTTCCTTAAAGTTCTTTCAAAGTTTTTATTTCTCTCCTCTTCTCTTCCTCTTTTTCTTTAAACAAACAAAACCTTCAAAAGTAAAGCTCTCTGAAAAAGGGGTTATCTTTTCTTCAGTTTCCCCAGAAATAATTTTTCCTATCTCTGATAGGTTTCTTTTTCTTTTTGTTTTTTCTCCTCTCTCTCTGAAAGGGTTGGCTTCTCTTTCTCTTCTTCGAAAATAATTCTCCTTTTCTCTGAAAAGTGAAGTCTTGCTATTTATTCTTAGTGACAGGCTCTGTCACGCTCCTTCGTCGGTCTCATTTCTCGGAAAGGGGTTCCGTCTTCAATAAATGGTGTTTTTTGACACAGCAATTTCAACCTCTCAAAGGCCTTCCACCCTCAGTATTTTAGGTCGATGGGCCCGACGGAATTAAAAAAAAAAAAAAACAGGACTTCACTGTCCGATGTCTCCTTTAAAAATGGCGGAAAAAAAATTTTCTCGAATTCCCTTCACAGCCCAACCATTCAGCGTTAAGCAATGCTGATGGCTACCAAGAAAAAAGGGAAAGGAAAGGCATTAACAGAGAGAGGGGAGAGATAAAATGTCTGTGAGGACTTAAAGGAAAATGACATAAAAGGGGAGAGAAAGAGAGAGAGAATGAGAGAGATAAAGATGAGGAGGGGTAAGGGGTTAAGAGAATTTTACAAGTTGGTTAAAATGCTGACACCCCCATCCTTTCCCTTTGCACTGTTAATGGCGAGGTCCTTGAAAAAAATAAAATTCCGACACTTTTAATTGAAAAAATATTCTTCACTAATACACAAGAGTCCAAGTTGAAAATGATCTTTTCTTACAAATTAAAACAATAAGAATGAAGTAAAATAAAATATTTATTTCTATATAAAATTCTATTAAGTTTATATATTTTTATATGTGTGCATATGTATATATTTTTATATAAATGCATGTGTATATATTTTTATATGTATGCATATGTATATATTTTATAAGTATACATATGTATATATTTTATATGTATGCATATGTATATATTTTTATATGTATGCATATGTATATATTTTATATGTATGCATATGTATATATTTTTATATGTATGCATATGTATATATTTTCATGTTTGTTTACATTTTACAAATTATCGGAACAATAGGGAAAACTTTTTCTGCAGCAGTGTAACAGAGCATGTGTGAGAAAATCAGCAGCAGCTGTAAGATAGCTGGCTGGCGAATATATGTTGTATTTAACCTTAATAGCTACCAGTTTTGAAGAACTGATAAGACGTAGGGGACTAAAAATTACACCGGGGAGGAGCAATCTGCCCCTGCTCTAACGCTTGTTGTTTTTCCCCTTTGGTCACGGGCAGACGTGTTGCCTTTTCCTCTCAAGAAGAGGAGAACCTTTTTTCCACCACGAGGTGAGCCCTAAGAACTTTTTACACCAGTCTTATCGAACTTTTCCACCAGTCTTATCGAACTTTCGCTATTGTATTGTGTTTTGTTGTTGTTTAAATGTTTGTCAGTGTATAATAAATGTGTAAACGTAATTGGGCAATTGTGTTTATTCATATATTTTTTGTTTAGTTAAAACTAACAAATTGGTGATCCCGATGTGATCCCATGCGTGTTTTTGTGTGAGATTAGGAAAGGCTCTCACAAAGATTTCCGACCAGGCTATGCACGTAATTGGAACAGATTACCTCTTTTCGATGAATTAGATTAGGGGTAACTTTTTGTGAAGCTGAATTATTTATATACATTGAAGTTGTGTCTAATATTGCTGGTGTGGTAGACATGTGTAAAAACTCTGACCTTCGTTTTGTCAACAGAACTGTTGTATTATTTTATATTGCCACCGAATTATTACTTTGTTTTACATGGGCATACTTGTGTTTTGAACGTATATGGAGACGTTGTCAAGCGTTCAAACAATTATTTTGTCATCCGAAAACTTTCATTCTTTATTTTTTATTGTCTTAACAAGGTTTTGAATAGAATTAATTTTGTAAAATGGCTGTTTTCACTTTGCTTTAGATAATGTTGTATGGTCTTTATTTCCGGGTATTTCACCATTCTTTTGAAGAGTGGATATCTTTGCACCTTATCGTCTTAATTGCTGTCAGATTACAACCTTATCGTCTTAATTGCTGTCAGATTACAACCTTATCGTCTTAATTGCTGTCAAGTTATAACCTTATCGTCTTAATTGCTGTCAGATTATAACCTTATCGTCTTAATTGCTATCAGGTTACCACCTTATCGTCTTAATTGCTGTCAGGTTACAACCTTATCGTCTTAATTGCTGTCAGGTTACAACCTTATCGTCTTAATTGCTGCCAGGTTACAACCAGGTAATGACAACATAATTGTGTGAAATTGGAAATTCTCGTTTGAGTAGATCGAAATATAAATTAAATAAAATTATAAAAATAATAATTAGAAAATCGAAACAAATAATTGTGTTAGGAGAAACATTTCTTACTAAAAATTTCAATTAAATGTATTGATTTGACATGTTTTTTCATCTCTAAGTCTTATGGTTGGCTAAACGTACATAGATTAAAAAAACTGAGATTGTGACAGTGATAGAAACTTGATTGAAGCCTTCATCTTATCATCTTTCACACAAAGTGTTAATGAGACACGGGAGTTGGAAAGAGGGATTCAAAATGTATGTGCCCAAGTGGAAAAACATGCTAGCCTGCAAAACATGCCTGTGAAGCACCGTCCATATTCCATGGTGGAGGTTTCTCAGGCTATTAGCAATAATTATAATAAGCGATTGGTAAAGGTCAAAGTTAACTATGTTTCATGAATCGATTATTCCAGGAACTATCTACTTATTTTGGATTACAAATTTTATACAACTTATTGCTAGGAATCTTCCGATAGAACTAAGAAAGCTGTTTACAGCTGGATTAATTTGACATTTTCAAAGCTTAATTTTTGAATGCTTAATTCAGAATATTAATTAACCTTGTGTTTAACGTATGCCATAGAATGCATATAAACAAATCATCATTTTGTGGCAGTATTTCATGTTCTGTCCTTTGTGAAAGCTTAGAAGGTTTTAACTATATGTTATGTCTCTCAGTTTTGTTCCTTAAACAGTTATCTCCCTTGGCCGGACATTTTTCTTATAGAGTTTCCCCTGACTCAACCCTGGCAGATTGACCGGTGTTTTGCCTTTTAACTGGATAGGTTTGTTATCTCTCATTATCCTTCTCTGTTTTAAGTCATCTCTGGTAAGAAACATTATTTTCCCCCTTCTTAAAGACACATTTTACTTCCTTAATGTTATTTTTTATTTATTTCATTTTAACTACGAACTTTACACATACAACTCCCCGATTCAGCCCTTTTATAACTTCATTCGGGACTTTTTCTCTTTGTATTCTGAACAATGTTTTTTTTTTCAGTTTTTTTACCGTATCTACCTTCAATAAACCTGTTTATGGGATTTCCTGTCTTCAGAGTTTTGATTGCTAGTACGCGTTTATGCTAACTGCTTAAGGATCGTATGTTTCTAAACAAGCGCATCCTTGGGACAGTAAACGATGAATCACATTCCACCATAAAATTATTACCAATGAGTTTATTAGGGTGACTAAATTTTATCTGGTGTATGGATGGGCGTGCTATATTTGAGGATTAGAGAAGAAACTTGGCATACTCCCTACGTATACTTTATGGTGGTGATAAATTCCTACCGTAATTTCCAAACCAAGTTAGTTCTTGCAAGAATGTGTTAACTCAAAATATTCATAACCGTTTATAATTGTTTTAAACTAGAAAACTTTCACTCTAATTGTTATGTATTGGAACCGTACCTCCATAACAATTTTGTTAATTCATGTACAATAAAGCAAGGATTAGAGTCGTACATGTCAGGATAACCTGTTGACAAACGAAATATGCCGTGCTGCAGGTGGCGGTATTTAAAGTTTCATTCCGTAGATAAACACATAGGATATGCAATTGTCACATGATATGGCAAAGAAGTATCTTGTGTGTTTGAGGATAGAAGGGAGTTTAATTAGATTTAGTTACAGTGAGGGTCAAGGGTCAACAATCACTAGAATAGTGAAAGTAAAGCACAATAATCAAATCGACTATAAAACAAAAATCAAATCGATCGCTTGAAGGCAAAAAAGTGAGAAAAAAAGACCGTTTACAAACTTTTGTTGAACATTAAAACAAACAGTTTATGAAAATGTATTAAGGTAAAAAAAAATAAGTCTATATAACTCGTACGTTGGGTAAGACAATCAGATTTCTGCTAATATTTCAAGCTTGTTGGGCCGAAATACCCAAAATGTATGCCAAACAATAACCCTTTCTCGGCACTGGAGGAGGAAAAGAGGCGAAAATGAATCTTTAATAACTTACATACATGCCTTTAGCTAATGCATATATTCTTACACATTAGCGAGAATCTGAGGAACAGAAATAATTACAACTATATACGCTATACACAAACTAAAAAGAACAAGGTAAATCCAACACACATACACAGGTGTTGAAAATTAAAATGTTACATTAAAATTAGCCAATCATATATAACTAGTACCTCGGGTAAGACAATCAGATTTCTGCAAATTTCTCAAGCTTGTTGGGCCGAAAATGAATCTTCAATAACTCACATACACCTTCAGGCTGAACAATCACGAGAATGACAGCAAGGTAAATCAACACACATACACAGTGCCATGCACTCACATAAATATATTACTTATATGTGTATATTATTCACACTATGAAAATATTTACTTATACATATCTAAGCATTGTTATTACTTTGCTTTCTGCATCAAACGCGGCTTTTGTAAAATAACTATTATATCCTTATAAAATTTTAGATATAAACATCTTTTCCTCAAATTTTCATTTAAAAATTCTGATGTTTTAATTAGCACTTTCTAACTGGTGACCGTAATATTCATTAATGTTAAATTTATTTCCTTTATGATAAAAATGTACATCACAATGTGTTCTTCTTAAACTAATCTAGCAATAGTCAATGAAAAAAACACAATTTTGTTAACTTTAGTTAAAATAATAAAAATGTTTATTTTAACATTTTGTTCAATTTATTACATGTTTACGCTACTTTAACAAAAGAGTTTAAGAAATGATTTAACACCAAATGTTATATCGCTGGTGACTTGGTTGGGCACGCTTAAATGATTTAGACATGAGAGAAGTTGTAAGTAACTAAGTAGAAGTACATCCCATACAAAGTAGTTTAATCCAATAATAATCGATCGATAATTCTAAGTAGAAAGATTTAACATAAATATAAAATAATCTATGCCGAGGTTGTATACGGCTCATCAGTTTATAATTGTTGATTTTTTATCGATGTCCTGATGCTGCAACAGTAAATGATAATGCCACAGTCTAATTTCTAATATAAGTAGAACAACAAAAATTGCCACTTATTAGTTTGTGTTTCTAGATAAAAACATCACAGAGTTACACATTTCTTGCATCGTTTAATGCATCTCTGGAGATAGATTTTGTAGAAAATGCAAAAAATTAGAAATCAAGCTGCATAATCTGGAAAACGCTTTCCTTTCAAAAACAATTTCCTGGCTTCAAAATGTGAAAATCGGATGGTACAAGGTGATGCAGAGTAAGTGCATGGCAAAGGATTTCATAGACGTCTGCAATTCTGATCTCAAACAAGTGTGTTGTGCATCGGTGTAATATTTTGCAGGGCGAATATTTGCTGATCCGGCCCAACCTCTTGATTTTTATAGTTTACATATATTTCCTCCTGTATATGTGGATACCAGTTTAACACACATAGAGTGAATGTTGCTTGGGGACAGTATGGTAATCGACGCGTTTTTTGCTTCGGGAAAGTTGTGAGAAAATCCATCAGATTATTTCGTTTTTGCATAAGTAACAGAAATTTTTAACACAATACCAACACACACATATAATAAGAATATAACACACACACACATAACAAGTATACTAGCACACACACATAACAAGAATACCAAAACACACACATATAACAAGAATACCAAAATATGGTTTTTAATTTTTTTCAAAATTTTATCATTTGCGAATAGAACATACTATCAGATGTCAGACATTCACAAAATCTCAAAACAGTACAATTGTGTGTTCGCATGTTTGTCTTAAGCTGTTTTCATATAAACAGAAGACCTACATTTCAAAAATATTTTCAGTTTTTCTTATTTTACTTTGTAGAGAAAATCAAAACTTATGATCTCAGCATAAAAGTTGAATGTTCTTTCATTTTGAAAATTTACATGAGGAAAAAAATTTGTTTATTTAAAGAAAACTATAAACTAAATCAAGGGATCATATTATTTTTCTCGTCAGAGAAGAGTCACATACATTATAAAAATGTAGCTTTTTAGTTTTTCTTTGTAGTGAAAATTGAAACTTACTTAACTAGTATGTATGCATGCTTTAAAGGGTCGGTTGTGTAACAAAAAATAGAAAGAAAGCCTAAAATCGTTACGCCCAATTGGTTTTACAGGTAACGATCATAACAATGATGCAGAATGTCGCCATTTCTACTCCAAAGAATTTTTAAAAATACGCATACAGAATAGAGGGCGAGTTAAAAGAACATGTGCTGCGTATGTATGCAATAAACTTGAAATGTAGTGAGTTTTGGACTTCGACATTTTGACAACAGAATGTCGAGTTTTGGAGTTAATGTCGGCTTGTGGATGTAACAGTTTTGATAACAGAATATTAACTTTTGGAGTTAATAGTTTTGACAAGAAAATGTCGACTTGTGGAGTTAATAGTTTTGACAACAGAATGTCAAGATTTGGAGTTACAAGGGTATCTTGTGGATTTCGACATTTTGAAAACAAAGTGTAAAGTTTTGGTGTTGCAAGTTTTCATAACAGAATGTTGAATTTTTTAATTGGAAGTTTTTAAAAACGGAGTGTTGAATTAACCTGATAAGTCGAAGTACTCAGAAATCAAAGGTCTCCTTACCTGGGGATCACACTCGAAAGAGATATATAAATATTTGTATGTTCGCTTCAATTTCTTTTGTACTCAGTATATTTTTGCATGAAACAACTGATGTTCCTTCTATGCAAATCTCTCTTGTACTTGGTACACAAGGTATATTTGCCAGGTACTTTTTTAAATTATTTTGTCTAATTTAAGTTCCTCTTATAATTACTTGTATACAGATTTTCTAAAAATTAGTCTCTTTTCTATGTCGTACATAAAACCCTGGTATTTCGTTATTTTTTCTCCCTCTGTTTAATAGACAGCTTTAATAGCTCCGTTTTCGTTTAAACATTTCCTTCATTTCTCATCATATCTATTCCAAAACATAATATTATTATTATCGCTGGCAACTTCAATGCACAGTTAGGCAGGAACAAACGCCGAAAATTTGCATATCATCAAATGTCAAATAAAATCGGGGGACACATGGGACACTTTATAATAGAAAATGATCTGATCTATGTCAACTGTACATTCACATATCGAGATGGACAAAATGCTCAACTGGATTACATATTAGAGGAAATGGATCAATAGTTCAAACATTTGTAAAGCATATCACTCAAACGGAGGCATTTTCTAATTAATTACAACAGGGATCAAATAATGTGATGTCTGTAAGAAAAATCACCTCAAATTGCTAAATTGTATTACGTCACATTTGCAAGCATTTAAATATTTCATAAGATGCCGTAATAGCTTTAAGAAATTGTCATTTCGGTTTCAGATACTGGATTTTATAAAGCTGCAGTAGAAACCTGGGAGATAGCATTTTTTCCAGGTTATGATGTGGAATACAATGTTTTTTCAGACCCTAGTTACGGTATTTGTCCTGACTTATGGTGTTATGTTATTTGATTATATACATGTGCATTATAGACGGTGCTGTATTTTGTTTATACTGTACTGTATGTTGTTACTAATTTTTAATGCCGTATTTAAGTGTTATACTGTATAGTTAAATGCAGTTCTATCTATTGTCATACATGATATTAAAATGTAAAAAACTCCATTTTCTAAGTATGTAGCTGTAGAAATCCAAGTGTTATAGTCGATGGTGTATGATATATCCAACTGTTGTTCCCAGAACTTGCTGCAGCATTCAATATTCAACATTTTACAGATGATGTGGATATATTTACACAATCCATTGTATTTCTAGCAAATGTCAAATGGCTCAAACTAACTTTTCTGTTGCACAAACTACACTTGTCATTCTTAGATGGTTCATCTTAGAAGCATTGGCCACAAAACTTTCCTGATAATAGTGGCGCTATAATGTCTATAAAGCCTTCCTTATTTATAAAGTTCTGAGTGAAGAAATCCAGAAAAAAAAATGTCATGCTATTGTCTGGCTTATTTATTCAATTTTCTGTAATGAAAGCTAAAGACTCGTTTTCGTGATTTTTGTAGCGGACTTGTTTCTGATTCTATCATATTTGTAAGACGGTCTTGTGCAAAATAGTTTGCTATGTGATAGAGGTTGTCCTACTGGCTCTTGCTTCATAATGCTGGTATACAATTTTGAGGTATGGATTTTGGAAGATCATCAGATATTATTTCCCATATGTGTTACAATATGATGCAATAAATAAGACTTCTGTCCAAAGACACCACGTACTTCACAAGAATGTTGTTTGTCTCTCTTGTTTTGATTTTCTTATCACTTTGTTTTTCCTGGGGATGGGGCATTCTAACAGATGCCAAACATTCTCCCATTAGTTTAGTTACTCCAACTGAGAGATCTTTTTAAGATTCTAACAATCCCTTTAAGTGCTATTGTTTGTATTTCTTTTGCACTTTGTTCACCGGTTATACTTGCCAGATAGATTTTGAAATTCTTTTTCATTAGCCGGCTTGCTTCTATAATGACTGGTATAATTGATACCGCCAAAAGATTCAAGTTTCTTTTCATGTCGTGCATAAGTCCTTGGTATTTTGTTATTTTCTTCCTCTCTGCTCTGTTTCACTTACTTCAACTTGGGTTGCTACATTCTCCTTCTTGTCCCATATCACTATGTTTTTCCGTATGTATATTCATATGACTTAACAAATTTAACTCCTGTGAAAAGGCAGAACCACATATTTCACATGAATGTGCCTTGTCTCTTGTATGCGTTTTCATATGATGCAACAAATTTGACTTTTGTGCAAAAGAGGAACCACATACTTACCAAAAATGTGTTTTTTCTCCCGTATGTGTTTTAATATGAGTCAACAAAGTTGACTTCAATGCAAAAGAAGAACTACACACTTCACAAGAAAGTGGTTTGTCTCCTGTATGTATTTTGATATGAGTCATTAAATTTGACTTCCATGTAAAAGAAGAACCACATACTTCACAAGAATACGGTTTCTCTCCCTTATGTGTTTTCATATGTTTATACAAATTTGACTTCTGTGCAAAGGAAGAACCACATATTTCACAAGAATGTGGCTTGTCTCCCGTATGTGTTTTCATATGACGCAACAAATGTATTTTCTGTGCAAAAGAGGAGCCACATACTTTACAAGAATGTGGTTTCTCTCCCGTATGTGTTCTCATATGAGTTAACAAAGTTGACTTCTGTGCAAAAGAAGAGCCACATACATCACAAGAATGTGGTTTGTCTCCCGTATGTGTTCTCATATGAGTTAACAAAGTTGACTTCTGTGCAAAAGAAGAACCACATACATCACAAGAATGTGGTTTGTGTCCCGTATGTGTGTTCATATGATGCAACAACGTTGACTTCCATGCAAAAGAAGAACCACATACTTCACAAGAATGTGGTTTGTCTCCTGTATGTGTTTTCATATGATGCAACAAAGTTGACTTTTCAGCAAAAGAAGAACCACATATTTTACAAAAATGGGGTTTCTCTCCTGTATGTGTTTTAATATGACGCAACAAAGTAGACTTCTGTGCAAAAGAGGAACCACATGCGTCACAAGAATGTGGTTTTTCTCCCGTATGTGTTTTCATATGACGCAACAAAGTTGACTTCGATGCAAAAGAAGAACCACATACTTCACAAGAATGTGGTTTGTCTCCAGTATGTGTTTTCATATGAGTCATTAAATTTGACTTCAATGCAAAAGAAGAACCACATACTTCACAAGAATGAGGTTTCTCTCCCGTATGTATTTTCATATGAATCAACAAAGTTGACTTCTGTGCAAAAGAAGAACCACATACTTCACAAGAATATGGTTTCTCTCCCGTATGTGTTTTCATATGACTCACCAAATATGACTTCCGTGCAAAAGAAGAACCACATACTTCACAAATATGTGGTTTCTCTCCCGTGTGTGTAGTCATATGACTTAACAAATTAGATTTCCGTGCAAATGGATAACCACATACTTCACAAGAATGAGGTTTGTCGCCCATGTTTGCTCGCATTTAATTCCACAAAATATATATGCAATGGATAGTCTGATGAGATACACTAATAAATTTCGACTTTAAATTCATATGAAGAAATTATATTATCATAAACTGATTTAAATCACCAATGACGTAAGGTCCTTCTTCTCCCTTAATATATTTGTTTTCATTGTTGCAAATTCTGAAAATATAAAATTTTAAAAATACAGTTAATTTAGTTAAATTGTATTGGTTATGTTAATTTTTATAAATATACATTTCTTAATAATGAAATTCAAATTAAATGAATATAATTTTGGCATTACAAGCATATGCTGTATTTTCGTGGACATCGGCAATATTACATACCTAATGTGCTACCTTTTATAGAAATTCAAATCACTTAAAGATAACAGCTCGCTATCCGCTAACAATCGCTGTCAGCATATTAACAAGTTTGTATTCTCTTAAAAATAAAAAAACTGTTTTTTCTGCTTTCAAAACGAAAGCAGAAAAAGTTTCAGTTTTTTATTCTGTGTTCATCAATTTAAAAAATGATTATCAAGTTTTTCAAATTTGATTTCCAAACAATACTATTTTGTTGTTTTTAACGCTTTTAGTACACATGTACTAAAAGCGTTAAAAAACAACAAAATGTACTAAATATGTGCGTTTGTTTTTTAGTGGTAAAAAAAACAAACAAAAAATAAACAAATATATTACAAATAAAAGGTACTTGTGCACTTATGCTACCATGCTGAAATAATAATGTTATTATTTAGAAACACATTCTTAATTATATTGTGAAACTTGAATTTATTTTTAACTCACCGTCAAGACTATTTTTTCGAATCTGTAAAACACACCCGTTTTTTTAACTAAAGATACCTAAATAATAATAATAATAATAATAATAATAATAATATTAATGATAATAATAATAACAATAATTGGGCGGTTCGATAAAGAATTTAATTGTGATACATTTAGTAAATTTTTACCTGGTTTCCAACTTGACATTTTTCTTTAAAATGACTATCTTTTAAGGTTTTCGGGTATGCTGAAAACGAATATTGCACTTGAAATTTCCGCAAATAATTAACTTTCCGGATATTAAGCAATGTCATTAATTATGTTATTGCTGGTGGCTATCTTGGTACATGCGTTTCTCTGGGTTAGGTTTGTGCACTCGCGTGTACCAAGATGGCCACCAGCAATAGCATAAGAAATGACATTGCTTATCCGGAAAATTACTTTTTTGCTGAAAATTTAAATGCGATATTCGTTTTCAGCATACCCCAAAACATATAAAAGTAACCATTTTAAATGTTAAGGTGGAAACGAGGTAAAACATTACCGTTTTATTTCTTTGTTTACATAGTTGAATTTTCAGCAAAACAACTGAATAGAAATGACAAAAATTACCATCAACTGGTGAATATATAGTTGTTGCTTATTAGGATTCCTGGTATCCTGGTATTGTGAAAGCTACATCAAGGATTCATGTAGAGTACGATATTTGGTTGCATCTCAGAAAATAGGGGTATATTTTGGGCCAGATAGATAGGATTTACAAAATTGAAAATTGGACTTGTCCCAAAATGCATAAGTTCTGGTTGACTATGGGAATTTCATCTTTTACAGAAATCCAAAATCTATATGAAAAATTTTCTTCGATTTATTTCAGAGATTAATTCATATCTACTCATTTTTTTTTTTTTTGAGGAAAGTAGTAAATACCGGCCATGAAAGCTCTTCAATGGCTATACCCAGATTAAGCTCTCCTTTGGTGATGAGGCAGGAAAATGTCTGCTCTCAATAATGCTATATTCAAATAACACTATAATAGTTTTGTTTATGAATAGAACAACTGTATGATACCATGCGTGAGTTAAAAAAATTAAAATTTGTACATCTGAATTTATAATTCATGGGTTATGGTAAAGAGATACATCAGATTTGACTGCATAATCAGAAAGAGCACATACTTTTACATAAGAGTACCAAATTGCTTGAAAAATAAATCGAATTTCTTGAAATGTTTAGGTCCATAATTTAGTCCATTTTTTAATAAAGAAAAATGTCCACGGAAAAGCATAAATTTTGCCACTTAAAATTCTCATAACTTTTGAACTAATGATAGTATTTGCATAATTCAAAGAGTTTGTAGGCATCTTTTACAAACCTCTTTTCATACAAGTTGATAAAATAACAATTATGTACAAAAGAAAAACCAACTTGTAATCCTACTCATTCGTGTTTCCACCATTCATTAAGATAGGTAAGTGAAAAGGGTCAATGACCAGTCATTGGGTGTTTCCCGTATTAAGACATTTGACAAAAGAAAAAACAAATTATATTTGGAAACAAAAATAAAGAAATAATACTGTAATGACGTCAGTTAACAAGACAGAAGCGAGTCGATAAATTATATATACGATTGATATTTGTATTTGAATGCAGCTTTTGTTGTATCAAATCGGAATATGGTTATGTTCATGTAAATGAAAAAAATAAAGAAAAAAGTAAATGCAAAAAGAAAAAGAAAAAATACACGCATATCATAATGTAGAGGAAAGAGTCCCATGAAATTTAATTTCAAACGTTGTATAATGTTCGATATTATGTTTTGTTATAGTGTTTTGTTGATTTATATAATTAACAAAGGAATCGCAGACTCATAATATGCATTTTATACTGATTTTCATTGTTGGACAGTTTTATTATTGTATTTATTTTTGTATTGTAATTATTGTTTTGTTTAATTATGAAAAAAACTGTAAATTGATGGGACGCTAGAGAGCGTTGAGACTGGGGGAACAAAAAAAATACACATGGATATTTTTTGGAAAATGAGAAAGATGTCGAGTGTTGAATTTGATGTAGTAAAGAAACGATTTTTATTTTCTGTTGTAAATGAAAAATGTTGTAATGAATGAACATGATAAGGATTGTCCGTTTCCCCCTAGCACATTTTTAAGTCATTTTGAATAAAACTGTAATGACTTAAGTAAACAAGACAGAAACGAGTCGATAAATTCTATATACGATTGATATTTGTATTTGACTGCAGCTTTGTTTTATCAAATCTGAATATGGTTATGTTGATGTAAATGAATATTTTATCTTCATGTAAATGAAAAAAGTAAAGAAAAAGTAAATGCAAAAAGAAAAAAATACACGCATATCATAATGTAGGGGAAAGTGTCCCATGAAATGTAATTTTAAACGTTTATAATATTCGATATTATTTATGTTTTGTTAAATTGATGGGACGCTAGAGAGCGTTGAGACTGGGGAAAGAAAAAATACACATGAATATTTTTTGGAAAATGAGAAGGATGTCGAGTGCTGAATTTGAAGTAAAGAAACAGAAAAAAGGTTTCTTTTATACAAAAAACGATTTTTTCTGTTGTAAATGAAAAATGTTGTAACAATGAATGAACATGATAAGGATTGTCCGTTTCCCCCTAGCACACTTCTCAGTCATTTTGAATATCAAATTGAATAAATCTTTTCTGACTTTCATCATTCTTGATTAACTTAATCAGTTTTGCAAATATAAATAAAGTGGCAGACATCAGTTTGGAAGGATTACAAAGAAAACTGTAAATAACATGCACCTAAGCTTAATATAAATCAAGTTCCTCGACATGACACATTTAAAGTCAACTGGAGCAAAGTATGTTTCTGAATATATTAACAGCCGACAATCAAGCCTTCCTCATTCATACAAGGTAATCTGAATGCTATTGAGTTGGTAAAGAATATCAATAACAAATCCCATAGAATATTGGCTCCTTTTAACAGTGATCATATCACTATAGGACTGTTCAATTTTTGATTGCATATCTTTAATTTTCTCTTCTTTCTTATGTTCTTTTACCTATGTAGGCATAAAGTTGGCTGTGGAAAGAGGGAAGGATGGAAATAAGGTGGCTTATATCCAAAGAGAACTAGAGGGGAGGAAGAGAAGGAATTTCTCATATGAACTAGAGTGGAGGAAAAAAAGGAATTTCTCATATGAACTAGAGGGGAGGAAGAGAAGGAATTTCTCATATCATTTGAGGGGAAGTTTTTTGGACAGAAAACCATTCTGATGATTTTGCAGTTGAAATATTTCACATGTGTCAGCAAATATGTTACTATGAGAAATGATGTTTTTTAGCGACCGATGAAAAGTAAGATGTCCTATATCCAAATAGAACTAACAAGTGACATTCACTAAGAGTTGATCTTCTTTGTCCTCAAAATGAGGAAAGAGATTAAAAGTTTACTTGCTTATATCCTCCCAGATGATTATCATAGGTAACATTTCAAACACATCCAAATTTCATAACAAATAAATGGCTAGGGATCTTAAAGAAAGAAGGTTCTTTTAATCATAACCTACCTTCAGTCATAACCAAAAGAAACATAAAAGTCCATAACAATAGCAAAAGGGAGAGTAACAGCAATAATAATAAATATCAAAAAGAATTAACAATGCAACTTAATCATACTTATTGAAAAACTGAAATAATCTCAGAATAGTCTTAGCAGCTGAAATAAATTATGAAAGAAACAAGAGATATAATATTTAAATTTCCTTTAAATGCTACATATATAATTACACTATCCACAAACACGTTCTTGTAATACAACCTGCATGGTATATGTGTGAGAAAATCAGCAGCTGGATAGCTCACTAGTGAAAAAAATATAAGCAGCAACCATCTTAGCACATATGCAAATAAAGAAAGTGTGCCCAACGCTGACGTCCTGGAAAAGAGAAGAAAAGGGCGGAAAAAGGACAGAACTTGATACAAAAAGAAAGCAACTGGACGGGTTTTGACTCATCTGCAGTGGGAGATAAAATGCGTTACATGTTTGAAAAAAATGGAAAGGAATGTGATGAAAAAGACACATGCATAAAAGGATATTTCTGAGAGACATGTTCGACACCAAAGTGATATTTTGAAACACAGTAAAGTGTGTTGTTGGAAATTACTGGAATAAATGCTTTTGTATGCACTTATAAAATGCGGAGTCATATTTTAATGTCCTTCCTTATTTTTTGTTCCTGCGATAGTACCAGACAATGTGCAGGCCTGATTTTTTGAAATGTAATGGCATTGTCAGACTGTAAGAGCCACATTACATAGTCTCATCTCTATAAATGATCAGTGAGATTCGAAACCAAGATCCCAGTGACTGTGCCAGTTGCTTTATTACTGAGCCATAACCCAAAAGCAGTACCTCAAGGCTAGGTGGAAACTATTGTTTCTATAGAAGCAGCACTGACACTTCACAGTTTGAGATTTTGAATTTTTGGTTTATAAGCTGTGCTGATTGCTTCTCTTCTAGCTTACTAAATAAAAGGCCATTTCTACTAACTCATTTCATTGGCATAGAAATGGCGACGTCTGCATTGCACAATTGACCATCAAAAATAAAAACCAACAGTTTTGCCATTTTAGCTTTTCTTTCCTTTATTATTTTGTTACACAAACAACTCTTTGAAGTACACACACACATGCAAGCCAAGTCAGTTACAATTTTCCCGACACAAATTCAGAACATTCATTTATGAAAGCCCCATTAATAATAACTCTAAACTACAATCATTTTCTAAATTTTTACTAACGAATAAAATTAATAAAGTTGTTTTTTTAATGTTAGAATGAGTCTTTCTATACTACAATCCTTTCAGCAGATAAATATAAATTAGTAATTTATTGTTAAACTAACAATTTCTCGGGTGAATTCGATACAGATGTCAAAAACTTCCAACTTTAAAACTTGAAACTGTTGTCAAAACATCACACTCCAAAACTCTACACTCTATTGTCAAAACTTCCAACTCAAAACTCAACACTCTTTCAAGTTGACTTGCACATGACTACGCACATAGCATCCTTTATCCAACTTGTTCTTCTGTTTGTTTCACAAACGTTTTTATTCACCCATTTCATTTGCATAGAAATAATGAGTCTGTATTGCACAAGTGGCCGTCTGTTAGAGAATAGCAAGGCAGAAGCAGAAAATTATCTGTTGATCTATCTGTTTATCTAATTATTTCTGTATCTATCTATCTGCCTATATAATTATCTATCTAGCGATGAGTTGACAACAGAGATTTCAAGTCATTTTCGATTAAAATTTATGTGTTCCAGTTTGTGCAAGCATAGCTGAAGTTAGATTAGAAACGATGAGAAAGACAGATGGGATTAAATGGTTTACCCTTGTGAAGGAGAAGTCTTAAAATGAAAGCATAGAAGAAATCCCCAATCCAAAGATATAAAATCCTACACCGTCTTGGGTCCTGTCTTGAAGCATTCCTTTAAACAGATCCGAGATCCCCAAGGACGTATGACAAACCTGAGAATTAGCAGAAACAGGTATGACGTCATGTTATGTTATATATGTACATATGTTGACATGCAAGCACACACCAACACCTAGAAGAATCATGGGCATCTATAATAGACATTAAAGACCTGATGACAATAGTCCGTTACACAACAAACACAACATACATAGTAACACGTCAACAATAAAACCAACTACCATTTTAACCTTTCTTTTTTTGTTACACAACCAACACTTTGAAGCACACACACATGCTAGCCAAGTAAGTTGATTTTCCTTACACAAATTCATTATATCCACTTATGAAAGCCCTATTAATAATAACTCCAACCTTTTAATCTATCACAGTTAATGTTCAACAAAATAAAAAGTAGTTTAATTTTATATCGTCATACCTTTCCAAAACAGAATTAAAGTTAAAGTGTACTATCACAATCCGGTAAGTAAATATTGGGAGTAAAAACAAAATCAAATTTTCAACAAGTGTTATTTTTACAGTGTTTGCACAATAAATAACACTCAAGATGAGAACAGTAGTCTTAATAATCTAAATAATACAAAGAATCATTCCTCATCTAAAAAAAATTGTACTTTGTTTAAGAATCATGATTATTTTTTTTAATTTAGTCAAAGTTATTTGTAAGGCGTGTTGAATGTATTTTTGAGAGAACTTAAAAATACAATCTAAAAAGTTTATTTAATTATCAGCATTCTTTAAACAAACGAACAGAAAATTTGATAACTGCATTTTTAAATAAATTAACAGGAAAACTCTTTGGTATACTTACGTGTGTACACAGTTTCTAATACATCGATCCTTCATATTGAAACCACTCGACGAGAATACAAACACTTAATTTAAAAAATATAAGAAAACAATAACTGAATGTCAAGAAGGCTAAAAATAAAAGCTTAATTCGTGAAATTTGGCTAAAAAAGTCGATGTTTCAAAAATGGGGGTTCGATTAACTAGAGTACACCTTAAAAATGGTAAATATTGAATTCTTTTTTATATAGAATCTGGTAGATTACTGAGCATTAGACTTCGTTGAAAAAAGATAAAATAAAAAAGATGACAATAAAAAATATACACAGTGGGAGGGTATTGCTTCCATACGTATATCAAGCATTTTTTTTTAAACATATGAATCAGTGAAAAACATTTAAATTTAAAATTTAAAAAAGAAAAAATTATAAAATTTTTCTTTTTCTTTAGTAAACAATAAATAGGTTGTTTTGGTCCACGTCAAGAATCTTCCAATCCTCAAAAAAATCTTTACAATGACGACTTTTTAGAGTTTTCAGTTCTGAAAACGATTATATACTTTAAAAGTGGTGCAGGGAAATAGTTTTCATGATATAAAAAATTACTTTTTCAAAAAATGGGGGATAACTTTTCATTATAAATTAAACGTAAAATGAGCACCCACTTTATGGACACTTAGTAAGGCGGACATTTTTTTTTTTGATGTTTTTTTCTGAATTCATTTTTCAATAAAGACACAGGGACATTAAAGAACAAAAATCAATAAAAATGTTATCAATTCTGTACGTGAGAACGCATACAGAATTGGCCACCAATGATAACATAAAGAATTACGTATTGACCGTTTTTTATGTTTAAGTCAGTATTGAAAACAAAATCTGATAGATTAGTGACCATTCGATAATAATCCGATGAAAAAAGGTGAACATAAAAATACACATACGTGCGGCATGTAGTAATACTTACGTTTTTTTGTTTTATAATCTGCTTTCGGTTAACTTTATCTGCTTTTATAAAGGAAACGATTTTTCAAATGTGATTGACTTTACAAGCTCAACTTAACATTCAAGATGACGAACGGGAGAACAAGTTCGCAGAAAACAAAATTGAAGAGGAAAAATAAAAAAATAAATTATTTCGAAACAGAGCCAATAAATTTGGTGAATCTCACGGATAAAATTAGTATTATTTTATTTAACATTTTAATATTTACATGAGAGAGAACAGATTACAAGTTTCATCTTCATTATTTCTCTAATTCGTTTCCCGTTAAATTGCTTTAATGGTGGAAACTGATAGTTTTTAAAGCCGCCTTTTCGTATTTTTATTTATTTATTTTAGATTCCTGATTTTTTTTTATTATGTTTGAAATATTTAAGCCTAAAGTTAATCTGATTCTACTGCAGTTTACCAAACACATTAAAAATGAAGATATTGGTGAACAATAGTTTATCATTTTTTAAAATAGATTTCCTATTTTTCTTCCTAATTTTCTAATTCATTGCCCGTACAATTTTAAAGAAAACTAGGGTTTGTTTTACTGTACACATAGATTCGAAAAAGTTGTCACAAAACAAATATAGAACAAATAAACGTTATCAAAGGCAAGATAAGTTACTTTTCTACCCAACTGGATATGTTTTTAGTGTTTATATTTAATGTCACATGTTTATTCAGCTCGAAAAACATACAGTGTTTACCGATGTATTGGAAAACTCAAAATGGCGGCCGACTCTCTCTCTCTCTCTCTCTCTCTCTCTCTCTCTCTCTCTCTCTCTCTCTCTCTCTCTCTCTGAGACGGTAAGGTTGGGAAAAGGAGTTATAAAAAAAAAACCACAGTCAAATACGGTTAAAACCCCGCCGAATATATGTCACCCTATGTCACGGTAACATATATTGAGCGAGTTTATAACAGTATTTTGTCTGGGTTTTTTTTTTCATTATTTATAACTCATTTTCCCAAACTTAGTGCTTCAAAGACAGAGTCGGCTGCCATTTTAAGTTTTCCAATACATCGGTAAACACAATATGTTTTTCGAGCTGAATAAACATGTTACATTAAATATAAACACTAAAAACATATCCAGTTAGGTAGAAAAGTAACTTATCTTGCCTTTGATAACATTTATTTGTTATATATTTGTTTTGTGACAACTTTTTCGAATCTATGTGTACAGTAAAACAAACCCGAAAACTACTTGATGAAATTAAGTGCAATTTTTTTTTCCAGAGAATGACATTCCATAACGGATACGTACAATTTAAACTTTTTCAATATTTTCATTTTTTTAATGTCTTGATTAAACTGTACAAGTACTCGAACATCTATTATACATTTAATAAATGAGGAGACAACTCAGTTCTAACTATTGAGGCCTTATAATAAATAAAATCAAATTTTCACGCTACTGAAAAGATACTCATCCGCATGTTTCATAAAATATAACATGGTGGCCATAGGCGATTTTTGTAGCGAATAAAAGTGTCACAGTTTCAAAATCACCGCCTCCATTTTTTCTTATTTCTTTCGTTGCCCCACTCCTTCCCTTACAAGCTAAATACGGGTAACACGTTCGACTAAACACGAGTCAAACGTTCAGCAAAACACGAATGAAACGTTCAGCTAAGCACAAGTGAAACGCATGAACATATATCAACAAAACACCAATAAAACAGGAAATTGACTTTTTACCCTTTAGACGAAATTAATCAACAAACTCACAATCTACTTTGGATTGCATAAATTTTGTTCTAGATTTAATTAGAGTTGTTTGTTTGTTTAATTGGGACCGACCTCACTAACATAATGTTGGCCAAATGGATACAGCTCGTTTTGGCCAAGCGACTGACGCTACCAGTCATGTCAATCGAATCTGCCAGTGCCGAAGGATTCTAGCAGCAGCAGCAGCAGCAGCAGTTGCCTCCTGACACACACCAACAGCAAACTTCACTTCCAGTCTCCAGCACCTCCAGCTCACTCCTGCAACTTTCCAGTCCTTGGTGCCTCCAGCTTTCTCCTGCAGCTTTTCCCTGCACCTCGCTCCTCCAGCCTGCAACGTCGCTCACATCTGGCTCCCTACCGACCATCTACTCCTTAACACTGATCCTCCGTTCTCAGTGTCGTCCGCTCCTTAACACTGACCCCTATGTTCTCAGTGTCCACCGTCCATTCCGGATCGCCTTGATGTTCAGCTGATCATTCCAGACCCAGAGAACAACTCTGAACCACGCTACATCTAGAGTACCTGTTCCAGATCTCCAGACCTTAGCCTCCAGTGATGTGCAACCTTCCTGGC
The DNA here is from genome assembly GCF_053919585.1 of Euprymna scolopes. Classification (NCBI taxonomy): domain Eukaryota; kingdom Metazoa; phylum Mollusca; class Cephalopoda; order Sepiida; family Sepiolidae; genus Euprymna; species Euprymna scolopes. The sequence goes on from NC_136527.1 coordinate 38,578,549, forward strand.
GACCAGCATCCAGGTCCTTCGATTTTTCGTTTCCTGTACAAATAAAAAGCAAACCCTCGTCTTTAACCAAACAACCTGGCTGTCATCCTCCTTTGCTTTTTTTACTGTTTACTTTTTGCCGGTGTCTACCTTGTTGGTTGTTGGGTCGATTGTCTCTGGAAGACCGGCCCTGCAACAAGTGGTGACCCCGACATGATGTTTGACATGGGCAAACAGCTGGCAGAGAAGATGGCTGACAATACAAACGAACCCGACATGATACTAAGACACATGCAGAAGGGAGCGGTAGGCGAGGAAGATTACAATAAAGCCCACATCATCCTTGGACGCAGACCGCAGCTGTTTTTTGAAGAAGATGACATTCCACCCAGACTTGACCAACCAACCACAGTCAAACAGTTCAACTGACTGAACACAAACTCAACATCGAGCTTTTGACTTCATACAAGATGTAAAAAGTTAAGCTCTGCAAGCATCAGCAGCAGCCTTCAAGGCCTGCCAACTCTCTCCGACAACTGATTAAAGAAACAAACCCTCACGAACATCTATCAAACACAAAAGTTCACAGACATTACCAACAACTGCTATGAAAGAAGAGTTAAGCTGCAATACGCACATTAAAAAACTCAACAACTGGCCGTTCGATGATGCATTCAACACACCAGAGACCCAGTCGACTCGAACGATGCAATCAACTTGAACAACCCACACCAACACCATTACAGAAAAAAAATCTTGTGAAACTGACTTCGATCATAGTGTACTACCAATTTTGATTATTATCTCCATAACACCAACCATACAATCAACACGTGCAGACTCACTTGCGCATCACTCAGCACATTCAACCTCATCACTTTGATTCCTCAGGCGCACTACAGACTAAGTTCGTGCAGACTCACTTGCACACATCTCAGCACATTCAACCTCATCACTCTGCAGACACACTTGCAGACTAAGAAAGTGCAGACACACTTGCACTCACACATCACTTTCAACCACACTCTGCAGACTCACTTGAAGACTGACGAACAATTGTGCAGACCCACTTGCACTCACCAATCATCCTTAAGCAACCATGCCAAGACATAAATCTATTATTATTTGATAACGATAATCTTTGTTTCTTTGTCCCGCTCATTCCCTTATCAGCTAAACATGAATGAAATGTTCGGCCAAACACGAGTGAAACGTTTGGCTAAGCACGAGTGAAACACATAAACATGCATCAACAAAACACCAATAAAACAGACAATTGACTTTTTACCCTTTAGACTAAATAAATTTAAATGAAATCAACAAACTCACAATCTACTTTTGATTGCATAAATTTCGTTCTAGAATTAATTAGAGTCGTTTGTTTGTTTCATTGGGACCGACCTCACCAACATAACGCTAGCCAAATGAATCCAGCTTGTTTTGGCCATGTCAGGGGAACTCACTCGGGGAGCAGCGACTGATGCTACCAGTCATGCTGATCAAATCTGCCAGCACCGAAGGATTCCAGCAGTAGCAGTTCAAACCACATTTGCCTCCTGAGACCCACTAGCAGCGAAATTCACGTCCAGTCTCCAGCGCATCCAGCTTGCTAAAGCGCCTCCAGCTCACTCCTGCAGTTTTCCATCCCTTGGTGCCCCCAGCTTCCTCCTGCAACTTTTTCCTGCACCTCACTCCTCCGGCCTACAACCTCGCTCGCACCTGGCTCCCTATCGACCGTCCACTCCTTAACACTCACCCTTCTGTTGTCAGTGTCGTCTATTCTTTAACACTGATCTTCCGTTCTCAGTGTCGTCCGTTCCTTAACACTGACCCCCACCATTCTCAGTGTCCATTCCAGATCGCCTTGACATCCAACTGATTGTTACAGACCTAGTGAGCAGCAACCATGAACCACGCTACATCTACAGTACCTGTTCCAGACATCCAGACCTTAGCCTCCAGTGACGTGCAACCTTCCCGACGACCAGCATCCAGGTCATTCGATTTTTCATTTCCTTTATAAATAAAAGGCGAACACACGTCTTTAACAAAACAACCTGTGTCTATCATCCTTCTTTGCTTCTTTGCTGTTTACTTTTTGCCTGAGTCTACCTAGTTGGTTGTTGGGTCGATTGCCCCTAGACAACCGGCCCTGCAACAAAAGCATTAAAATACATTAAAATACATAACTTATTCAGGTAGGTAGAATAGTAACTTAGCGAACCAAATAAAAGCATTAAAACACATAACTTATCCAGGTAGGTAGAAGAGTAACTTATCGAACCAAATAAAAACATTAAAATACAAAACTTATCCAGGTAGGTAGAAGAGTAACTTATCGAACCGAATAAAAGCATTAAAATATAACTTATCCAGGTAGGTAGAAGAGTAACTTATCGAACCGAATAAAAACATTAAAATACATAACTTATCCAGCGTCACATCACGTGACCTCCTTGTTTACCTTAAATACCCTCTTCATATGAAGAGTCGAGTTCGTCTAACAACTCGCTACACTTCGACGTCTCGTCTCTGACATAAACTGTTCTCCTGTGAATTATTGTTGAAACCTGCCTTATCCCCGGAAAGGCATCTGACCACATACATATGTGGTGGCAGCGGCCAAAAATTCAAAAGAATTCAGCCTCCCTCAATAATACGTTTTACAAACGGAAGCAAATAAGTGCCCATTGACTAGGGGTCGGTGTACGGTAAGACTTTCTACAAAAAAAAAACAACAAAAAAAAAAAACAATTTTTACTCCCACTCATATTACAGCAAAGATTATTAGAAATCTGAACTTTTATTTTCGTTTATTTTTTCTAAAAGAAATTGAATTTTTACACTTTTCCCCCTTGACATTTCTACAAAAAAAAAAAAAAAAACACCCCACATTTCTATTAGTAACATAACATACATACGTATGTTCTTGCCGAACGAATCTTACCTTAAAGCTTAAAGAATTAATTTAATCAGACTGTTTCTTCACTTTTATTTTCTTTCAGATATTGATAGAAAATAACGGATGCCATTTGTTAATTCAAAAGTTTCTTTACTAAACTTTTAAACTATTGAAAGGACGAAAGTAACAACAAAAAAACAACAATTTTTACTCTCACTCATATTACAGCAAAGATTATTAGAAATTTGAACTTTTATTTTTCGTTTATTTTTTCTAAAGAAATTGAATTTTTACAATTTAATTATATGTTGTTGTTCTTATAACAACACACCTTTGAGTGAGTAAAAAAAAAAAAAAAAGTCTCCACCCTGTTCTTTGATTAAAGTTTTCTACGGCTATTTTTTCAACTTGTTCAATTTCACGGTGATTAATTTGGAAACTTTTAAATTAAAATTAAAATAAAAGGATGTCTGCCTTCAGCACTAAACAAAGAATCCTCACTGAACACGAATCAAGAGGCTCGCTCGAAGCCTGGTGTGAGCAGTTATTATACCATATCTCAAATGAAGATAAATTCGAACGCTATTTGGAGGACCTTAAAACCTGGTGCAGTGTCGCAAGTGACATCCCCCACAGAGGCTTCATAACCGATGAACAAGAGGTTAATAGGAAAAGATTCTTGGCGGAAAAAAAAGCCATTAACCTAAAAGTACTACTCGGCTTTATAAGCATCCATGCCCCTGTTGTTAGTAGTACCTTCGTAAAAGGGTAATATTATACAAACACCGTGACAGCGAATTAACCCTAACCCTAACCCTAACCCCCTAACCCTAACCCTAACCCTAACCCTAACCCTAACGCTGTCACGGTGTTTGTATAATAATACCCGTAAAAGAAGAGGCGCACAGTATTGACGAAATCTTTGATAGACTCCGTCAATACTATGATTGTCGTAAATCCGGTACGACCATAATGAACATGTTTAAATTTAAATGTGGCGCCAATGAAACAAGAGAGGCTCTCTGGGAAAGATGCTACTCATTTATGGAAGACAGCTTGATTACAAAATCTTCAGCCATTAAACATTGCGGATCAAAATTAGAAAATGATGAATGCCTAACCCCTACATTACAGAACATCAATGTGATGATCTGGCTTGATGCAATCCATCGAGAACTACCATCCATTGTTAAACAAAGATTCGCGATCACTCTAAGGGACTCCACTCTATATTCTATTAGGGCGGAGATCAGTGATGCTATACCATCCCTATTACAAGAAATAGGGGACAGAGAAGGGAATATAGCATACTCTTCCATCAACAGAAGTAGAAGATCTGGGAACCAGAGAGGTCGCCTGACAAAAAGACCGAAATGTTGCCTCTGCGATGCAGCAAACAGACCAGGTGCAGAGACTCACTACTTCCAAAACTGCCCTTTTATGCCAACATCAGATAGAAGATTTCTTCGATCTAAAATTACTGATATTGAAATCTTATCGGAATCTGAAGAAGACGAAGACTTCGAGTACCACGAACCCAACAGTAGGATGGTCCGAGTTAAACAACCTCAGAACCCCAAAATCAACAAGGTAGATATTGTATCATCACCGTGTATGGAAGTAGAAACAAACAAAGAAAACTCGATCATTATACTGGACACCGGTGTGGAAACTAATTTAATTAGGAAAAGCGAGGCGAGACGTCTAAAACTAAATATCCTGCCCACCATCCACAAAGCTAACATGGCGGACGGTGTCTCCCCATGGAAATAGAAGGGGAAGTACACTTCAATGTTTCGAGAAGGTGTCCAATCACAAATCAAGCCCACTGCTTTCGCTTCGACGGACTTGTAGTTAAGGACCTGAACTGTGCCATTCTGGGTGGCATGCCATTTATGGACAGGAATGACGTTTACCTTCACGCAAACACCAACCACGTTTACCTCGGTGATTGCTGTGATTTCAAATACCTCAATATAAAAAGACACGCTAATGTTAAAGCAGCAACTATATTGCGCGTCCCACGACAGACCTGCCTACTACCTGGTTCCAGCGTTGCCTTATCGATACCACCTGAATACCAGGATAAAATAGTTTCAGCAGAACCTAGATGCAATAACAATCAGGATGAATGGATCCAATGTGATCTAGTGAAACCGGATCATGATATAATAACGCTCACCAACAAGTCCACCATACCCATACTCATCAAACGCCATGAGCAAGTATGTCAGATACGCCACACGACCCAATTATCACTATCCAGTGATACTTTGAAACCGACTCCAATAATTCTTACCAATGATTCCAAACAAACGGACAGGTCAGCAGAAATTTCTGTGGACCCCTCGAACATCCTTAGCCAGGAAGAAAAGACCATCTTCTTCACGACAAATAAGAAATATAATCAGGTATTTTCACCGGTAATCGGATGCTACAATGCAAGATCAGGAAATTTCCAACACAGGATTAATGTTGCCGTATCTCTACCACCACAAAGAAAGGGACGCATTCCATTATATAACCGGACAAATCTAGAGCGACTCCAAACCAAGATTGATGAACTATACGAACAAGGTGTCTGCGTACGCCCAGAAGACATAAACATCACAGCGGAATATGTAAACCCTTCATTCCTTGTTACCAAACCTTCAGGAGGCTTTCGGTTAGTGACTGCATTCACTGAACTGAGCCAGTACACCAAACCACAACCTGCTCTCATGCCCAAAGTAGATGACATCATAAGACATATTGCTCAGTTTAAATTCTTAATTAAAACTGACTTAAGTCAAGCATACTTTCAAATACCCTTGGCCAAATCATCAATGAAATATGTCGGCATCTGTACACCATTCCGTGGTGTATATGTTTATACCAGAGCGGTGATGGGTCTTCCAGGCTCTGAATCAGCTTTAGAACAATTAATGTCCAAAGTCCTAGGCGATCTAATGATAAAAGGATCGGTGGTAAAATTGGCTGATGACCTATATGTCGGGGCCAACACACCCCGGGAACTTAACAACGTATGGGAAGAAGTATTACAAACACTACATAAGAATAACTTGAAGTTATCCCCATCTAAAACGGTTTGCTGTCCAACATCGACAGAAATTCTGGGTTGGCGATGGACCAATGGAACCCTCCAAGCTACAAGTCATCGTCTAAATACCTTGGCTGCCTGCAATCTCCCTGAAACCATCAAAGAAATGAGATCATTCATAGGATCTTACAAATTCCTAAGTAAAGTTATACCTAAACATTCAGATTTTTTAGCACCTCTAGATAAAGTCTGCGCAATGGGCTCGTCAAACGACAGAATCAAATGGACATCAGATCTGGAAGACACATTCCTCAAAGCCAAAGAACACCTTAAACAAGCCAAAATCCTAACCTTACCTAGAAGAGAGGACCAACTACAGATAATCACGGATGCAGCTACAACCTCTGCTGGCTTAGCGGCATCCCTTTTCGTATTAAGAGGAAACAAACCCCACCTCGCAGGTCTATTCAACGCTCGTAAAACATCCAACCAAGCAGGTTGGCTAGCTTGTGAGTTGGAAGCTTTGGGCATAGCGTCGGCTATCAAACACTTCAGCCCATATATAATTCAATCAGAAAACATCACCGAAGTACTCACGGATAGCCGACCCTGTGTACAAGCATATGAAAAACTCCAACGCGGCGCATTCTCCGCAAGCTCCAGAGTCACGACGTTCCTCAGTGTCATATCTCGATATCCTGTCAAATTATCCCATTTACCAGGTAAAAATAATATATCGGATTACGCCAGCCGAAATCCTATCCATTGCGAAGGAAAATGCCAAATCTGTAAATTCATCAGTGCCCTAGAGGAATCCGTGGTTAGAGAAGTCACCGTAAAAGACATACTAGCTGGTCACTCTCCTATCCCATACATGACTCGCAATACGTGGATTCAAGCTCAACAAGACTGTCCAGACTTACAACAAGTATATCGGCTACTACGCAATGGCAGAACTCCATCTAAAAAGAAGAAAGGGTTAACCACAATTAAAAGGTATTTACAACATTGTAAACTCTCATCAGCCCCTGCAGATGGGTTAATCATAGTTATGCGGGAAGAAGCCTTACGGCCTGCTAGACAAAGAATCGTCATTCCCCAAGGGGTATTAGATGGACTTTTGGTCGCTCTACATTTACAACTCCAACACGCCAGTAAACATCGGTTAAAACAAATCTTTAATATGGGATTCCATGCACTGGATACAGATAAAGCCATCAATCGCACCGTAGATAGTTGCCACACTTGCGTATCACTAAAGCAGGTACCAAGTCAGTTCAAAAATCAATCGTCAACAAAACCACCTGACAAAATTGGGAGCTGGTACGCTAGTGATGTCATCAAACGTGAAGGACAACTGATATTATTAGTTCGAGAAAATGTTTCTTCCTTGACACAGGCAACATTATTACTATCGGAGAGCAGTCAATCTCTTAAGGATGGCCTAATCACCACCATATCAAGATTCCGTCCCCCGTCAGGAGATGAAGTAAAAATCAGGGTCGATGGCGCTTCGGGATTTCAAGCCCTACTCACCGCTAGTTCACTGGAATCGTTCCATATTAAAATAGAGGTTGGAGAAATAAAGAACATTAACAAAAACCCTATTAGTGAACGTTCAATATCAGAATTTCATACAGAACTATGCAAATTGAAACCAAATGGTGGCAAAATAACAGACACTGAATTGGCCATAATAATTTCCAATATGAACAGCAGATTCAGAGAAAATGGCTACTCTTCATTAGAAATTTGGACAATGAGAGACCAAATCACAGGAGAAAAACTACCAATAGAATACAAAAGCCTGATTGAAGAGAAACACCGAAATAGATTAAAAAGACATGAATCCTCAGCTAAATATAAGGGCCGAGGCAGAACTACCGAAATAAAAACCGATACTAAAGTTGGAGAGATCGTCTATCTATACCAAGATAGAGTTAAAACCAATGCTCGCAACAAATATATGGTGATGGAAGTTGAAGATCAGTATTGTACTGTATAAAAGTTTACAGATAAACAATTTCGGGGAAAAAGATATAAAGTGAAGAAGTCTGACATTATCAAAGTTGAACAACACCCTAACTACCACACCATTGATCAAAACAATACCGAAAGTGAATACGAAATAGATAGTCCCATACATGTCGAATCCGAATCATCAATAGATGAACAATCGGACTCTTCCAAGCACAGTGACACAGAAAACACACAAGATGACAGTATAGACCATAAAGATCCAACCGAAGAAACCCCCCTGGAAGTAACTCCCGAGGAAATTACTTATACGCGTCGTCCGTCACGGATCCGAAGACGTCCGAAGTTCTTGGAAGAAAATTATATATTATAAATTAGCTCAAACAAGTGCGTAAATTCGGATCATACCCGTACAACACAGAGGAAGAGGAAAGAAGGAAATAAAAGGACTCCGTCACATCACGTGACCTCCTTGTTTACCTTAAATACCCTCTTCATATGAAGAGTCGAGTTCGTCTAACAACTCGCTACACTTCGACGTCTCGTCTCTGACATAAACTGTTCTCCTGTGAATTATTGTTGAAACCTGCCTTATCCCTGGAAAGGCATCTGACCACATACATACGCACGTAGGTAGAAGAGTAACTTATCGAACCGAATAAAAGCATTAAAATACATAACTTATCCAGGTAGATAGAAGAGTAACTTATCGAACTGAATAAAATCATTAAAATACATAACTTATTCAGGTAGGTAGAAGAGTAACTGATCTTGCTGTGCCACTTTTTTTTTGGGGGGGGGTCTCTTAACAAAACTCCCCAAAACGATAAATTGTTATTTTTAATTATTTTGAATGCACCTAATATTTTTTTATTACAAAAGATTTTTCTACTTTATTTTTTGTTGCGGTGAAAAGTGAAGATACAGAAGAAAATAATTAAAACTAATTATTACAGGAATGCAGGATTAAAAAAAAATAAATAAAACGGAAGAAGTTTCGTTTCGTTTCCGAAGGATATGATTTCATGTTTTTGTTGTTACTTCAAGTTCTGCTTCTTGATACATTTAATCTCTTTAATTAATTTTTCTCGTATAGATTAACTTTAGATATTTCTTTTAAAAACAATCAAGAAATAATCGGGAATCTATAAAATAAATAAATAAATAAAAATACGAAAAAGCGGCTTTAAAAACAATCAGTTTCCACCATTAAAGCAATTTAACGGGCAACGAATAAGAGAATTAATAAAGATGAAACTTGTAATCTGTTTTCTCTCATGTAAATATTAAAATGTTAAATAAAATAATATTAATTTTATCCGTGATATTCACCAAATACATCGGCTCTATTTCGAAATGATTTTTTTTTCCTCTTCAATTTTGTTTTCTGCGAACTTGCTCTTCCGTTCGTCATCTTGAATGTTAACTTGAGCTTGTAAAGTCAATCACATTTGAAAAATCGTTTCCTTTATAAAAGCAGATAAAGTTAATCGAAAGCAGATTATAAAACAAAAACGTAAGTATTACTATATGGTGCAGTGGTGCACGTATGTGTATTTTTTATTTTCATCCTTTTTTTTTCTTTTTTTCATCGGATTATTATCGAATGGTCACTAATCTATCATATTTTGATTTCAATACTGACTTAAACAACAACAAAAAAAAAACGATCAAAACGTAATTCTTTATGGCCAATTCTATATGCGTTTTCACGTACAGAATTGATAACATTTTTATTGATTTTTGTTCTTTAATTTCCCTGTGTTTTTATTGAAACATGAAATCAGAAAAAAAGAAAAAAAATTCCAATAATCCTAATGAAAATGTTGGTTTATCGTTGAAAATTTTTCGCTGTCGATTGTTTTTTTCTTTTCAATACTAAAAAGAAAAAAATAATTTTATAAATTTTATGTTTTTAATAGGTACCTTCAAACTGTTGTGGACTACGTCATCATTCTAAACAAAAAACACGACGTCATCAGTTCGTGTGTTTATTGTAATTTCTATGGAAAAGCATTAGCACTATAAAATTTATTTGCAAATAACGTTATTTTACTGTCGTTATTAGTTTAGAACGGCAAAATAAGTGCATAAGTTTACAAAAAGTAATTTCTCATATATTACGAAAAACAACTAGTCCGTGTTAATGATTTGGAGATATAAGAAAAAAGATCGCAAAGAATTCAAAATTTATACATTAAACGATAAATTTATCAGAAATTTCTTAATAAATAAAATATATAATAAAACAATGAACAATAAAAATGTATAAAAAATAATATGACTTACTTTTTGTAAAGCAAATAGATTTTTAGTAATGAACTAGACAGACGATAAAATAAATTTAAACCTGTTCTGTTGAGACATGTATCTACAAATGCTTGTCCTTTTGATTTCAACCTCTCTCATTTTAAATAAATCGAAACGAATTTTTTTGTTTTTCTTTTACAATTTTTATTATCTCAAGAATCATATATTATGAATATATTTTCTAATATCGGAAACCTGTTATATAAAAAATAGGTTTAAACTTCATATCGTGTAATATTTGAATTTTATATCATTTACAGTTTTTTAAAAATAATTATTTTTTAGAATTCGTTTTTTTTTTTGTTGTAATTCAAATAATTATGTTACCGAGAAAAAAAAAAACCCAAGAAAAATTGTTCATTTTATTTTTTTTAACATAATATTTATGATTTTATGTCCAATTTTATTTACAACTTTGAGGTAAGTGAAACAAATTATGGGATTTTTTATATATATATATATATATATATATATATATGTATATATACATATATATATATATATATGTATATATACATATATATACATATATATATATATATATGTATATATACATATATATATATATGTATATATACATATATATATATATATATATATATATATATGTATATATACATATATATATATATATATATATGTATATATACATATATATATATGTATATATACATATATATATATATATATATATATGTATATATACATATATATATATGTATATATACATATATATATATATGTATATATACATATATATATATATGTATATATACATATATATATATATATATATATGTATATATACATATATATATATATATATGTATATATACATATATGTATATATACATATATATATGTATATATACATATATATATGTATATATACATATATATATATATATGTATATATACATATATATATGTATATATACATATATATATATATATACATATATATATATATGTATATATACATATATATATATATACATATATATATATATATGTATATATACATATATATATATATATATATATATGTATATATATATATATACCTTGTTTATATATGTATATATATATATATATATATATATATATATATATATATGTATATATATATATACATATACATATGGGATTTTATATACATATATATATATATATATATATATATATATATATATATATGTGTATATATATATATATATATAACTATTTTTTATTTATTTGATCTTTCCATCTTTAAAAAATGTTGAAATTTTTATCGACCTACATTGATTTTTTTCAGTTTTCATAACACGAAATATGGGGGGGGGGGGTAGAACACCTAAAAAAATCCTCTAATATATTTATCGAAACCTACTTTTAATATGTAAGTTTATTTAATAATGAATAAATATCGAAAATTTCAGGTAAATATGACTATTATTTGATTTTTCGTAGATTTTTAAAACATAGGTGTGTCAACAGCTTAAAACATGTTACTACATAGGAACGTTGTTTTATGCGTCGAAAATGTAAACACGATTTTTGTCTCGCATTTTCATTATTTTTGTAAGCTGTAAAAATTTTTTTTAAATATTAGTTTATTTGAAGCTTCTTTTAAATAGTAAAAAAGTAAGGATGATAATAATAAATTAATTACAGTTACATCGTGTTAGATATAGAGGGGTTAAAACTGTGGCGCACGTTGGGGGTACCTACTGTTTCACAAGTTACAAAAAATCAGATTTTGTTTTCACTACTGACTTAAACATAAAAAAATGGTCAATGTCTAAAATCTTTCAAAATTATAAATATTCTTTACAATGACGACTTTTTAGAGGTTTTCAAAGATGCTGAAAATGAATAAATACTTCAAAAGTGGTGCAGAAAATTAGTTTTTATGACATGAGGAAATCATTTTTTCAAAAAAGGATCACTTTTCTGTATAAATTTAATATAAAATGAGCACCCACTTTCTGGCCACATGGTGATATTTGGGGAGGGGCTGCCTAAAAGCTGTTTTGGTAAATTGTTACTTTCAACCTTAACAGTCGTCTTTACCATGACGAATTCTATAGGTTTTCGGTATGATGAAAACGAATATCACATTTAAAATTGCCACAAAAAAAGTAGTTGTATTGATATTAAACTAAGTAATTATCAGTTATCAGTAGTGGCCACCATTCATAACATAAGGAATTACATTGCTTAATATTTGGAAAACTCGTTATCGTCTTGTTAACTGAATTTTTTCTTTCCAAGAATAAGTTTCTTTTTTCTTTTGTTAAATGTCTTAATATGGGGAACACGTGATGCATGTTGAATACCATCTGATAATTTAAAATGAACATCGGCAGATGACACTCAATGACTTCTATGCTCGAGATTATAAACAAGAAAAAATTCATTTCTTTTGTCTTTCTCATAATCTTTTCTTTCATAACTCATTCCTAACGCTTCGCATACTCTGTCAAAATGGTTAGCTGAAATCATCTTCCAAAGTGTCACGTATGAAATGAACCCCGAGAAAGGAATATTTAAAAAAAAAAAGAATATAGATCTTACCCAACCTAAACAATTCACTTTCACTGGTTCCTTTTCCCCACTTCCAAACTCCGAACAAACTCTAGGCCTTTCCAGATCGATCTGATTATTGTCTGTTCTAGTACTGTCTTTGACATCTGCAAACAATGATACAGCAGATAATTTGTGTCCAAATTATTTGCAATTTTTAATGTCATGCTATATGTAATGATCCTACGATCCATTACCGGCTTCTCCCGTTGATGTTGACTCCTTCATGTAAGGATATCAGTTTGTTCTGTGGTTCAATCACATGCACCTTCTGGTGGTTCTTATAATAAACCAGATCTCCAATCTTAAAATCTACTGACTTTATTTTCTTATTCTTGTTCTCTATCAGTTTTTTCCTAACTTCCTCAAAGTAAAAGATCGATGCATCTCTTTTAGTGCGATCTCATGTTGCTCATCACAATAGTATACTCTACAAGGCATTAATATATAATCTTATGGCAGCATCACGTCTCTGTTTTAGAACAAGTAGTATGGTGATAATTTTGTTGTTTCACTCACATGAAATCTGACAGCTGCCAACAACGGCCAATGATGGAGTACTCTTACCACAGAGTTCAAAATAGACTTTGTAGGGGATGACCTTTCTCTTCCCTGCAACCTCTTTCCCACAGAAGAGACGTTGTTAGCCTGCTTCTGCTTTATCGTTATTTTCATGGCAAATGCTCAGCTGAGCTTCAATCCATGGTCCCCCCTTGCCAAACTTTCACAAAAACACACTCTTTATCTGTGCCTAAACCTAAATGCGGATTCCAGGAAGAAAGCTTCATTCTTAGAATTGCATGCCTGTGGAACTCTTTTCCAATTGCCTGCTTTCCAGCTATCTACAATCTGATTGTATTCAAGTCTGATGTAAACAAGTTCTTGATGAACCATCCTCCTAAGTAATCCAATTCACAAAATTATCACTACTTATATTTACTATCCTATAAGTATATTGACTAATGTATACTCACTAAACCTTATCCTCGAGTGGTCTCCGGGCCTTGATAAGTGGTGATTTCTGTGTACATTCTTTTTTAAATATCCCATAATAACTCATTGTATCTGATCTTTTTTGCTCAAATCCCATGACAACTCATTGTTTCTGATCTTTTTTGCTTAACTGTCATGCATCATTCTATGAAATCTTTCTACTTCTTTCTTTGTTTGGTAATAAAATGACGTCATCACATGATGTATGTTTAGGTCATCCAATGCTTTCTTCATCACTTTGTTAATATTTTCCGACCCATTATTTTTTAATAGCTGGGGTGGTGTCCAAATCTGAGGAGAATTTCATCCAACAACAGATGCACCATGGTTTCTGCCTTCTTATTAGCAACCGAAAAAGCCTCCAGCCAACATACATATTGATGAAAGTCACTATCTCCTAGTTACCCAAAAGTGTCTTTGGGTAGGCTCCTAAAATACTCAATGCCATTTTTATGAAAGGAAAAGGAGGCAGATGGCACTAATGCATTCGAAGTTGTTGCTTCCTCAGATCTCTGGTTTCGCACAGGATACATTTCCTATGTATTCATTCACCTCCTTAAATAAACACGACCAAAATATTTTTGCATGTATTTTTTTTTCCACTACCATTATTGTCATGGTACTGTACTAACACTCTTTTTTTAAGATGCGACGGTACATATAACCTTATCAATAGTTTGTTGTCAAGATGGGACAAGTAATACACTATCTTGTCCACTATAAACTTTTTTTGAAACCACCTCTTTAAATCTAAACATTTTATCTTCCTCTTGTTCCCTTTAATAGAAATCCAACAACGTAGAATGGTCATGCAACCTTCTTATACAATGCAAACTATTTTGGCTCAAACAAAACAAAGTTTATTGCACATAGTAATTCCTATCATCTCTTTCTACTGGGAATCATCATTATTATCTCACATACATTTACAAGTACCATCTCATCTGCGTATCACTAACTTTATGGGATAAGATGTAAATTTGTTTTTAACATATTTATCCTCTCTCAAATCGTAGATTATTTGTGACAGATTGGGGGATCCATATACAGTCTATAGTCTTTCTCAGGATCAGGTTAAGCCAGTATAACCATATCAGTGAGCTTCGGTTTTAGGCTATAAAGGCAAAATCACAAAATGTCGTCACATTAGACCTTGTATATTTCCTCATTAGATGAACTAACGGCTTGACAATCTGAGAAAAATTTTATAAATCGCCGATAATATGACGTCATACCAACGAAAGCTCTGAATTGTCTCATGGTAGCTGGAGTCAAGATTTTATCGATTTTGACTTTGTCCAGGTCTGACTATATACCCTGTTCACTTACTTTGAACCCCAGATACTGTACTTCTAAAACCTCATACTATATAGCTTTCAACCTGACGTTGTCCTTATGTAAGCTGGCTAGTAATACCCTAATTAACGTTACATCGTATCTTAGAATATTAAATATCATCCAAATGCAGTAATGCATAATCTTTCTGTCCCTGTAGAACTATGGACATTCATTCCTGGAACATCCCGGGATGTTTGCGAGTCCAAACGGCATCACATAAAAGTGAAATAAACCCTAGTTGCAGGTGAACGAAGTTTCTTCCGTATCGTTGTTATTCAATTAAACATGAGTTTACCCTGATTTCAGATCTAAGTTTAAGAAGTAATTTGCCAACCTGAATGAGGCTAATATGTCATCAATGACTGGTAACGCTAAGGCAAACTTGTTTGTGACTTTATTAAAGCCCTAAAATCTATGCAAAATCTTTTATTACCTTTTCTAGTAACACTATGAGAAAACTCAACAGTCTATTCGATCTTTCAATTACATCTAACTGCACTATTTCCTCTATTGCTGAGTCTACCAACTTTTTTGTTGCTAATATTTTTTCAATATGGACTCATGCATTGCAGTATGTATATGCATCTCCACACTCTCGGTTCTGCCCAAGTCCTTATCCTCCATAACAATCTCATCATAACCGTCTTATTCTAATCCATGCATATATTGTCATGTATCCTTTCGAACCTTCCCTGTGTCGTGTGCACTAATTCGACTATATGTTTGTAAGGCTTTGTAACAATTCTATAGTAGTTCTCTAAAGAGCTCTTCAATTCTTCCCATGTTAAACTTTCATTGTTTAATATGAGTGTTTATTAATTGTTCGACCAGGCCCCATGTGGTTAAGAGAGCTATCTGACATTTTTCCTCATCCACTGCTCCTGTCATGCTTAAATACTGCTCAACATGATCCACCCATCTCCTATCGCCACCGTCTTTTTTATTTTCCAACAGCGTTGTTTTCCTTAGAAGAGATTTCTCTCTTATCAATCTTCTGAAGAATCCAAATAATATGACTAATCAATCCTCATCTCAAAAATAAAGAAACGTAAAGATTTTTAATTAAATCTTCGAAAATAGAAACAAATTAATTTTGTTAACATCTGTATATATAAAAGGCAAAATGTTTGTGTGTGTGTTTGTATGTCTCGCAAAAACTTTTGACAGGCGACAGATTTTCACGAGATTTGTATCATTTTAAAGCTCGACTCTTTGAACTAAAAATATTGAAAAATTGGAAAAAAACATTAATTCCTTCACCCTCACTGGTACACTTTTCTATAGCAAAAAAATGTTCCTTCATGACAAGTTACCATATACGCATGCCCCCAAATTGTTTTTTCTTGAATTAGCTGAAATATTAAAAAAAAACAACCCAATTTCATCCATAGTTCAGTCAGAAAAAAACGACGTCGTTATCTTTAGATTGCACGTTTTTTTCCGCTTTTTTTAAATTATATTATGCCATTTTTTAATTCTTTTTTTCCATCACTTTTTTTTTTGTTTTTCCGATTTTTAAAAAAAGTTTCAACATCGTTCACTTACACATTCATTTTCTTTTTGTTTTTTCCGATATTTTAAAGAAGTTTTAACATCGGTTTTTGTTCTATTTTAGCATATTTAAACAGAGTTATTACCTCTTTATTTTCCATTTTGTTTTGATTTACCCCCTCCCCCCACACACACCTCCAAACACCCTGGTAATGCAGGGTACCCCCCAGTAGATAATAAATTCAGTTTTACTACATTCAATGTATTTTCTAAAATTTATTTTACATTTTCAGAACTTGAACACGAAAAGGAATTCATTAATGGATAAGAAGGACCTTTCATCATGTGTGATTTAAAAAGGTTTTAAATAATTATAAAGTTCTTCATATAAACTTCCTAACGTTGAATTTATTAGCGTGCCTATAATCATACATTTCATTGCATTCTGGAATAAGATGCAAGTAAACATGAGAGCTAAGCCATACTCTTGTGAAGTATGTGGTTCTTCTTTTGCTTGGAAGTCAACTTTGTTGTATCATATGAAAACACATACGGGAGAGAAACCATATTTTTGTGAAGTATGTGGTTCTTCTTTTGCACTGAAATCAAATTTGTTGTGTCATATGAAAACACATACGGGAGAGAAACCATATTCTTGTGAAGTATGTGGTTCTTCTTTTGCACAGAAGGCACATTTGTTGAGTCATATCAAAACACATACGGGAGAGAAACCATCTTCTTGTGAAGTATGTGGTTCTTCTTTTGCATGGAAGTCAGCTTTGTTGCGTCATATGAAAACACATACGGGAGAGAAACCACATTCTTGTGAAGTATGTGGTTCTTCTTTTGCACAGAGGGCACATTTGTTGAGTCATATGAAAATGCATACGGGAGATAAACCATATTCTTGTGAAGTATGTGGGTCTTCTTTTGCACGGAAGTCACATTTGTTGAGTCATATGAAAACACATATGGGAGGTAAACCACATTCATGTGAAGTATGTGGTTCTTCTTTTGCATGGAAGTCAGCTTTGTCGCGTCATGTGAAAACACATACGGGAGAGAAACCACATTCTTGTGAAGTATGTGGTTCTTTTTTTGCATGGAAGTCAACTTTGTTGCATCATATGAAAATGCATACCGGAGATAAACCACATTCTTGTGAAATATGTGGTTCTTCTTTTGCACAGAAGTCAAATTTGTTGTGTCATATGAAAACGCACATGGGACAAACCACATACTTGTGAACTATCTGGGTTTTTTTCATAGAAGGGATATTTCTTGCGTTATATGCAAACACATACAAAAGAAAATTAGTCATTATAGGAGCAATGAGGCTAATGAAAAAGAATTTCAAAAACTATCTGGTGAATATACCTGGTGAACCAAGTCCAAAAGAAATACCAACAATTGCTCTTCAAGGGACGGTTAGAATCTTAAAAAGATCTTTCGGTTTGAGTAATTAAAGTAAAGAAAGAATATTTGGCAGCTGGTAGAATGCCCTATCCTCTGGAAAAACACAATGATAAGAAAATTAAAACAGAGAGAAAAACACATTTTGTAAAGTGTATTGTCTTTTTTGCACAAGTGTCAAATTTGTGTCATATGAAAACACATACAGGGGACAAACCACTTCATTGTGAAGTGCTTTTTTTACATTTAAGTCAAATTTGTTTCGTCATATGAACACACATAGAAGAAACAATATCTAATGATCTTTCAAAATCCATACCTCAAAATGGTATAGTGCATTACAAAAAAATCCCAGCAGAACAACAACCATCACAAAACCAATCAATTTATAGAGACCTCAACATTGTATACCAGTCTCATGAATCAAGAACAACAGAACTATCTCAATCACGAAAATGTCCAGGCATTTTAATCAAATCTAATTTACAAATATGACAGACATAGATAACAAGTCTGCTACCAAAAGAGTTGTTAAAAATACTCCAAAAGTTTCATTACATAAAATGTGAAAATTCGGCCAAAACAATATCGTGACAAGTATTTTCTGGATTTATTCACCCAGGACTATAAAAATAAGACTAATTGCACAGGATGAAACTTGGGTCTGTAACTGCGATTCAGACACTAAAGCCTGGTTAATGCCTTGGAAGCACTTGAACAGACTATATCCAAAAAAGTTTAAGACTGCAACTTGCTGTTGGCAACGTCATGCTTGCATTGTTCTATTACCAGAATTGAGATGAGAAATTTCCTGGCAAAGTTTACCACAATTGCAGTAGCACATAATGCTTCAGTTTTTAGAAAATTAAAGAAGCTATCAAAATCAAGAGATGGGGCCAGATCAGCAAATATCCCTCTTATGTATGAATTTCTACATCTGCAAAAACTGTCTCCGGAGATGCATTAAACGATGTGAGAAATGTGTAACTCTGATGTTCTTATCTAGAAAAAAAAACTAATAAATGTTCTATTTTCGTTGTTATATGAGAAATTAGACCAGAACATTATGTATTGAATGGCTGTCATAACATATGAGAAATTAGATTTTTATACTTGTTTTATATTTATGTAAAGAAAACATTTTACTTAAAATAATTGATCTATTATCTGATGAAAATACTTTGGTGAACATCCACTGAGCTACGTACACACTTATGTCTTAATCTAATTGTGCCTATACTCATTTTATTATAACTTACATAATATTTGGAAACATCAACAAAACCGTTTCTTTTCCTTTGTCATATTGTATATCCATAGTTACATAAACAAAATGTGAAATAAAATGTACAAAATGTTAGACTTTAATTTTTTTTAATTTAATTTTTTTATTACATTTTTATTTTACATTTGGTGACATGCATAAATGAAACCAGTTAGCATATTATAAGTGCTAATTAAAAGATGAATAGAATTTTTTTAATGAAAAATCGAGGAAAGCGAAATTTTATTACAAAACATGTTTATATCTAAAAGTGTGTGAGTGAATATGTTCAGTTCTCTTGCTAATGTCTAAGAATATGTGCATGAGATGAAGGCGTGTATGCGAGTTATTAAAGATTCCTTTTTGACTGTCTCCAACTCAAGACACATTCTTAAGTATTTCAGCCCAACCAGCTTGAGAAATTCGAAGAAATCAGATTCTGTTACTCAAACTTACTTAACTTAATTTAGCATTTTAATGTTCAACAAAAGTTTTCATAAACGCATAGTTTTTTCTTCACTTATGTTTTTGCCTTTAAGCAACTAAGGTCTTTACTTTATAGTCATTTTTATTATTGTCCCTTACTTGCCGTTATATTCTAGTGGGTGTTGCCCCTTTGCCACGATTCTTACTAATTAAACTCATCAAACAAAAAACTACATGTGTAGTAAAGTACAATAATGATTTGTTGTTTTTAAATGTTTTATTTAAAGGGATATTCTTTTAGGTAGAAAACACTAATATTTAATTAATTATTTCTTAAGAAGGATGGGAATTGCTAAATTGGTTAAACTCTCTTCTATTCATAAACACGTGAGATACTTATTTGCCATATCACGTGACACTTGCATTTCTGATGCATTTGTCTTTCAATCACGAAATAACCTGCAATAATAAAATAGTTCTGTCGATGGAACAGAGATCGTTTCTTTTTACAGGCCTCCCATACCAGCAATATTAGAAACAACTTCACTTTCTAGAAGAAACCCAGCTTCACAAAAGACGCACCCTTTATCTTATACTCCGCAAAGTGATAATCTGTTCCAATTACGAAAATAGCCTGGCCGGTACTCTTAGCAGTTCTTCAAAACAAGTAGCTATTAAAGTTAAAGGCAATAAACTCAACCACACTATGTATG
This sequence comes from Euprymna scolopes, assembly GCF_053919585.1. Lineage (NCBI taxonomy): Eukaryota > Metazoa > Mollusca > Cephalopoda > Sepiida > Sepiolidae > Euprymna > Euprymna scolopes. The sequence continues at coordinate 38,598,963 of NC_136527.1, forward strand.
ATCGGGGCAATGCTGTTATATATTGGTTATCATTGAAGGCACCATTTACTTTTGGGTGTATAACATCAAAAAAAGATTCCGTGTGCATATGATTGTCTCTAATATAAATGGTTGTGTGTTTGATTATCATAAAGGGAATCGTGTGTGTGACATGTATTTTCAGAACCTACCTCTGCTTCTTCAAAACGGACCATCTGGAAATTTCTCATCCTGGAGGGAGACTTGATACCTGTTTGACGAAGATTTATCACTCCAAGACGATGAAATGGTTTTATAGTTTTTATTTCACTTTCCCCAGAGGTCCTGCAGAAGGTGGAAGTGAAATCTGCCTGTGTGGGGGTTCTTCTTCTACACACGTCAGCGTTCGTCTCCCCCCTCCCCAGTTAAGAGGGGGAGACAACGGAAAAACCGTCCATCTTCTTCAAAGCCCAAATCAAATCTCCCAGATCTAGCCAACCCTGACCACGTCACATATACGTAATCTGGTCAGCTGACCTTCGGTTCTGGTAAACGTGTTTACCTCCACGTTTACTCACCCCTCTCTCTCTCTCTCTCTCTCTCTCTCTCTCTCTCTCTCTCTCTCTCTCTCTGTAACAATGCTTGCGATGATAGTTTGCTTAACAAGCACAAATAATATACTCCGTTATTAATAATTAATATATGAGTTGTTGATATGTATATCATAGCAGAAAGGTTAGGCACAGTTTATAGTAGGATTCACAAAAGGGGAGCGATAATCTGGCTGCAAAAGAAAAATAGATAAAAATCACACAGTAAGTTTAGGTACAGTTTATAGTAGGATACCTAAAGCTACAAAAAGTGGGCGATAATCTGGATTCAAAATTTAATTTAGTGAACAATGACACAAATACAATGTCACAAGTGAATTTATAGGAAAAATGGCACAGTAAAAATAGATTAAAATCACACAATAAGTTTATCAACATATAGAATACATAAGGGAAAATACATAAGTAAAAAATGTTTATGTGATAAACCGACATTTATCCAAGTTAATCATTGGTTTTATTTAGTATGTTTGTCCTGTACATATATACCTAACAACTAGTAATATATAGTAACACATGTTCAACTAAACCGTGGCCACTCCTGGCTAAAATTAGATATAAAAACTCATGAATGTACATATACGTATGGAGTAAAATAACTAAGAAATAGAACTATAGTTTTCTAAAAAGGATTCTCGTTTCACATAACATTTTAATAAACAAAACGTACAAGTTGAATTTCATTATCAATTTTCTACATAATTACCAAAACAAAACAATGAAATGAAAAATAAAATAAAAACAATGAAAGGAAATAATTTAAAAAAGAATGTAATTTTCTAGAATAGCCAACACAGCAATTTTAAATATGTTTTAGTTAAGAATAAAATAGTGTGGAAAAATGTAGATAAAATAAATTAAAACAAGAAAAAACTAATCCTATTAGGTAAAAAAACGTAACTTAGATTAACTTTTGTAACATTTGTTTTTATTTATTGTTTCACCTATTTTGTTTATTTATTGTTTCACCCATTTTGTAAAAAACGAAAAAGTTCTGTTTTTATTTCATTGTTTTGATGATTATGCAGATAATAAAATTTAATTTTTATGGTATCTTTTGTTTATGAAAATGTTATGTGAAACTACAGTCTAGTTGAAAGAAAAACATTATTTCATTTCATTATTTACATATAACAAGTACAGTAGTTAAAAAGTAAAGCATTTTTTAATTATTGTTATCAGCAGTTGAGTTGTTTTTTCTTGCTATGAATGGAATGAGAATTTTAACGAAACGAAATTAGCAAGTCCATTGATTTGCTAATTTCTTTTCGTAAAAATTTTCATTCCATTCCATTTTTTTACGTCCGTTCACGGCATCCATCTTGCGTACGACTTTAGTCAAGATGGCTTATTTTAATGACAAGCTGCCCGACTCATCGAATTGGTAAATCTTTTTTTATTATATTTCCTACAAACCTAGTTCAATTTTTATTGTGGCCACTGAAGTTTTCAATTTTGAAAATAATTTTAATTTACGGGTTCGGGGTGGGTAAAAATTTAACTTCCAGAAAAAAAAACTTTTCCATAGAAAAAGTAAAACATTTTAAGAAAATCACTTTATACTTAACTGTCCTAAAACGCTAGAATAGCTCGGATATAGCAGTTTATTTTACATTAAATTTACATGTGAAAATGACCACCACTCTAAATTCTTAAATTGATTTTTTTTGTTTATTTCTTCTCGCCTGGTGGATAATTTTCTAGACTAAAAAGGAACACAAAAAAGAAAAATCAAATACAAAATAAATAAATGTTACCAAATACAAGAAAGTAATTATTTTATCTAGTAAAAAATGTATTAAACTTTTACAAAATAAAAATAATTCGAACTTTCGCATTACATTAAAATAAAAAAATTAAACATGAAACAAAAATATGTTAGTAATTAATTTTCAATTCATGAAACACATTTTGAAGGTCTTTAAAATAAGTTCAAAAATCCACTTACATTTTATATTGGCAAAATTTCAATGTCTTTCGTGTGGCCTCTTTGCTTATGGGAAACTTGAAAACTAAATTTCCCAAGGAATCAAAAATATTATTTACCAAAATAATTCCTGTTGGTATCTTGAGATTGTATTGCTTTATATTGCCATGCAAATCCGTCTTCTCTTATTTAAAATTTGTTTTAATAGACACATAAACTGAAATCAAAGAAGAAATGAGCCAACACATATTGTCGTTTATGTGAAAAGTTTTTAATCTACTAATCCTCTTAATGCCAAACTCATCTGAACAAATACACACATATTAACCGACGAAATTAATCAACACATGTTGTCGTTTATGGGTGTGAAAAGTTTTTAATCTACTAATCCTCTTAATGCTCAATTCATCTGAACAAATACAGACATATTAACCGTATTCGAAGACGAAATTAATCAACACATGTTGTCGTTTATGGGTGTGAAAAGTTTTGAATCTACTAATCCTCTTAATGCTCAATTCATCTGAACAAATACAGATATATTAACCGTATTCGAAGACGAAATTAATCAACACATGTTGTCGCTTATGGGTGTGAAAAGTTTTTAATCTACTAATCCTCTTAATGCTCAATTCATCTGAACAAATACAGACATATTAACCGTATTCGAAGACGAAATTAATCAACACATGTTGTCGCTTATGGGTGTGAAAAGTTTTTAATCTACTAATCCTCTTAATGCCAAACTCATCTGAACAAATACAGACATATTAACCGACGAAATTAATCAACACATGTTGTCGTTTATGGGTGTGAAAAGTTTTTAATCTACTAATCCTCTTAATGCTCAATTCATCTGAACAAATACAGACATATTAACCGTATTCGAAGACGAAATTAATCAACACATGTTGTCGTTTATGGGTGTGAAAAGTTTTTAATCTACTAATCCTCTTAATGCTCAATTCATCTGAACAAATACAGACATATTAACCGTATTCGAAGACGAAATTAATCAACACATGTTGTCGTTTATGGGTGTGAAAAGTTTGGAATCTACTAATCCTCTTAATGCTCAATTCATCTGAACAAATACAGACATATTAACCGTATTCGAAGACGAAATTAATCAACACATGTTGTCGTTTATGGGTGTGAAAAGTTTTGAATCTACTAATCCTCTTAATGCTCAATTCATCTGAACAAATACAGACATATTAACCGTATTCGAAGACGAAATTAATCAACACATGTTGTCGCTTATGGGTGTGAAAAGTTTTTAATCTACTAATCCTCTTAATGCCAAACTCATCTGAACAAATACAGACATATTAACCGACGAAATTAATCAACACATGTTGTCGTTTATGGGTGTGAAAAGTTTTGAATCTACTAATCCTCTTAATGCCAAACTCATCTGAACAAATACAGACATATTAACCGTATTCGAAGACGAAATTAATCAACACATGTTGTCGCTTATGAGTGTGAAAAGTTTTGAATCTACTAATCCTCTTAATGCCAAACTCATCTGAACAAATACAGACATATTAACCGACGAAATTAATCAACACATGTTGTCGCATATGATGCGAAAGGTTTGGGTTCATAAATTTTGTCACTGTCTAATTCATCTGAGGCTACGAGTTTGAAATTATCAAAAGTTTGTTTTTGTAAGCGTACTTTTCGATAACATCTTGTAAACTTTGCCAATGCTAGCTAGGAGATTGGACAGAAGCATACGGGACAAAAGGACACCGGACACACCAAGCATCTAATTAACACAAAACAAATATTTTATTATAATCCCTACAAAGGTGCAATTAACCCAATGTCTTCTTGGAAACAATGGTGAGCGGTGACGACCGGTTGCTTTGAGATGGATGAATGATGCCTAAATCAAGCATGTGTTGGAACTCTTGTTTAGCTGTCTGTTAAGAAATTGGGTCGGAGTCTGCATTCTCCTGCGTTTACTGTCGGACCTGGAGTCTGTATATAATGTGTAACATCATATTTAACAGTATCGTCCGTATTGCGTAATGTTTGTTAAACGTCGAAGTATTTTAGTGTATGCGTCTTCCGTGTTTTTTTTTAATACGACTGGGCATTTTTTCGCTGATTATTCACATATTTCACTGACAGTCTGCTATTGTTATCTATTATTCTCCTGCACTTGACGTCGACAAGTATAACAAAACAGTGTAGAAAAGCATCCCCTAGAATTGTGAATGTGAGTTTTGCCACCGTAAATATTCATCGAAATGTGCATTTGAATAAGGAGAGGGGTTCGCGGCTTGTAAAAAGATCGGTGTCTGTGTCGTTTCTTAATTAGTTTGCTTGGGATAATGCTCACTTCAGCTCTTGTATCGGTGAGAAAATGTATGCCTTAATTCCTGTCAGTGACGTAGAAAGTGCGACGCATACAAAGCCAGCCAGGAGTATCAGTAACATGTGCCGCCTGACCGTGCTGTTTTCTGTCGATTTAGATGCTCATGTAAATGCACAGCGCTTTCGGTATCTCACAGTATTTTGCGCAATAACGCCGATGAAACAAGCATACTTATGTATCATCGCTTTACTCTCGACGAGATTACCTGTTTCGACTCTCAGAACGTCGGCAACAAACATCGTCCTGTTATCGACAATATGGTGTATGCTGCCTCGTGATTAGATTCCGCATCTGACTGCTCAACTCCTGTATGAGTTTAGCTTGATCTTAAGCATCTCTTAGACGTCCTTATTGTCTTCATCCATTCAGTCTTAGTAAGAGAGATGGTCGGAGATGGAGTTTGCTCGACTGGAGAGATTGACACTGTGACCTCCATTATTTTGTTAGCAAGCCTTTGACCAGTGTCGTCTCCCGAGTAGACACGATTTGGGCTCCACGTTGAGCCAGCTTCCTATCACCTTGCTCCTTTTCTTTGGGAACTTAACAGAGGCGCTTTTGTTGTGAATCCGACTTTCGTTTAATCAATTGTGACTTAGAAGTGATCTGTATTCTGTCTTAGCGTGCATCAGATTCCGAATTCACGGCAGTCACCAATTGTAAGATGTCCATGAATTTATATAACATAATAAACATTTGGTTCATGTTTGAGGAATATTAATTTAAATTTTTCCAACATAATTGTTTTCTTGCGTTGAATGTTTATAATGAAGGATTAATATTAATGAAGTGAGCCTTTTGTGAGAATAGCACGAGGATTGAAATTTGTATTTTTGTATAAGTGTGTCGCATGCGGGTTTAAAGTTCATGTGACTTTTTTTTGAAAAACGGTCTGTAAATCCACATACGCGAATGCGTGTGTGTATATGTGTGTATGTGTGTGCGGAGTTATGATTTATTAAATAAAGAAAATGTTCGCCGTCGCTATATTTTAGCGATGTTATATTGAAATGAAAGGTCCGTATTCCGTCTTAGCGTCCATCAGATTCCGAATTCATGGCGGTGTCACCAATTGTAAGATGCCCATAAATTTATAAAACATAATGAACATTTGGTTAATGTGTGAGGAATATTAATTTAAATTGTTCCAACATAATTGTTTTCATGCGTTGAATGTTCATAATGAAGGATTAACGAAGTGAGGATTTTGTGTGAATCGCACGATGCTTTAAATTACTGATTTTTGTATGATAAGTTTGCCGTATAAGTGTGTCGCATGTGGGGTTTATGTTTACAACAAATAGAAATACACAACACCCTCAACGAATGAAAGCATTTGTATGAAGTAGAGAAAAAACCAAAGAATCCGCCAAGACAGGAAGAAGTGCGTGCATAGAGAGGGGCATGCAATCATTAGCGTGGTGGCAGGGGGGCGGGGGGCCAGGCTTCCCCAGCCAAGGTTTCTGGGGGGCGCCAAAATGGGGTTTTAGGGGGCGCACCCTTTGTAGGAGACCCAAGAAAATTTAAAATAAAGACCTTAATAAACACTTTGTTCCATTTCTGAGGCTGTTTGGAAGGAAATCGTCGAAGGAGCTAGGCATGACCCTTTTGCCCTGAACATTTACTTCCACGTTTCTTCCATGTTTATCGATTTGTGCCTCAAAACGTCCCTAGATGATGTTTTTGTTCCATAACTTTTTGATCCTCCAATAAATGCGTTAATCTGTCTTTCGCTATGTTGTGTTCTTTTTCGATGTCTATGTTGTGTTGTTTTCATTATTCGTTTTGCTGTGTAATTCGTTTCATTATGTACGTGATTTGTATCATCCTGTATTGCAACATTAATAATTAATTTTGCTAAGCTGTTGATATTGGATTGCATGTTTAGTGTAATACAACAGTGAGTGACTCGCTCTCCGATCCAGACCTCTCCTCTAGCTGACCTTTCTTCTCGACATGTCCTAAAACAAGTTTAATGATCAAATACTAGAATTTAGCACTGTTTATTGGAGCAGATTAAGGGAAAAAACAAGTCTGGAAGGCCATTTTCCTGCCATCTGGGATTTTGAAGATCAAAATTTTCTCCACAGCGCCCAACCATGGTGGGTACTGCTGACAGAGGAGGGGGATGAAGTTAATACCATCGGTCAGGCACGGCTCCAAGGGGGCATTGTCCCCCCACACATAAAAGATTATTTTTGTTCCATAATGCCCCAGGGGGGGCATACCCTCGGTGCCAAACAGGTGATAATGGTTAACAGTTTCACATGAATATTTTATTGACCTTTATAATTATTAAATAAAGCCTGACCACTCCATCAGTCGGATTGCACTTAATGGACACATATGATAATAATTGAATGAATATGAATGAATAAATGAATATGCTGATTTTATTCTGGTTGGTCCCGAAAAACTGCAGTAACTACAACAAAATCATAAAGTTTGTGCCGAAGAAAAGTTAGCTGTTATATTTGGTAAAAATATTAGTTGCATGTTGCTACAGGTACCCAATATACTGATTAAATTTGATTTTTCGAACATCAAACCTGCAGTTAGTACCAATTGTACTAAGTGTATTTTCAAATTGCAAGAAAGGACCACCTAGAATGGCACAGTTAGTACCATTTGTACTAAGTGTATTTTCAAATTGCAAGAAAGGACCACCTAGAATGCCACAGTTAGTACCATTTGTACTAAGTGTATTTTCCAAACTTGGGGAGGGGACCACCACGGTACTAACCGGCATACTGTCTGACAATGATGGTATGACCCCCCCCCCCTGAATGCCCATCAAAAATCGAGAGAAAGGCAATTCTATAGCATAAAGTAATGCATTTTAGTGCTAAAAATGCATCAACGGGGGCATCTGGAGGCCTTAAAATGGCAAAATTTTCCGGGGCTCCGCCCCGTACGCTGCTGGGGGGCTCATAGCGCCCCCAGACCCCTAGCTGCAGTTTTTCGCGACTTCGTCGTTAATATTCGACTTCACTCGGCCGTTGGGGGGTGCGCCAAATCAGTGATTGGCCCCTGCAGCCATCGACCTCCCACCACGCGTTTGTTCATTCCACACCTTGAGAAAGTGAAGGAAAATTCGGCAAGTCAAGATTTTCATTAGTTAATAATGAATTTTGTAATTATTTGTCAGAAATGTATATTGTTAGTGTCGGCTCACAAACTCCATTTACTGACAAACCCATTAAATTTGTGCAGTGGAAAGTTTTAAAGTTGATCACTGTAATTTTATTCAGTCTTTTTTTGTTGGTTTTTGTCAAAGTAATGCAAATGAGTCGCTTTCTAATTCTGTCAATCATTTCATAAACAAAAATTCATTGCCATTGGAATTTGTTATTTTTTTGAATGTCAAACGAACAAATGGCATAAACATTAACAATAAAATTTATCAAACTACATAGTTTAGTTGAAACATTCTATGAGTACTCCATACGAGTCCATAGACACATGAGCCTGATAGCCAGTTAACTATTTTGCCTGTTTTTTTGGACCAAGTTTCCACGATACAAATCTATGGTTCACCTTAACTCTATAAATAACAACTGTATATTCACAGAGAAATCTTTGGTCACAACTTAGGCTTTCCATATTTTCCATTCCAAAATGAAACTCCAATGGATTCCCAACAGTTGAAAAAGATATTCATCGTAAATTATGGAAATCATTTGCATATTATTTACCCAGTTGGCCACTGAATGTAGTAGGGATTTTTGTGGTGCAATTTACATGTTTAAATAGAGTTTTGAATTGAAAAAAAATTATGTAAGGAGCAAGCAATAATGTGAAAATTTCTTTCTATTTTTCTAAAAGTGTAACAAGTCCACCTTCATAGCAAGTATTGACATTTCCATTGTCAACAAGGACAGCCTTAATAGTGCGGACACTTTAAACTTGTGTAAAACATCAGCCACTTGTTCCACAAGAATAGTACCATTATCAGGAAGAGCCCTGTGTGTCAAATATTCATTCTCCTTTGGTGTCTCCTTTGTCATTGTCAAGTGGTGTTCAAGTCTTTTGGCTTTTTCAGAATATTACTTCGATTTTCCTCCACTGATTCCTTGTATAGTACTGTGCCCCTGTCTGTTCTTCCATTTGTGGTGCCATCTATATGTTTAAATAGAGTTTTGAATAGAAGTTCATTTTGGTGTAAGTTTTTCTAAAAGTGTAACAAGTGCACCTTCTATTGTCAACAAGGACAGCTTTAATAGTGCTCACACTTTTAAATTTGTGTAAAACATCAGCCACATCGTCAGAACAGTACCATTCACTCTCCTTTGATGTCTCGTTTGTGATTGTCAAGTGACATTTAGTGATTATACAAGGCGTTTCGGTCCTTTAGCTTTTTCTCAGAGTATTACTTCCATTTTCCTCCACCGATTCCTTGTAGAGTAGTGTGTCTTTGTCTGTCCTCCCATCTACTCCAATACAAAGAAGATTCTACACATTTTCATTTTGTTTTTCATTGAATTTCTTTTTATTTTAGCTTTTGCTCTATCAATTTTGCATTTATCTATATAGATGTTTTTATATCTATATTATGCATAAGAAGGTCCATAGCCCTTGAGAATACATTGTTAAATTATAAGATCATCTGGGAAGACAATATGACTGCTTATAATCTTCTTCATCATAAATGAGTAGGAATGGAAAGAAACATCATCCTGAACATATGATGTTCAATTATTGGTGATTATATCCTCATTCTCTTTTGTTGGTTTAATCACTCTCCTTTCTTTCTACATTTTTTATGTTCATTCCCGTTACTTAATTTTGATTTTTTAAACGTTTTTTTATATATATTTTTTATGTTTATTTGCTAGAGTTATTTAATTTTTTCTTTAGAAACAATAATTCAGCAATATTGTTGCAAGTAAAACAAATACTGTATACACTTTAAATAAGGTTTTTATTAGCACAAAAGAACGATGCGTCGGGTCCAACGTCAACACTATCAAGTAACATGGCTGACACTACAGAGCTAGTGCTTCGGCAGGGAGAGTGCTATTGGGAAGTTTCGTATCCATACGAAACACAATACAACATTCTCCCCTCCATTAAATTAGAAAGTATTAGTGTATGAAGGTGGGTTGATCACAACCAATGCAAGGAATGTAGTTAAATAGTTCAGGTTCGCAATGTACAAAATTCACTAATTCAGCCAGCACAAGGAGTGCAATTTAATAGTTCTGATGCGCAAAATAAATTTAATCAACATTCACTAAACTCTAGAATCAGAAATTCAACTAATCTGCTGGTCTTCTACTACGTTTTGACCATCGCAAAACAGGTGGTTCTACTGGTGAGGATGAATTTTCCTCTTGCTGATCTGCTGGTGTATCATTACAGTTTTCCGAGTCATGTGGGTGATCGGTGAATTGGAAGTCTTTCAACAGGGCCAAGTCATGTGTAGATACAATCATCTGCCTACCCTCGTTAGATCGAAAAAAGGCGTAATGGGGGTTAGCATATAGAAGTTCAACCTTATCAACTAGAGGTTCATATTTAGTTAACTGGTTGTGTCCCGTATTGAAACAAAACCAGATTCGGTCATCCAAGACGGTACCGCTGTCCAAGACACTGATCTTCTTGCGTGTTTAAACAGGCGCTCATGAGGTGTCTCATTTGTGGCTGTGGATATTAAAGACCAAATGGAATGGAGGGTGTCTGCTTCCCAGTGTTCAGTCGGCAAACCTTTGTCTTCCAATACTAATGTAATAGTGCTCCACACTTTTCCATTCATTCGCTCTACTTGACCATTCCCCTGCGGGTGATATGAGGTGCTGTAGCTGGTGGAGATCCTTTGTTGTGCATATAATTCTTGTACTCAGCACTTTTGAAACAACTCCCGTCATCTGAATGAACTTGGCTGGGCATGCCAAATATAGAAAACAGGTGGGAGCAAGATTGCAGTAAACTCTGGGTACTTGTGTCTTTACAAGGGTATACAAATGGAAAGCGGCTGTATTCATCAACTAATACTACTCTGTATTCATCAACTAATACTACTAACATATACTTATTTAGAGTAGAGGTTTCTGCTCCTTACGAAGACCATCCTTGTAATCCCAGGATGGCACAAGGATCGATGCAAATTAAGGGGGTTGTTGCTACTAGTCACAGTAGCGCAAGAAGCACGTGTCAATGCGTCAGCTACAAGATTATTCTCACCAGGGCGATAGATTATGTCGAAATTGAAACATGAAAGCTCCAATCTCCAATGGAGCAATTTATCATTTTCTATCCGACTATGGTGATTTTGGTCGTTAACAAATTTTACTGATGTAATAAGTTTGAAGTGCTTCCCCAAGAGGTAATGTCGCCAATATCTAACTGCTTCTATAATGGCAGCCGCTTCCTTTTCAACAGCTAGATAGTTTAGTTCAGAGCCGTGTAGAGTTCGTGAGAAAAAACCAACGGGTCTACCATTTTGGTTGAAGACTCCAGAAAGTGTACAACCAGAGGTATCAGTCTCCAACTCAAGAGGAGCATTCTCGTCGATAGTTTTTATAACAGCTGATGCAATATCTAGCTTTAGACTGTCAAATGCATTTCGAGGGTCCTGGTTAAGGCGAAATAAATTGGTCTTAATAAGAGGCGGAATCTTATCAGAATACCTACGGATCCACTTTGAATAATACGAGAAAACCCCCAGGGATCGCTTGAGTGATTTGCAGTCAGTTGGATAAGAGAGTTCTTTTAAAGGCTTCAACCTCTCGGGTTTAATTTGACCGTTGGGTCCAATGATATAACCCATGGAGCTCAGTTCATTCAGAAAACACACACTTTTCTTTATTGTACGTAATTTTCCGTTTTTCTGTTACTTTGATAAATTTCCTCAGATTCTCATCGTGTTGCTTCTGACCCTTTCCACAGATGAAAATCTTGTCCAGGTATCCAAAAGTGTCATGTAAGTCCTCAGAACTAATAATTTCATCGACAATTCACTGAAAAAAAGAAACTCCGTTTGTAAGCCCAAAGGGTGTTCGGGTGAGTTGATACAAACCGGAGTTAGCTTCAAAAGCAGTGAAGGGTTTGTCATTCTCATTGATGAGGATCTGGTGATACGCATTTTTCAGGTCGATTGTTCTGAATACATTAAACTGAGCAACCTTATTTACTACGTCATCCAGCCGGGGCAGGGGGTAGGCATCAAGGCGTGTGTACTTATTCACAGTCTCAGAATAATCAATGACCATTCTCTTTTTCTGATTATCGGATTTAACCACGACCACTTTTGCCCTCCAGGAGGAGTTTGAGGTTTCGATGATCCCATCCTTTAAAAGGCGCTTAACTTCTGAGGCAATGAACTTACTATCACTTGAGCTATAACGTATTGACTTGGTGGCAACTGGTTTGCAGTTCTTTTTTATAATAAAAATCCAAGTCCAATGTCTCTTCCTTCCCGAGGGCTGCAGCGGTTGGTTCCCAGTATAATTCTGGTGAATACGATTCCATATTCCTCGTTGCATTGTCCAGCGCTCGGGCCTGGTCAAACATAGTGTCCAGGTCGAGCGTTTTATTTTCCAACAAATGCTGGCAAATGGTATGGGACTGAATTCCGGCAATAAAGGCATCCCAAATCGATTCATTAGCGTATATTGCTGCGTTGACGTCCCTAAAACTCGTAATACCTGAAGATACTCATTCAGACCTTCTCCCGGTTACTGACGCCTCGTGGCGAGTAGATGTCGTGCATATATCTCATTTTTTGGTTTGATAAAGAGTTCCTCCAGTTTAAGACAGGCTTCTTCATAATTTCCGCAATCGCTGACATATTAAAAAATATGCGGTGAAATAAAATTTATCAGGACCGACAACTTGTTGAGATTTTCCTGGGGTAATGCCGCTAAGAAAATATTTGAACGTAGCAAGCCAATGCTTAAATTCTCGCTCGGCATTAGATGAATTAGGGTTTATGTCCAATCGAGAAAGCCTCAGGGCACGATCTATTTTTATAATCTTTTACTTTTTTTTAACCTTTTGTGCTAATAAAATTGTTGTAAGTAAAACAAATACTGTATACCCTTTAAATAAGGTTTTTATTAGCACAAAAGAACGATACATCGGGTCCAACGTCAACACTATAAAGTAACATGGCGGACACTACTGGAGTGGTATACAGAGCTAGCGCTTCGTCAGGGAGAGTGCTATTGGGAAGTTTCGTATCCATACGAAACACAATACAACAAAATATATGTATTTTTTGTTTTAAAACTTAAAAAGTTTTGTAAATACATTTTTTAAAAAATCTTGCTCGTGAACATTCGAACATGTCTGCTATTTGACGTGTTTACAAACAACCACCGCCAATGTCAAGATCAAACAACCGGTGTCACTTGAAATGTTCGCCAATCTTTGTCTTCTGCTACGGGATATCTAATCTTTACTTGATCCTTTTTCTTTTATGAATGATGGTGTAAACGTTAGCGAAAGAATTCTTTTATAATCCTGAAAAAAAATGTGTGTGTGTGTGTGTGTGTGTGTGTGTGTGTGTGTGTGTGTGTGTGTGTGTGTGTGTGTGTGTGTGTGTGTGTGTGTGTGTGTGTGTATTATGTACGGGCAAAATGAATGCCGATGCTGAAAATGTATAAACATTTACTCCTCCCATTACTTAAAAATTCACCAAAAATCAGGAAATTAAATGAAATTTTCAGTCGCGGAATATAATATTATTTTTATTTAAATCTTAGTGGAAATGTATTATTTTGTTTAAATAAAAAATACCTTTACTAAAGTTATTGTTTTCAGTAGTAAATAAAAAGCGCAAGGATTTATTTTTGCTTTTTTATATATAAATAAAGCATCGTGATTTGTAACAATAAAAATAAAATAAAACAATGTTTTCAGAAACATTACAAAAAAGCCCCTAAAGACCATATTAATGAATTCTATTACAACTCGAAGAAATATGTATTTCTCGAACTACCGATATTACCATTGAATTAAGCATTGTTTATTTAATATTTTCACAAAAATAAATTATAATTGCAAAAAATATTTCTACTTTTTTTTTTAATTATAGCTTTCGCCACGTGTAATTTTTTTCTCCCCCGTATAGCTATTAAATTTAGTAAACGGACAAGCACCAGATTAACTTTAAGCTTAAATGTTTCAAACACAATAAAAAAAAAATCAGGAATCTAAAATAAATAAATAGATAAAAATACGAAAATACGGCTTTCAAAACTATCAGTTTCCGCCATTAAATTGCACGTGCAACGAATTAGAGAATTACTAAAGATGAAACTTATAATCTGTTCTCTCTCATGTAAATATTAAAATGTTAAATAAAATAATATTAATTTTATCCGTGATATTCACCAAATAGATCGGCTCTATTTCGAAATGATTTCTTTTTTATTTTTCCTCTTCAATTTTGTTTTCTGCGAACTTGCTTTTCCGTTCGTCATCTTGAATGTTAAGTTGAGCTTGTAAAGTCAATCACATTTGAAAAATCGTTTCCTTTATAAAAGCAGATAACGTTAATCGAAAGCAGATTATAAAAAAAAAAACGTAAGTAGTATCGATTTTTGTGCATTTGCAGAATGCGTTAAAAATGTAAGGGAGATAACTACATTTACTAAACAAATAATCCTAATGAAAATGTTATTGTTGAAAATTTTTCAATGTTGATTGTTTTTGTTTTCAATATCGACTTACACATAAAAACCCAACTTCTTTATCGTTTAACAAAGAAAAAATAATTGTATGAATTTTAAATATTTTTAACTAATGTTGTTTGTCTACCAAAAAACTATAAATCTTAAATGTTTTTCATTGTTTAATGTTTTTGTTTTCACCTTTTTTTTTTCAATTTTCTCAGTGGATTATTATCATTAATCTATTATTTTGTTTTCAATACTTAAACATAAAAAACAACGATCAATGTCTAGAATCTGACGTAAAGCAAACAAAAAAAGTTTTTACAATGAAAACTTTTTTAGTTTTTCGGGTGTGCTGAAAACAAATACATACTTTAAGAGTGGCGCAGAGAATTAGATTCCATGATATGAGGAAATTACTTTTTCCAAAAGTGGGGATCACTTTTTTTATATAAATTTAATGTATAATGAGTGGTACTAGTAGTGCAGTGCACATATTGATCACTGCTGAAATAATGTTATTTTTAGAAAGCCATTCTTAACATGGGGAGAAGAGGGTATTTTGTAAATTTCTATATTAAACCTTACAATTTAATAAAAACAGATATCATAAAACTTTAATTGAACTTGAAAATCCATTTAAAAAATAGTGCAGATCAATAAGTGTATTAGCACTAAATGGGCACCCACTTTCAGGCCACACAGTGATAATTTTTTTGCGGGCGTTTTGGTAAATTGTTACTTACTTTCAACCTTAAAATCACTTTAAAAGTGACGATTTCTATAGTTTTTTGTATGCTGAAAACGAATATCCCATTAAACTTTGTCGCAAACAAGTTGTTTTCCGAATATTACACAAAGTAAAAAATATGCCACCACTAATAACATAAGGTATTACATTGCTTAATAATCAGAAAACTACTTTGCAGCAAAAATATGCATATGCTTACACATACAAAAATGGTTACCACTGATAACATAAGGAATGGCATGTATCTGTATATAGATTGTTCTCTTTTTTCAATTCTTTAATGTCCTTGGGCTTTATTGAAAGATGAAATTTTAAAAAAAAACAACTTTTATCTCCATAATAATATCTAGATTGCCATAATTGGAAGCTCATTTTACATTACATTTGCTACCTTTTTAAAAAGTACATTTTTCATATCATGAAAACTATATCTCTGCACCACTGTTAAAGCATATATTCATTTTCAGCATCCCCGAAAAATGATAAAAGTCGTAATCATAAAAGATTTCCGGGGGGGGGGGAGATTCTAGACATTGACCAGAAAAACTTTATAGTTTATAATGAAAAAATTACGAATTTTAAATGATTCTCACTGGTTTCAAGTAAAAAAAAAATGCTCGACACATGCATGGAAGTGTATATTTGTCTCTAATCCACCAGATTATAAAAAAAAAAATCAATATTTACAATTTTTAAGTTGTGTTCTGTTTCTAATACAAAGTTATAGTAAATCGATCCGCATTTTAGAAACATCGATTTTTTTCACCCAATTTTTTAAAAGCGTTTTTGATATTTAGTTGTTTTCTCCTTTAATTAAATGTATTTGAAACTGTGTACACGTTTAAGTATACCAAAAAGTTTTCCTGTGAATTAATTTCGAAATGTGTACACGTTTAAGTATACCAAAAAGTTTTCCTGTGAATTAATTTCGAAATGTGTACACGCCTAAGTATACCAAAAAGTTTTCCTGTGAATTAATTTCGAAATGTGTACACGCCCAAGTATACCAAAAAGTATTCCTGTGAATTAATTTCGAAATGTGTACACGCTTAAGTATACCAAAAAGTTTTAATTTGGAAACATGCTTAAGTATACCAAAAAGTTTTCCTGTGAATTAATTTCGAAATGCAGTTATCAAATTTTCTGTTCGTTTGTTTAAAGAATGCTGCTAATTAAAGAAACTTATTATGTTGTATTTTTAAGTTCTCTCAAAAATACATTCAACAAACCTTACAAATAACTTTGACTAAATTAAAAAATAATCATGATTTTTAAACAAATTACAATATTACGGTTCTGAATTTTTTAGATGAGGAATGATTCTTTGTATTATTTAGATTATTAAGACTACTGTTCCCATCTTTAGTGTTATTTATTGTGCAAACATTGTAAAAATAATCCAAATGATACAAATAAATCACAACATTTTTTCTTTACATATATTTTTTACATGTCGAAAAATTATTTTTATTTTTCCTTTTAATAATGGAGATTCCATAATCACTTACGGGATTGTGATAGGACCCTTTAATTTTAACTCTGTTTTGAAAAGTGAAGATGACATAAAATTAATTTTTTTTGTATTTTGGGGACATTAACTGTGATAGATGAAAAGGAAGTTATTTGGCTCACATGTGTGTGTGTGCTTCAAAGGATTGGTCATGTAACAAAAAAGAAAGGAAAGAAAGCCTAAAATGGTTGACAGTCACTTGTGCAATCATGTTTGTTTCGATTTTTGAAAGAAAAAACGTACTAAAAAGGCATCATTTCTCGGATTAGCATGAGAAGAAGCTGATCATTTTCTGACATGTGCAAAATCATCAAAATGGTTTCTGGTTTCCTCCCAACAAAAATAAAATTTCCTCTCAAATCATAAAAAACTAACAAAAATGATTTCTCCTCCCTCCCTCTGTCCACAGCCAACTTTTTTGTGTTAGGGGTGTAAAAAATTCCCTTAAAATTTACTCATTGAATGTCATGTTATGCAATAAAAAATGCAAATTGAAATCATGAGAAACTAACAAAAATTCTTTGTCTTTCCTCCCTCTGTTCACAGCCAACTTTCTGCATAGGTTAAATGGCTTTCTTCAAAAAGGAAGAGCAAGATGGGGGAAAGAAAATTAAGAATATGCAATCAAAAATACAAATTGACTAATTCTCTTCGGTTCTAATTAAAATACATGACTACTTTTACAAAACTTTAAAATTGACACCCGTTATACACGTTGGTGGTCAGTCCTAGCGTGATCTGATCACTGTTATAATGGGCCAATTTTCTATACGATATGCTATTGATACTCTAAGCCAACTCAATAGCACTCAGATCAGCTCCTATGAATTAGGAAAATAGTCGGCACTTGCAAGTATTGAGTGTCAGTATATTTGGAAACATACTCGAGCCAACTCGAGGTGACTTTAAAGTTGTCATGTACGGTTTTGCTCTGTGATCCTTCCAAACTGATGTCTGCTATCTTATTTACACTTTCAAAACTAAGTTAAAGAAGAATGATGGAAAACGGAAGAGATTCAATTTGACATTCGTTCAAAATGACTAAGCAGTGTGCTAGGGGGAAACAATAAACCCTTATCATTTCATACATATAATTCTTTTGTTCATCAAGCATAATAATCGCAGTAATGTTACAAGCCACTTAGCTATTTGGCAACCCATTCTCAAGATGATTGGTTGGTATTGTTCATTATATGCAATCGAAACTTACAACTTACAAACTTACAGCAATTTCTAAAACCAATAAAAATAATGCATGTATGCAGATGCTGGTGTTTTAACATAATTTTCTGTGCTGACATAACTATTGATTAAATATGGGCATCATCTTCCAGAGCTATATACTCATCAAATATTTTTATCGTTCCTAAACCAAAGTACATCCTCACCTCATTTTCCTTAAGCCAGTAATGGTTTAGTATCACATATTTCTTACTGAAACCTCTGCTCCTCTATAATTTTTTATCAATTCTAATCAATTCTATGTGCATTGGTACGCCCTTGTTCAATAAAACCTAATTATCTACCTTGCCTTTTCTTTACTTTAGTTTTAAATCCTAGTCCTCTACTCTCTATTTTGTTTCCTCTTTGGCATCTGTCTCCATATCTTAGGCGACTAGCTGGATCATAACCTTAACTAGAATCTGCTGCCTCGTGGGACAAACCCCCATGGAGTTATCTTCATATTCCTTGCTTTCATTAACAATAATTTTGTTGACTGACCAGTATTGCATAAAACTATACTAATTTTCTTTTTTGAATTTGATTAATAATAGATGAGTTGGATATTTAAATAAAAATCAACATGAGAAATTCATTTTAACCACATGAAATATCATTTTTCAAATTTATTTTATATTTTCAGAATTAGCAGCCATGAAAAAAAAATGAAAAAAAGTTAATGGATAAGAAGGACTTTTCCTCATTGGTAATTTCAAAAATGTTTAAAATAATTTTACATTTTTTCATATAAATTTTACTAACCTGCCTTTGATCCTACACTACATTGCATATACATTTTGTGGAATCAGATGTAATCAAACATGGCTGATAAAGGATATTCTTGTGAAATATATGGTTCTTTTTTTTGCATAGAAATCAAATTTGTGAAAAAACATATGAAAATTTACTGGAAAATATCTTTACTGCAAAATTTGTAAAAACATGAATATCCAAGCCTGTAGCAAATCTTTGGAACATTTACCAAAAAGAAAAATTGGAAATAAGTCATACACTATCCACTGTGACTTCGAATTTCCTAAGTTACATAGCTAGAAAATGGGGCTATTTAGCCTGACATAGTGATATAGGACACGAAAGTGAATGTGGCAACCCTAATTGAAGTAAGTGTCCGTAATGACGCTGGCGTTAACATCTGGTAGAGGTGAAATAACAAAATACCAAGGACTTATGTACGACATAAGAATAAACTTAAGAGTGTATCAATAATACTAAGGCTAAGGAAAAAGAATTTCAAAAGCTATCTGGCGAATATGTCCGGTAAACCTAGAGGAAAATATACAAAAAAGATGGTTAGAATCTTAAAAAGGACCTCTCAATAGGACTAAGTAAAATAATTAGAAAAATTTTCGCATCCGGTAGAATGCTCCATCCACACAAAAAAAACAAAGTGATAAGAAAATTAAGGAAAAATAGACAAACCAGATTCTTGTGACGTATGTGGCTCTTTTGCACAAAAGTCACATTTGTTGCATCCTATAAAAACACATTCAGGGGACAAACTATATCCTTGTGAAGTATGTGATTGTATTTTTGCATGAAAGTCACATTTGTTGAAACATATACAACACATATGGCAGACAAACCACATTCTTGTGAAATTTGTGCTTCGTCTTTTGCACAGAAGTCAGATTTGTTGAGACATATGACCACACATATGGGAGACAAATCACATTCTTGTGAAGTATGTGGTTCTTCTTTTGATCGGAGATCAAATTTGTCAGATCATATGAACACACATACGGGAGACAAACCACATTCTTGTAAAGTATGTGGTTCTTCTTTTGCATGGAAGTCAAATTTGTTGAGGCATATGAGAACACATATGGGAGACAAACCACATTCTTGTAAAGTATGTAGTTCTTCTTTTGCAGTGAAGTCAAATTTGTGGTGTCATATGAAAACACATACAGGAGAGAAACCACATTCTTGTGAAGTATTTGGTTCTTCTTTTGCACGGAAGGCAAATTTCTCACATCATATGCTAACACATACGGGAGATAAACCATATTCTTGTGAAGTATGTGGTTCTTCTTTTGCACAGAAGTCATTTTTGTTAAGGCATATGACAACACATACAGGAGACAAACCACATTCTTGTGAAGTATGTGGTTCTTTTGCACAAACATCAACTTTGTTGAGGCATATGCTAACACATACAGGAGATAAACCACATTCTTGTAGAGTATGTGGTTCTTCTTTTGCACTAAAGTCAAATTTGTTGAGGCATATGTCAACACATACGGGAGACAAATCACATTCTTGTGAAATATGTGGTTCTTTGTTTGCACAGAAGGCACATTTGTTGGCGCATATGACAACACATACGGGAGACAAACCATATTCTTGTGACTTATGTGGTTCTTCTTTTGCACAGAAGTCAACTTTGTCAAGGCATATGCAAACGCATACGGCAGACAAACCGCATTCTTGTTAAGTCTGCTGTTCTTTTGCACAGAAATTGCATTTGTTGAGACATGAAAACACGTACGGGGGACAAACCTTATTCTTGTAATATATGTGTTTTTTTGTACAAAAGTCAAATAAAACAGATATGGAAAAAAACACATTCTTGTGAAGTATGCGTTTCGTTTTTGGCAGGGAGTCAAATTCTTAGCAGGGATACTAAAAAGAGCTCTCGGTTTGTTTTTCTATAAGGCAGGGAAATATTGGCAGTTGGTTTTGCTGCCACATACACAGCATTACAATCTTCAAAGAAAGAAAATTAAAAGAGAAACACAATATTCTTGTGAAATATGTGCTTCCGCTTTTGCACCAATGTCAAATTTGTTGTGTCATATGCAAACACATACAGGAAATAATACCAGGTAAACCAAGTGCAAAGGAGATTCAAACAATTGCACTTAAAGGGACGGTTAGAATCTTAAAAAGATCTCTCGGTTGGAGTGTCTTAAATAGCAGGTGTATGTTTGGCAGCTGGTAGGATGCCCCATCCCTGGCTTAAACAAAATGATAAGAAAAATGAAAAAATAGAGAGAAATAAACCCTATGTTTTTTAGGATTTGTTTGTTTTTACAGGGGTCAAATTTGTTGAGGCATATGACTACACACATGGGATACAAACCACATTCATGTGAAGTATGTGGTTCTTCTTTTGCACAGAACTCACATTTGGAGAGTCATACGAAAACACATGAAACGAAATTGGAAATTAAAAGACGTTTCAATTATACCAGTCGTCATAGGAGCAACTGGCGTATGAAAAAGAACTGTAAAAAGTACATAGCAAGCATACTCGGTGAACCAAGTGCAAGTGAAATACAAACGATTGCACTGAAAGGGACGGCTAGAATCCTGAAAAGATCTCTTGGTTGGACTCACTAAAATAGGGGTAAATGTTAGACATCTGGTTGGATGTCCCACCCCCTAGAAGAAAAAGAAAAATCAACAAGAAAGTGAGAGAAACCACATGCTTGTGAAGTATGTGGTTCTACTTTTTTATGGAAGTTCAATTTGTTTCATCATATTAAAACACATGCAGGTGGGAAAAGTGATAACCCTAGTTTTAGTAAGCATCACTTATGAAAATATCAAGGACTTATGTACGACATAAAAAATAAAATTTAATCTTACAAATGATTCAATAATACCAGTCATAATAGAAACAACTGGGCTTATGAAAAAGAATTTCAAAAAATATCTGGCGAATATATCCGGGGAACTAAGAACAAGATAAATACAAACAATTGCAGTTGGAGGAACTAAACCAATGGAACAATGTTTGGCATCCAGTTGTGTACAGGAAATAAACTTCTTGTGATTCTTATGTGGTTCTTCTTTTGCACAGATACCTCCACATTGTATTCCAGTCTTATGAAACAAGAGCAGAACAACCTCTATCATGCAAGTGGGCAACCATTTTAATCAAGCCTATTTTACAAATATGACAGAATTAAAAAAAACAAGTCTGCTACAGAAAGCACCTAAAAGAGTTGTTAAAATACTTCCATTATTGAAAATTGGAAAAAAGGGCTAAACAATATTGTGACAAGTATTTTCTGGATTCATTCACCCAGGACTATATAAGTTTGAAATACACAGAAATAGTGCGAGTGAGTCATTTGCTATCGAGCTGTCAGGTTCTTCTAGAGGACGGCTACTATACAATGGAATACAATGTAATGTGTAAATATATCCACATGACAATCTATAACATGTTGAATATTGAATGCTGCAGAAAGTCATGGGAACAACACTTATACTTCATCCGCTACAATTCCTAAAACTATGTGCATGTAACCGGAGCTGTAAAACCTGACATAATTGTATTAGACAATAAGTAGGAAGTCACAACCTTAGAAGTTAATGTCTTGAATAATATTGGGTTAAAAAAGTGAGAGTAAAAAATAAAATACCTGGTTTATGTACGACCTGAAAAAGTGGAATCTTTGAAAAATCTTTATTTTTTTAATTATAAATTAGACAAAAGAACTTTAAAAACTACCTGGCAAATATAACGGTTAGAATCTTAAAATGATTGTTCGGTGGAAATGTATGAGATAAATGATGAATTAAAAAGAGACAAACCATATTCCTTTGACGTATGTGGTTCTTTGCAAAGAAGGCACATTTGTTGTGTCATAAAAACATACGGGAGACAAAAGAACTTTTATAGAACATTCAAATATCTATGTATTTCATATAGTTAAATGTAAGCCTCATTGATTTCTGAGAACTTCGACTGTTGAAAATTGAAACAAAAGAGAAAAACTGTGTGAAATATACTAACTGGTTTAATGAAAAACCTTAAGAAATATTTTCACACAATTCCTAGAAAACCAAACTTTATCAATGAAGCGATAACAGAAATAATAACTTATAAATATCTATATATTCTAATAAAATCACGTGTAAGTTCCAGAAGAATCTTTTCAAACTAACTAAAATGTATGGTTAAACTAACAATTTCTCAGGAAAATTCGACACTTTGTTGTTAAACTTCCCATTCCAAAACTCGACACTATTGTTTGAAAACTTCAAACTCTAAAACTCAACACTCTTTCAAGTTGAGTTGCACACGACTATGTATAAAGCATTCCTTCTTCTTACACGTCCATCCACAGCAAGAAGTTAAATGATAACATTTTAAAAAGTTAAAAACCATATTTTTGTTATGTGTATGGGCATTCTTGTGTTAAAAAAAACTGTCATGCAAAAACGTGAGAAACGAATACGATACTTTGATTATGTTAATAATTTTAGTTTAAAAACTAAGTTTTTATTCTCGTTTAAATCTTCAAAACCATCCAAAAGAGCTGAGATCACGCCTTCACAGTTTTTTACTGTTATTTTAAAATTTAATACATCTCAATAAAGCTTTACTTTAAAATTTAATATATTTCAATAAAACATTTTATATCACCTATCCATGTCTTAATAATTTTTAAAAATTTAATACATCTCAATAAAACATTTTATATCACGTTTCCATGTCTTAATAATTTTAAAAAATGTAATACATCTCAATAAAACATTTTATATCACGTATCCATGTCTTAATAATTTTTTAAAATTTAATATATTTCAATAAAACATTTTATATCACGTATCCATGTCTTAATAATTTTTTAAAATTTAATACATCTCAATAAAACATTTTATATCACGTATCCATGTCTTAATAATTTTTAAAAATTTAATACATCTCAATAAAACATTTTATATCACCTATCCATGTCTTAATAATTTTTAAAAATTTAATATATTTCAATAAAACATTTTATATCACGTATCCATGTCTTAATAATTTTTAAAAATGTAATACATCTCAATAAAACATTTTATATCATGTATCCATGTCTTAATAATTTTTAAAAATTTAATATATTTCAATAAAACATTTTATATCACGTATCCATGTCTTAATAATTTTTAAAAAATTAATATATCTCAATAAAACATTTTATATCACGTATCCATGTCTTAATAATTTTTAAAAATTTAATACATCTCAATAAAACATTTTATATCACCTATCCATGTCTTAATAATTTTTAAAAATTTAATACATGTCTTAATATCTACTTAAGTTTTTCCCATTTTATCATTTTTATTTCCATAAAAATGTTTATTGTGCAATATTATTTTTAATTACGAGGGACGTTCAATAAATCATGACCTTCACCCACTTCTTGTTGTAGAAATGTTGCATATGCAATGATTTATATCTCTATGGTTCATGTGGCAAATTACAACTCTGAACTAATTGTAAATTCACATATGTCATGAAGTCTGTAGCAGCAGCACCTTCATCTGGTTACTATTCATCTGTCATTGAGTAGGCAACTGTAAGCCATGATGAGGCGACGTTGTTTGAAGATCCATGCTTGACTATTCACTAAATCGTCGAAAAGTTCATAAATAGTGCAGGGTCTGTTTACATTATCTGATGGATTCCTAGGTTGCTGACGACTTTCCAAAAGCAAACCCGCATCGAGTATCATAGTGTGTGGAAGCAGTATTGACTCTAAATGTGTTCAGCAGAAAAACAAGTTTTATGGTAATATTAATTTACAAGCATCCTCCTTTTGCATGTATATCCCTCGTAGAAGAAATGACGACATTAGGTTTTTGCTAGTCTTTCTATATATAGCGCCTGGTATTCCCAAATAGTTACTAATCTTGTACTGACCATGCTAAACGTTGCTTAACTTGACTGAAATAACGAAAATTGGTGTGCAACGTGATTATGACATGTATGTGTCGGTTGCTCTAGGATGCATTTTGAGATATGCTAAGATTATGAGTCAAACGTTTTCATTGGTCTATCACTGCGATAAAGAAATCTGATCCTCTTACCAAAGGCACATGTTATATAGGCTTTTTTAATTTGACTTAACGTAATATTTTAATGTTCAACAAAAGTTTATACAGTTTTTTATAAATGCATAGTGTTTTCTCACTTGTGTTATTCCCTTCAATCGATCAAGTTCTTTATTTTATAGTCGATTTAATTATTGTTCCTAACTTGTCGTTTTTGACCTCTTTGATTAAACTTAACGAACAAAAAGTATACATGTAGTAAAACACAATGAAGATTATCTGGTTTTCAAATGTTTTATTTAAAGAGAAATTGTTCATGGGAGAAAAAACTTATACCTAATTAACTAATTACTTTTATTCAATTCTTCAAAGTAAGTCTTAACAATGGAAATTGAGAGATGTAGACGACCAAACATCGAGAGTTTTTTTTCTTATATTTTCAGACACATCTTGCCTGTCCTCCTTCCCAATTAAGACTTCTTTCTTTGTCATATCATGTGACACTTTCATTAAAACGCCACCTATAGCTTTTCCGTTTGCTGACAAGTTAGTCTTAGATGTATTACTCTCTTGAGTTGGAAGCATGTTTAGTTTCAGAACAGTTTCTGACAATTAGTTGTTCTCAGTAGACAGTTGTTTTGTATAGGTTTCTGACTTTATGATTTTAGAGCCAAACAACAAAAGATTCTTCTAAGGTTGCTAAAAAGGATTAATTTTTCTGATTGGTTGGTATCAGAACGTGAATTAATTTGATTCGTCAGTTCCTTGCTGCAGTGTTTATAAGTAGAATCTCCCAACTGTGAGGGACCATACCCTATTATGAATAAAAAAGTATTGCGCCTTCTATTTTTTATATAATAGGGAAATCATTTTCGTTCATTTTTAATTCTGTGCAAAAATGCATATAACCTTTAATATTTAACTATACATAACAAAAATAGAAATCATTTGGATCTTAAAATTTGAGCATGTAAAAATAAACCATTTTTTAAATTTTTTTCAAATGTCAATATATATATATATATATATATATATATATATATATATATATATATGTGTGTGTGTGTGTGTGTGTGTGTGTGTGTGTAGAAAAGGGAAAAACATTTTTGTGATAATTTTGTTACTGTGTAGCATATGTCGGGTCTCGTAGCAGTCATTAAATAAATAAGACTTTCTTATAATTTCTCGGTATAATTTATCGTCTATTGTTTCGGATTCTCTGTGTATTAATATCATTTTTACCGGTTTAGAGCGTTTCTTGCACTCTCCGATTTCAAATGTTAATAGTATTTTGTCAATGTATCTCAATTGACTCATCGTAACAAGTTTTTCTTATGAGTAAATTCTATCCCCCAAAACCATGATATTTTGCCAAGATCAGTGATTTTGAATTTTTATATAATCAGTTCTTAACATCGATCAACATTATATCACAATTTGATGCGATTAAAATGTCATCGACCCATAAAACCAAAAGCAGCATTTATCGCATTTGTTTTTGGTATATAAACACGGGTCAGTTGGTCATTAATTAAATTTTTGTTCAAACATAATCGTGAAATACTGTATTCCAACACTGGGCGCTTTGCGTTTGACCATACAGTGATTTGTTAAGCCTCCACACGCAATTTTTAATTTTAATTTTCATTATGAATTCCTTTGTATCGCCATACTTCACACAATAAATAATGTAAAATTTGTGATCCGAAATAAGTAGATAATGCCTGGAATAATGGATTTACAAGCAAAATGTATACTTGTCTTTGACCTTCACCAATCGCTTATTATAATTATTGCTAATAATAGGAGAAACCTTTTCTGTGGTCTATGGACGGGGCTTCCCAGACAATTATGTTAGGCTAGTGTGCTCTTCCATGTGGACGCTGACTCTTTAAATCCCTCTTTCTGAATCACGCGTCTCATTAACCCATTCTGAAGTTTTGGCCCTTAATTCATGTACGCTTAGTCATACATGTGACAGAGATGACAAAACATGTGTCCCTGGATATCCAACAGAATAAAGACATTTAATAGACATGAAAAGACAAATTCCATTAAAATATAACTGCCAGAGATGAATTTGTTCATTTTTAATCTTAGTTAATTTTTTTTAGTTAGAAATGTTCTTCTCTTAATACAATTGTTTCGATTCTCTAATTATTATTCATATAATTGTGTTCAAATTATATTTCGATCTATGCATATGAAAAGTGCCAATTTCACACAATCACGTTGTCATAAGCTGGGTGGTACTGTTGGCACTCCCTTAAACCAGATAGCATCTAAGATGGTAAGACCCAAAGACGTCCACTCTCCAAAAGAATGATGCAATACCCGGAAGTAAATACCATACACATCATTATGTAAAGCAAGATGATAACGGCCACTGTACAAGAATTAAAGATTTCGGATGACAAAATAATGGTTTAGACGCTTGACAACGTTTCCATATGTTTATATACGTTCAAAACACAAGCATGCAAAACATGTAAAACAAAGAAATAACTCGGTTGCAAAATGTAAAATAATAAAACAATTTTGTTGACAAAAACAAAGATCGATGTTTTACATGCTTCCCACATCAGCAATATTTGACCCAACTTCAATTTCTAGAAAAAAATCCAGATTCATAAAAACGGTCACCCTAATCTGATAACCTGAAAAGTAATAATATGTCCAATTATACATATGGCCTGGTCGGGACACTTAGTAGTTCTTCAAAACAAGTTGCTATTAAGGTTAAAGGCAATAAACTCAACCACACTCTGTAAGATCGAGGCAATGTTTGTGATGATAACTTCCCTAACATGAACAAATAATATAATCCGGTAATAAGCTTAATACATGAGTTGCTTATATGCATTTCATAGCAGAAAGATTACGCACAGTTTATAGTAGGATTCACAAAAGGGGAGCGATAATCTGGCTGCAAAAGAAAAAAATAGATAAAAATCACACAATAAGTTTATCAACATAAAGAATACATAAAGGAAAACATGAGAAAGTCAAAGTAAAAAGAAAAATAAATCCACATTTAAAAGAAAAAAATGTTAATGCATTAAACCTACATTTGTCTAAATTCACCAGTGGTTTTATTTAGTATGTTTGTCCCTGTAGTGAAGTAGAAAAAAATAAATAAAAAAAATATATAAGCCACAGCTGTTCCTTCCAAAAGGTCGAGCTCTTCAACGTCCAAAAATAATTCACCGTCATAAAAAGAATTCACCGTCACTTCTTCCAACCGTTGTTTCACTCTCTGCGCTCTTCGCCTGCTAAAAAAAGTACCGTTTATATGCTGCCCATTTCTCCACTTATGCAAATTGACTATCAACCAGAGCCATCTAGTTTTCCATTTCTCCAAACAGCCAATTTGCAAAGGGGGACAACTCAAACCACAGTCCCGTACTTATATACCCAACAATAAATAATATATAATAACACTCTGGCGACTCGTGGCTAAAATTTGTGGGAGTTCCGATTCAGAAAAAAAAAATCCGGTACTTATGTATTTTTTGGAACATTATTATTTTGAAAGCCATTCTTTACAATGTAAGGTGGTTCTTTCGTAACTATTCTATGCTTCCTTCTAGCAATTTAATAAAATAGATATCGTGAAACTTAGATTTATTCTGTAAAAACTATTTAGAAGTTCCAAAAGACCCAGACTTGGCTTCGCACCCTTTAATAATTGCCCCCTCCTATATCGAGCTGAAGTCACTGAACTACTTCCTTTGATCATATGCGCCATGCTTCAAGTGCGTAGGGTCCTTGCTGATTAATCCGAAAGATTCCAGTTTTATTTTAACCGTATCTGTAGATAGTATGTCTTCATTAACGTAGATGTCATCAATGTAAGCTGAAGTAGATTTCACTGTCGTCTCATCTTACATCAAAACAGTTTTAATGATATTAACGCCATTATTAAGGTACTACGTTTAGGGCAAAACCTAAGCGTGTCAAATAGTATCGTTTTTCCTTGATTATCACTGTATGAAATGGCCACAGTGACTTATGGACCCGAATCTGTAGTTAGGCTCTCTTCAAATCCAGCAGTGTTACATTACTCCCTTTCTGACACCACTCTCCTAGTTTAGTAGCGCACACATCTGCATTTCCGGTAAATGCATCAACATGCTGATGCAATTCTCGATAATCCATTACGGGTCGAATTTTGTGTTTAGTCGGTTGGTCAATAGCCATGAGCGGAATTAATCATTTGGGTGGTCCTAGACGTTCTTGTGAGTATGGTATTACCCAACCATTATCAATCCACGTCTTAAGTTCTTCAGATGAAGCCCGATTCTTGGTAGTCACGGGATACTCTGGAATAGTATTGCATAACAGATCTGGCGATTACATCATAGAAAAACTGCACTTCTTTCCCTCTTCCAAGCAATATACCTCCGCCTGCTCTAATCATGACACATCCGTAAGCTCTTCTGGCGTCAATTCCAAATAATAAGTCGTATCCAAGGGATTTTTCTTGCATCAGCAGGACATCAACTTCAGCTGTGTCACCTTTCTCAGTGCAGATTGTGACAATCCCTATACCCCAACATGCTTGGGATAAGCCATTAATGGTCATGATCTCCACTTGTTGCAAACTCCATCTCTGACAGCGATCTGCGCTAACTAGTAGACACGAGATGTTCTCAGTTCAAAGTGCTGAACATTGCACACCATTAATGTTGACACCGAGAACAGGCAACACTGTGTTCATTGTTTGGCAAGGGGCAAGGGTGACGACAGTATCTTGTCCTAGACTAAGTTTCCCGAACAGTTACGAGATATGTGACCCCCAAATAATTGCAGTGAAAACATTGTAGTGTTCTGTGTGCTTGTGGATAAACCTTCATCGTACCACTTTGACCCCGGCACTCCTGAGCAAAATGGTTAGCGCCCCAAAATTTTTAGCAGACAGGGCTCTCACGCATAGCATTAACTGGGAGGGAATCCACATTGTCTCCATAGGGTTTAGATGTTGCACGACTAGTGCCGGTTGCTGCTGTAATTGGTTCTGATTCCTTAAGGATATTTCACATTGGGCCAATAACTCGTCCGTTGTTATATACGTGACACTTGCAAAAGTCTACTGACATCCTCAGATCAGCCCACCAAAAATGGCACAGCTTAAGATGTGTCGTTGACACCACCAAACGGTGCTGATAACTTCCGTAAATCAGCTGAGTAAACGCCCACCGTTTCATTGGGACATAGTCGCCGCAAAGTAAACTGTTGTCATGCAACAAAAGGATCTGTACCAAATGCTGTATATAAGCTCTGGTTAATTTCTTCCGAGTCAGGTTCATCCTCGAGTTGCTGGTAGACTGCATAGGCCTCTTCAGTTAACCTCAACGGAATGACTGTTGATGACTTCTTTATTTTGCAAAATTTGCAAATAGGGTCAGCCTTCTCAACCCATTCGACAACAGACGGCCCAGCAGTAGATTCATCAAATTCCAGTATTAAAAGAATGTCGAATCTGTCCATTTTTTGTTGTCACTGCTTATCACTTGAAAATAAAATAAAAATAGACAGATCAAAGGTAGATTATAAAATGAAAAAAAGGGAAAAAGTTACGATTATTAAAACGTCCTCTTGTTGAAACAACACACGAAAGTCCTTTTCCCCCTTTCTTTCCTCAACTTGCAACAACTCCTCGTGTCTTCAATATTTTCTTCCACCGTTCGTTCTCCGTCCAAACTGTCCAACAAAAACCACAAAACTCGACCCTCATATACTTTAGAATTCGTCCCTTTTAACAGTTATCAAGTGTGAACACATATGCAAATTAATGACATACGTTCACCAACCAGCGACCTACAAAATTATTTTAAATTGTTTTTTCTTCTTTTCGACATTTTCTACATTATCATTTTACACGCTAAGCAAACAGGAGGTCGTTTACGAGAAACATCCACAGCTTCCCGAAACCTCAACTTTCCAAAACACAAAACCCAGCCTGATTTCCGCCATCCGCCGTATATTTGCTGAGCTCCCGCTGGCGCTTGTGGAAAATGCATGCTCCCAGTTCCAGATTCGTATCGAGCGAGTGATTGAGGCTGAAGGCAGCTACATTGAATAGTCAGCTTTACTACATACTCAAGTTATCTTAATTGATTTTTTTCAATAAAAGTTAACTTTTTTGTGTGTGACAATTTTATCGTTCCACCCTATAAATATGACAATATCATTAACCTTAGATTAATAGATGAAAATCCATTCATATGAGAATATTTCCAATATTGGGGATCGAGTTACTAAAACGTTTTATTAGAAACTAGGTATGACCATAATAAAGGCGGAAATTTCGACCCCACCATAACAATAATGATAGTAAAAACTTGTAAAATAAAATTGATTCATTGTAATTTGTACAGTATTCTCATCAAGAAAAAAGAATCTAAAAAAATCTCATATTTTATTATTCTCCGTAAAATCGTTTAATTTTCAAAGAATTCCACAAAAATCTAAAAACAGGAAAATTGGAACCGCGAGTTATTTCTACAATGAAAATAACGTGATTTTTAAAATTCTATCAAAAATCAAACAATCAATTTCGTTAATTTTTTGCAGACTTATTTTTAAAAAGAAAAGCCGAACTATATATGAACTGAGATAATATAAAAAAATTAAAATTTTTTTGCCCCCCACCACCACCACCACGTGATCATATCAGAATTTTATTTAGGGCGGGGATTCGCATCTTAGTTTTTCACATTTTTTAAAAATTTTTTATTACATTTTCACCCCAAACAAGGCACATTGCCACTTTGGTGTAGGGGGCTACTATCAGGGGAACTATGTAGGGATTAGGGCAGCGAGATGTTGGTTCACGTTGCATGTCAGTACAGTTGGGGAAGCAGTGACCTGGAATGGAATTCCAAAGTCTAGCAGTTCTGGGGAAGAAACTACTGGAGTAGAAAGATCTTTTACATCTAGGGATCTCTACAGTGTGGGGGTGGGATTTTGCAGCTTGTCGGGTCTGTCGAGGGTGTTCACGTCGTGGGGGCACAAGTGCTTGCAGTTCATCAGAGCATTCACCATTATAATACTTGTAGAACAGGCAGAGGGATGCAACCGTTCGACGATGGGACAGAGGCTGAAGCTTTGATGCCAGTTTAGGGCCTATCAGATTTGCGACTCTCTTTTGAACCCTGTCAAGGAGCGAGAGACTAGTAGCCGATGCACCAGCCCAAATATGACAGCAATACTCCATACATGGGCGAATAGTGGCCTTATAGAGGTACAGGATACTTTCGGGTGTTAGAAGTTTTCTAGCACGGTAGAGAGAGCCCACCTTCCTCGCAGCGGCCCTGGCAATGCTCTCGATGTAATTGTTCCAACTCATGTTTCCTGTGAACGTTAGGCCAAGGAGCTTGAGAGACGTACTCTCAGATAAAGAGTCGTTGGCCATTGCTATAGGTGGTAGCGAAGGTTTCTTGTAATTATTGAATGAAACCAGTTTTGTCTTGGCAGCATTGAACGTGACCATCCATTTTTGTCTCCATTCCACTACTGATTGGAGGTCATCCTCTAGTGTTTCTGCCATTACTTTAGATATATGTTCATTATTTTCCTGTCGTGCTTGCTATAGAGTGTGGTGTCATCAGCATACATACCCATCTCAGAGGCAATTTTGTCGGGGAGGTCATTTATGAATATCAGGAACAGCAGAGGTCCAAGGATAGATCCCTAGGGCACTCCCGCATTTATATCATATTGTTTAGATGTACGACCGTCGAGGACAACCTGGATTTTTCTCTTATCTAAGAAGGATTTAATTATGTTAAGTATTCTACCAGTGATACCGTATGATCTAATCTTCCTGAGGAGACCCTCATGCCATACCCTGTCAAAAGCCTTAGATATATCTAGAGCTACCACTCTGCCCTCTCCCGCCTTGTCCAGTGAATGGTGCGTTCAGAGATTACAGTGAGGATGTCTGCCGTGGAACGGGCTTGTCTAAATCCATATTGTTGGTCGGCCAGAAGTTTAGCATCTGTAAGGTGCTGGACTAGAGCATGGTTAATTAAGGTCTCAAATATTTTGGCAAAAAGTGGGAGGAGGCTAATAGGGCGATAATTTAATGGGTCAGTTCTTTCGCCAGAATTCTTGAATACTGGTACCACAGAAGCAGTTTTCCAATTTCCAGTTTTACATATGAAAATATACTGAAATGATGAAATAAAATATATTAAATTTTGGGTCGAAAACGTTGCCGGTTTATACGATTTTTATCGATTTTTTCGGAAAAATAGAAGTTTGAAAATTAATTAAAATTATTAAATTTGGAAATTAATTAAAATTAAGTTTTACAAAATTAAAACAATTATTTACCTTTGACAGTTTTTAACTGTTTATAATTTTAAAAAATGTTCGAAATTTATTTTTATTGAATGATTGAATTTTTCAAGGTTCATGGCTTTGGTGTTAAAGAAAATTTCATCAGATAGCGACGTTCATATCAACAAGCAACTAATCATTTTAATGTTATTTTGAACTACTGCTTTCTTGTGTAGAACAGTGGAACAGGAACACAGACATTTCAATATTTTCACAAACAATAATATAATTACAAAAATTAATGTGGTTTAATGATAAAAATTCTAAAAAAAATGTCGCTTACATGGTTTCAAAAAAATCACATTCATTTCAAGCCACGTGTGACACTCGGTGCCCGGAAAACTCGTCTCCGGAAAACTCGTCTCCGGAAAACTCGTCCCCTTTCGCTAGGTAGGAAAACTGGTCCCTTATTGAATAAATATCGATTGAAAACACATTTTATGATCGTTCTTGAAGGAGATATTGTTTTTTAAAATAGACTATAGCCCCTATAATATTTTTTTAAAAAATATTTTTACTTGTTCAATGTGTTTTTGTTTTTTTTTTAAATAAAATCGATTGTTTAAGTGTCCGTTTTCTACCTAACTGGCTAAGTTCTTAGTGGTTTCACTTCTTTTAAAGCGTTTATTATGTTCATACAAAGTTAATTACAAATTTTTTGTTGTTCTTATTTTAACGATGTTTTTTGGAGTCATAAAAACAATAATAAAAAACAAAACCAAAAAATTTAAAAAACAGGGAGCGATTCGATTCTTAGTTACTTTTTTGTTTTGGTTTTTTAATTATGATAGTTTTTTTGTTGTTATGTTTTTGTTTTCTCTCATACCAAATGCACTCATGCGTTATTTAAAATTATGATTTTATCAGTTATCAACATTTATTGTCGTCCTGTCAAATTTTGCAAAAATTAACTAATAAATTAAAAAGGAAATATTTTTTTTGGCGCGAGAGATGCTATGTGCTAACAATCTCTCATTAACTAATTTTTAATTTTTTTAAATTTTTACTTCAAAATTCTAAAATAAATCATTAAGAGAAAAGGTAATCACTAAATAAATTTATTAATCAATTTTATTGAAAACTCTGCTATCGTTTATCAAGAATCTTTTTAATTTAATTTTTTGTTGGTTGTTTTTCGGAGGGAGATATAGTTTTTACCCCCCCCCACTCTCTCTCTCTCTCTCTCTCTCTAAATTATATTTTAAAAATATTAAAATTTATTATTTTCTTTTTAAAACCAAATCTCCCTCAGTAATTTCTATAATTTTCTATTTTTTAGCGATTATCAAGACCCCTAAGATGTGATACACCGGACATTATTTCTCGTTCTCACATAACACTCGACATGTTTTTTGTTTGTTTTCTGTGTTTTTTTTTCTTTACCGAATAAACGATTCCAAATAAATTAAACAACATAGTCGGCGAGGTAGAAAAATCGATTTTACCCTTTTATAAAAAACAGTAAATAAGTAAATTCTTTTTATATTAATATAAAAAAAATGCAGTCTCGTTTATGAACATAATAAACGCTTTAAAAGAAGTGAAACCACTAAGAACTTAACCAGTTAGATAGAAAACGGACACTTAGAAAATCGATTTTATTAAAAAAAAAACAAAAAAAAACATTAAACAGGTAAAAATATTTTAAAAAAATATTATGGGGGCTATAGTCTATTTTAAAAAACAATATCTCCTTCAAGAACGATCACAAAATGTGTTTTCAATCGATATTTATTCAATAAGGGACCAGTTTTCCTACCTAGCGAAAAGGGACGAGTTTTTCGGAGACGAGTTTTCCTGGGACGAGTTTTCCCGAGACGAGTTTTCCTGGGACGAGTTTTCCTAAATTCGTGACACTCTGTTCATAAAAAATCAGTAATCTTAAACTTCACGAGATCCTCTTTTAGCTAAGCCTGCATAATGAACACTCGTTACAAGAAAACAATTAAGTTGGAACGATTTGAATTAATATTCCTAACACGTAAATAAATGTTATTTCATCTTAATACTTTGATTTTGAGTTATTTGTCAAGTGTTGTTATTTTCTGGAGTTATTTCTATATTTTTTATTTTATGTATGTAAGGATGTGCCTTGATGGAAACCTTCTATTAATCGGTAATCTCATTAAATTTACCTTTAACGGTCCTGTGGATACTCTACTACTTTCGACCTCAAGAGATTCCTGCACCTGCAACCTCGGTCTCAAATATTGATAGATCCCGATTATGAATGGGTGAACAAGTTAGTGACACTACAGCCATTTCCTACGAATTTGCACCAATTCAATTAGTCCTATGGGATCACATTCGAAAAAAATAGTTATACATTTTGTACATTCATCCCACAAAGCAATGGCAGAGCTGAGGCAGCTGTCAAGCATATGAAGAGGATATTAACAACAAATGTTAGCCCCAACGGTTCACTGGATACGGATGAAGTGGCAAAAGCATTGCTACTCCATCGCAACACACAACCACCTGACATAGGTACGTCACCATCAGAACTTCTATTCGCTCGTCCCCTGAATGACCACATACCAAACCCCACAAAATTTCGCCGTGAATGGTTGGAACTCGCTGACATGCGCGAGAGGGCCATTAACCAGCGTTTCCTCAACAACATGAAACACACTGAAAACAGGCAACAACTCAATCCACTAAGAATTGGGGAACATGTGTCAATTCAAAACCAACATGGACACAAACCACTGCGCTGGGATAACACCGGCACGATTGTTGAAACTCTCCCCCACAGACAATACCGTGTATCAGTTGATGGCAGCAGAAGAACCACACTCCGAAACCGCCGTTACCTTCGCAAAATAAGCACGGATAGCCGCAACCTGGCTCATGATGACACCCTACCAGATGACCTACCAAACAGAATCAGGATCCATTCCCCACAGTCACCTACAAACTCAAACCCAGTACGCCCAGACAGCCAACAACACCCTCAAATACAAATAACACCAACCCCACCTTCCACACCAGGTACTCAAATAAAGAATGAATCCCTGAAAATGACAGATACAGGGCAGAATGAAAGATCTGAAGCTAGGTCTAGACCTATCCGTAACAGACGATTACCGTCTAGATTTAAGGACTTCCAGCTTGGATGATGATGATAATAATAATAATAATAATAATAATAATAATAATAATAATAATAATAAAAAGACTTTAAATAAAAAAATAAAAAAAAAAATAAATAAATAAAAATAACATGTAAACATAACACTGAGTTATGTACCCTTAACCCGAGCTCTCCAGGAAGGAGAGAGAAAAGGAGACTGTCATGGCGGACCCAATAAAGGTACACACGTACGTCGCTTATCGAGGCTAACTACTGTGTCTTGTTGTCTTTCCCTTATGAGTGAAGTCCTTCCCTCTTAATTATACAATCGTGATTTATTTTTAATCAGTTCATATACATGTCACGTTTGTACAGTGGTAACGTCACCAGCTTTGAATGTTACAGTTTTGATTTTGGTTTCGACTCTAGTTGATGACACCCAAATACTTTTTGTTTTTTTACTTTTGAAATCACGACTTTATTATCTCTATAATAATCTATACAAAATCTGGACAAATTAAAATATCATATTTAAGCGTATTTAACGACTGGGCAAAGCTGGGTACCTCCCATCTGCTAGTTATAAAGATTGCTATGACAAGAGAATATTCTTTTCATTAGTTTGACATGCTAGCTTTAATTTTTTTTTTTTTTTTTTTCTTGTCCATAAATGTTTATCTACCAAGTTGATCTTAAATATTGTATAATCAATCCATTATATTATCATTTTCAGTCCCCCACCCCTAATTTCTGGCTCCCATCTTATCTCGCAATTACTTATAACGTCACCAACTAACTTCGGAAGAACCCCCCCCCCATCCGATTTTGTTTTATATCATAAGTTGCTTAAAACGTGATTAGTTAAAGTTCAGAATAAAATCACGCTTTCTCTTAACGGTTAATTTTTAAAAAAAATCTTCTGAACGCTATTAAAAGTTAAATTCTTCACTAGTTTGGAGACGGAATGCGTTGTTGTGATAAGTGATTTTCTCTACTAATTCGCACTTTTTATTTTAAGATTCAAATATTAATAACTACATTTTATTTCAGTATTTAATTTATGTATTTCTGTTGTATTAAATGCTAGCTTTAATTTTTTTTTCTCGTCCATAAATGTTTATCTACCAAGTTGATCTTAAATATTGTATAATCAATCCATTATATTATCATTTTCAGTCCCCCACCCCTAATTTCTGGCTCCCATCTTATCTCGCAATTACTTATAACGTCACCAACTAACTTCGGAAGAACCCCTCCCCCATCCGATTTTGTTTTATATCATAAGTTGCTTAAAACGTGATTAGTTAAAGTTCAGAATAAAATCACGCTTTCTCTTAACGGTTAATTTTTAAAAAAAATCTTCTGAACGCTATTAAAAGTTAAATTCTTCACTAGTATGGAGACGGAATGCGTTGTTGTGATAAGTGATTTTCTCTACTAATTCGCACTTTTTATTTTAAGATTCAAATATTAATAACTACATTTTATTTCAGTATTTAATTTATGTATTTCTGTTGTATTAAATGCTAGCTTTAATTTTTTTTTTTTCTCGTCCATAAATGTTTATTTATCTACCGAGTTGATTGCAAAAATAGATTACCTAATTGTACTCATTTTTAGTTCGTGGGAGGGGAATCTATCACCATACTTTCCCTTAAACAGGTCCGTTGGACTTTTAAGTACAATACTTAATAGTTATTTTATTTATTTTTTTTTTTAATGGAGAGTAGAAAACGCATTGTGGATGCGTTATCGGCAGCTCCTGTTACTCTCGCTTCTTCTTATTTGTCCCTCAGTCCTCATTTTTAAATGAGTGATTTTTCTGACAAAGGGAGAAGAAAAAGCTGTTTTCTAGGTTGGCAGTATTTTTGCGCGAACAGTTGGCAGAGTTGGTGGAAATTTTCTGTTTCTATGTCTATCCTTGTAGCCATGTCACTAGTAAGGGTGCTGGAGGTAAACGTTTTGTCTGGGCTGACGTTATCCGCCTGATAGTCAGGGACCCGAACCTTGGATTAACCACTAAGGAGGCTGTCCTATCAGCAGGTGCAAAGTACTGGGGCTGCTGTATTGCCATTTGGTGAATGGAATCTGGACCATGCAGTAGCTTCTGGTGGGGCCTCTCGATGCCATACTAGTGGGTAATTGTTACGGCTTTACCTTATCATGTGGTACAAAAAAAAAATTTCTTCGTTTCTTTTTCTCTCTTAGTTTCCCCTCTCTGTCCTGCTCTAAGTAAATCTGTCGACCTAGTCCACAAATTCCAAAATTTCATCATGACAAGTTTCAAGAAAAAATACACGATTAAACCCGGTTCTCCAACTTCCAACGTAGACCCCTACTACCATGTCTCCTTCTCCAACATCAGGGGTCTACGTTCTAACCTTCCAGAGGTTGAAACCCAATTACAGGAGACTAAACCAGACCTTTTATTTTTAAGTGAAACTGGCATTGGACAGGCTATTTCCCTTGATGAGTTTGCAATTACAGGATACTCTAACTTAACTTCTAAATCTGACCCCCAAGATCGCCATGGGCATGGAATATGTGCCTATATTAAAGATAGCTTTCCATGTGGGAGGGACATCTCCAGGGAAGATCCTAACTTACCCTATATGTGCTTCCGGGTTGCTTTAGCTCACACTACTGCATTTATATTTACTCTCTATCGCCCCCACAACAGCGGAGTTACTATCTTTCAAAGCATATCTGAGAAAATTGACCAAGTCCTTTCTACTTATCCTTCAGCTAACATTCACGTATGTGGAGACTTCAATGTTCACAACGTCGAATGGTTGACCCACTCAAACAAGACCGATGATGAGGGGAGGTTCTGTCATGATTTCTCCATTGCCTATGACCTCACTCAGATTGTTCAGGAACCTACCCGTGTACCCGATAATGACGGCCAGTATGCGAGCCTACTAGACCTTTTTCTCACAACTTGCCCTGAACTATGTTCAGTTTCTGTTCTGTCGCCTCTTGGATCTTCCGACCACTCTGTTGTATCAATTAAGATAAAAATGAAATGTAATAAGTCCCCAGACGTACCTCTTCATCGTACAGTATATCGATACACTAAGGCTGACTGGGATAGCTTCCGTACATTTATATCTGATCTACCTCTGCATTCCATGTTTAAAAAGGATGTGTCCTCTATAGTATTAGACCTAACTGAATGGTTAATTGT
The DNA here is from genome assembly GCF_053919585.1 of Euprymna scolopes. Taxonomy (NCBI): domain Eukaryota; kingdom Metazoa; phylum Mollusca; class Cephalopoda; order Sepiida; family Sepiolidae; genus Euprymna; species Euprymna scolopes. Next base: position 38,638,351 of record NC_136527.1, read on the forward strand.
AGGTATTGACCATTTCATACCCTCTACAAAGTTTCAGCAAAAACCTAACAGCCAGCCATGGTTCTCTCCAGAATGTGCTGCTGCCATTGCGCACAGAAATCACTTTTTCCACTGCTTCAAACGTAATAGATGTATGGAAACTAAAGCCGTTTTCAGGACTGCCAGCAACCATTGTAAGAAAGTAATAAGGAACGCAAGAGAGTTGTATGCTCAATCTGTTAAGTCCAAAGTAGCTGAGCAGCGGCTTGGTTCCCACCAGTTTTGGCAAATAGCAAACAGAATCCTGAACAGAAGCGTGTGCTCCATCCCAACTATTATCAATGGATCTGAGGTAATCTCGTCAGCATCAGACAAAGCCAAACTCTTTGTCAAGAACTTTGCAGCTAATTCTACCCTTTGCGACCAAGACCGCCAACCCCCAATATTTCCTCTTGTATCAGAAAACACGCTATGTGATATACGTATATCTGTACGTGATGTTGCCAAGCTAATCAAAAACCTTGATTCCAGTAAAGCAACTGGCCCTGATGGTATTCCAATTATAGTACTCAAAAAACTTCAACCTGAACTAGCGCCCATACTTACAAAACTGTTTAAACGTTGTCTTAAGGAGAATAGTTTCCCATCTCCCTGGAAAATCTCATCAGTATGCCCTGTATTTAAGAATTCAGGTGATCGCTCATCCCCCTCTCAGTACAGGCCAATAAGTCTCCTGTGCGTCATGAGTAAGTTGCTAGAATCTGTATTAAATACAGAAGTAATCAAACATCTCAACAAAAATAACCTTCTTAGTGACACTCAATATGGTTTCCGTTCTGCTAGATCTACAGCAGATGTCCTTACAGTTATATCGCATAGGATTAGCAAATCTCTCGACGGTGGCAATCTTTCTAGGGCAATTGCTCTTGACATATCTAAAGCCTTTGATAGGGTATGGCATAAAGGTTTACTTCATAAGATCGCTAGCTATGGTATAGCTGGAAAAGTCTTCTCAATTATTAAATCATTTCTTTCTGATAGGTTCATAAGAGTAGTAGTTGAGGGGCAAAAATCAGAAGCTCACAGTATTAATGCCGGTGTCCCTCAGGGATCCATCCTGGGCCCAACTCTTTTCCTGATCTACATTAATGATCTTCCAAATCATATCCTTACATCATTTGTAGACATTTATGCTGACGACACTACCATTTATGGTACCACATCTAAGACAGTAAACGACCAAGTTCTCTCCAATTCTCTCTCCTCTGATCTTTAGCACGTAGTACAATGGGGAAAGGAGTGGCTGGTTACTTTTAATGCATCTAAAACCAAGCTTCTCTCTTTACATCATCAACATTCTAATCCACATTTGTCATCAATTGAAATGAATGGCTCTCGTCTTCAGGAGGCCTCAAGTTTTGACAAGCTTCTGGGCTTGACCATTACTCCTGATCTTAAATGGAACACGTATATCAAATCTGTTGCCAAGGCCGCTGGAAAAATGGTGGGATCTTTCTATCGATCCAGTAGATATCTCACTGCTGATGCTATTCTCTATCTATATAAGAGCCAGGTACGTCCAAGGATGGAATACTGTTGCCACATCTGGGCAGGAGCTGCTAGAAAGAACTTGTCCTGCCTTGATAGAGTTCAAAATAGACTTCGTAGCCTCGTAGGAGATGTCCTTTTCTCCTCCTTGCAACCTCTATCTCACAGAAGAGATGTTGCGAGTTTGTCTCTGATGTATCGTTATTTTCATGGAAAGTGTTCAACTGAGCTTCAATCTATGGTCCCCCCTCGCCAAACTTTCACAAGAAACACTCGTCTAGCTGTAAACACTATCAATAATTTCCCCCACTCTTTATCTGTGCCTAAACCTAAACGTAGATTCCATGAACAAAGCTTCTTTCTTAGAACTGCACGCCTGTGGAATTGTCTTCCGTTTTCCTGCTTTCCGGCTGACTACAATATGGTTTTGTTCAAGTCTAAAGTAAATAAGTTCTTGATGAGCCGTTCCATATAAGTTATTAAATTTACCAAATTTTCATTACTAATGATTACTATATTGACCAACTTCTACTGTACACTCTTTAACCCTTATCCTTGAGTGGCCTCTGGGCCTTGATAATGTGGTGATGCCTTTGTAAAAAAAAAAAAAAAGTATATATCAGTTAATATCTTATATGTTTTTAGATAGAGTGATGTGGATGTGGTTCTCGATTGACTGTGTCGGATATATACTCGAGAGTCAAAACAATGATAAAATATTCTCTTGTCAAAGCCCTAGTTATAAAATAAAATGGACTTTCTGACATTTTTTTTTTTTTTTTGCTTTGCTTTTGTAGAACTTATGAGCGACACGTTATCTTTTGTTTTGATTGTGGAAAGCTAGATCTATACTGCTTGGGGGAGGGGGGGGGGGCAATCAAGCTTTTTTTTTGTACAAACAATTTTTTTTTTTAATCCAATATCTTAAGACTTTACTTTAGTCCCAATACACTCATGGTAATAAAATAAACTGAGAAAAAAAAACGAAACATTTCGATTCATATTTACATTCCTGGTCGGATGTTGTGCTATCTTAATTGGAATTCAGGGTAAATTATTTCCTTGAGCTGAATTACACTCATGGTAAGTAACCAGTCAAGATTATCGATTGACTTTAAGCTTTAAAACACGATAAAAAAAATTAAAAAAATAATCGGAAATCGATTAAAAAAGTATGATACACGCTTTCAAAACTATGTTCACCAATCAGTTTCCGCTATTAAATAGCACGTGCAACAAATTAGAAAATTAACACGATAAATAAATAGGAAATCTATATAAAAAAAATATGATAAACTATTGTTAACCAATATCTTCATTTTTAATGTGTTTGGTAAACTGCATAAGCATCAGATTAACTTTAGGCTTAAATGTTTAAAACACAATAATAAATTTTTTAAAAATCAGGAATCTAAAAAAAAAAAATAAATAAATAAAAATACGAAAAAGCGGCTTTCTATCTATCAGTTTAATAAATAAATCTGTTTCTATAAAATAAAAACAAAATACGATGAAGCGGCTTTCAAAACCATGTTCACTTATCTATGTTACCCTATCAGTTTCCGCCATTAAATTGCACGTGCAACGAATTAGAGAATTAATAAAGATGAAACTTGTAATCTGTTCTCTCATGTAAATATTAAAATGTTAAATAAAAGAATACTAATTTTATCCGTGATATTCACCAAATAGATCGGCTCTATTTCGAAATGATTTCTTTTTTATTTTTCCTCTTCAATTTTGTTTTCTGCGAACTTGCTCTTCCGTTCGTCATCTTGAATGTTAACTTGAGTTTGTAAAGTCAATCACATTTGAAAAATCGTTTCCTTTATAAAAACAGATAAAGTTAATCGAAAGCAGATTATAAAACAAAAACGTAAGTATTACTACATGGCGCACGTATGTGTATTTTTTATTTTCATCTTTTTTTCATCGGATTATTATCGAATGGTCACTAATCTATCAGATTTTGTTTTCAATACTGACTTAAACATAAAAAAAACGGTCAATACGTAATTCTTTATGTTATCAGTGGTGGCCAATTATACATGCGTTTTCACGTACAGAATTGATAACATTTTTCTTTCTTTTTGTTCTTTAATGTCCTTGTGTCTTTATTGAAACATGAAATAAGAAAAAAAAAATTAAAACAAAAATGCCCGCCTTTCCAGGTGGCCATAAAGTGGGTGCTCATTTTACATTAAATTTATAATGAAAAATGATCTCCCACTTTTTGAAAAAGTAAATTTTTTATATCATGAAAACTATTTCTCTGCCTCATTTTTAAAGTATATAATCGTTTTCAGAACTCCTGAAAACCTCAACAAGTCGTCATTGTAAAGATTGTGGGGGAGTTGGAAAGATTTTAGATGTGGACAAAAACAATTTATTTATTGTTTACTGAAGAAAAAGAAAATTTTTATACAATTTTCTTTTTTCAATTTTTTAAATTTAAATGTTTTTCACTGATTCATATGTTTAAAGTAAAAAAGAAAAAAATGCTCGATGACGATGCACGTATGGAAGTTGTACCCTCTCACTGTGTGTTTTTTTATTGTCATCTTTTTTTCCCACGAAGTCTAATGCTCTATAATCTACCAGATTATATATAAAAAAGAATTCAATATTTACCATTTTTTACCATTTTTAAGGTGTACTCTGTTTCTAATACAACACTCTAATAAATCGAACCCCCATTTTGGAAACATCGACTTTTTAAGCCTAATTTAACAAATTAAGCTTCTTTTCTTTTAGCTTTCTTGACATTCAGTTATTGTATTCTCCTTATTTAAAATTAAGTGTTTGTATTCTCGTCGAGTGATTTCAATATGAAGGATCAATGTATTAGAAACTGTGCACACACGTAAGTATACTAAGGGGTTTTCCTGTTAATTTATTTGGAAATGCAATTATTAAATTTTCTGTTCGTTTGTTTAAAGGATACTGATAATTAAAGAAACTTATTATGTTGTGCTTTTTAAGTTCTCTCAAAAACACATTCGACAAACTTTAAAAATAACTGTAACTAAATTAAAAAGTATGATTCTTAAACAAATTACAATATTACGGTTCTGAATTTTTTAGATGAGGAATGATTCTTTGTATTATTTGGATTATTAAGACTACTGTTCTCATCTTGAGTGTTATCGTGCAAACATTGTAAAAATAACATTTAAGATGAGAACAATAGGTTTTGTCAGGTTTCTGGTTTGGCATGAAATACATTTGCCTATGTATTCATTCACCTCCTTATATGAACACAGACAGAAATACTTTTGCTTATTGGTGTGAAACGTCTTTTTCAAACCTATGTGACCATTATTGTCATCATACTACACTAACAGTCTTTTTCTATGATGCAACGATACATATAACCTAATCAATAGTTAATCGTTGGGATTCGGCAAATAATACACTATTTCGTCTACCACTGTGAACTATTTTTGTTCCATTTTAGACGATTTACTATTCTTCATCCGCATCTTTAAATTTAAAAATTTCCTTCTCTTCCTCTTAAATGTACACTCAAAATCATAGGAGGTTCAGGTGATACTGATGAACCCTCAACCTTTTTATATGACGCAAACTATTTTGGCTCCAAACGATTTGAGTTTATCGCACCTACCAAATAATTTCTACCATCTATTTCTACCGGGGAACGTCATTGTCTCAGCTCGAATCCACACAAACATTTTCCTTCCATTCCAGGTACGGTATGAAGCAGTTATATCCAACCAGACTAAAAAATACCACATCTGTATTTTCCTATTCTGTATAGACAAGTTTAATAAATATTCTAGCAGTCTGTGATAATATAATTCAATAACTTGAGTGTTATTTCTTCCGCCCATCACACCAATAATTTCCTGGGTAAGGTTGACACTGTTGTCCAAACTTCCAAACTTCTGTATACGTAACGCACCTTCTCTCAACTCCAAACAAACTTCTAATTCAACTTATTTCTTTGAAATCCAACTTCAAAATGAACGTCCCTCTAAAAAATCAACCCTCTTTTATCTCCAACCAGGAGCATCTCATTTGCATATCAGGTGATCACATTGCAGGCATATAAAGAGATAAGGCAGCCATTTTTGTTTCTTTCTTCATTAATTTCATTCCACGACCGACCTGTTGAATTATGCACACGTGCTAGTTAGGTAAGTCACACGTTTCCCTATGAATAAATAGATAGAACTTTGCACTACCATCTATTTCTACGGTGCATGACAATTGATCCACAGAAACATTTTTCTTACATTTCAAATACTGTATCGTGCAGTTGTATGCAGCCATACTAAAAAAGCCCACGTCTGTATTTTCCTATTCTGTATAGGCAAGTTGAATAAATATTCTAGAGGTCTGTGATTAGTATAGATAAGAAACTTTGCACTATGCAAATAGTGAGTCAACTTATTAAGGGTGTAGTGTATCGTGTTGCTCCTTTTCTATAGTCGACCATCTCGTCTGCATATCACTAACTTTGTCATAACAAGTAAATTGGTTTTTCAACCTCTTTACTCTTCCTCTGATCATAGAAAATTTGCAACAGACATTCCTCAAATGCATGATTGGATGCATCTGTATACAGTCGGTTATCCTTTTCAGGATCAAGATAAGCCAGTATAACAATATCTGCAAGCTTCATTTTTAGGCGTGTGTTTTCCCATTGGAACCTTGCATATTTCCGCATCAAGCAAACTAAATGTAAACTGGCTTGTACCCTATCTATGTGATCTAAGTGACGTTCCATCGTATCTGAGAAAATTAAGTAAATTACATATCTATCTATGTGATCGTATCTGAGAAAATTAAGTAAATTACATATCGATCTATGTGATCGTATCTGAGAAAATTAAGTAAATTATATATCTATCTATGTGATCTAAGTGACTTTCCATCGTATCTGAGAAAATTAAGTAAATTACATATCTATCTATGTGATCGTATCTGAGAATCTAAAATATCATCCAAATACAGTTATGCATAATCTTCCTGTCCCTGTATAACTATGGACATCAATTTCTGAAAGACCCTGGATGCATTTGCATGTCCAAACGGCATCACGTTAAACTGAAATAAACCTGGGTGGCAGATGAACTCAGTTTTCTTATTATTGTCCTTACTTACTTTAAGCTGCCCGTACCCTGAATCTAGATCTATTTTTGAGAAATATCTTGCGGACCCATTGTGGTGTTTTATCAAAGAACTGAAGACAGCAAAACCTCTTTACTAGGCTTTACCGAACTAATTTCACAGCCAATAATAAACGTAAGAGCAAATAGTAAAGAGCAGGTAGCAGCAGTAAACGCAATAGCTGTTAGTAACGAAATGTTGAAGAAGAAAAAAAACTCAGCCCTTTTAAAAAGGAAAAGGAATATGTGCAAAATAGGTTGCTGACCCTTGCAAGGCTAGTATATCGTCAATGACCAGTAATGCTCAGGCATACTTTGTGACTTTGTTTAAAGCCCGAAAATATACACAAAATCTTTTCTACTAACACTAATAGAAAACTCCACGGGCTATTCACTGTCTCAATGACACCTGTCCACATCATTTTGTCTATTCTGTAAGTGTACCAACTTTTATTGCTTTAGTGGTTTTCAATACAGGCGTCTCAGTATGAGTTCATGCCTTCCAGTATTGATACACTTCTCCAGCATATTGGTTCTGTCCAAGAAAAATCTCTATTCTACTTCAGCAACATATCAACTTCCAACTTGAATTCTTGAGGTACTTTTATTCCCTTCAAATTTTTTCTCTTTTGTTCATCATTCATGGTAATCTCGATAATGTTACCAGTCACACTACACTTAGTTATTTTGCAGCTCCTTCTCAAGTATGTATGCAGATGCTGGTGTTTTAATGTAATTTTCTGTTCTAACTGAACTATTGATGAAAGATGGGCATAATCTTCTAGAGTGATATACTCGTCAAATAGTCTTATTGCTCCTAAATCAAAGTATATCCTAACCCATTTTTCTTAAGTTGCAGTTTAGTATAACACTTGTGTTGAGATTCTGTGTAACAAAGAAGTCCTTGTGGATAGACAGACTTCCTATCCCTAATCTTAATCAAACGGACCCTTCTACAATTAATGGGGGCCCATTAGCTGTTCTTAAACTAAGGTCTTCATTACATAGTTAGGTCCCTGTCTAAGTGCTTTAAAAAAATTATTACTGACAACTCTGCTCCTCTATCCACCAGAGCTCTATAATTCTTTCTCTAAATTCTTATTGAAAAGGAGTTTGATGCACCCATTTTAACAACTATGTGCATTGATACCCTTGTATCATTTATCAGGCATCACACGGATGAAACGCCCCTGTTTCCTTGGATATGCTTCCTGCAGAATCTCTGTATATGGCCACCTCAACTAATACCTAATTATCTACCTGCAGCTTTACTTCTCTAGTTTTATATACTAGTACCTAACTCTCTAATTGGTTTTTTTTTTACGTCTGTCTCCGTATTTTGGGGGACTGACTGGACCCATAGTCTTAACTAGAATACTCCATGAGCTTTTCTTCATACTCCTGCCTTATGTCGAGCCAGATCATCTATTTAACCTTTGTTGTGGCCTTCTGATAGATCTTGTGGTTCATGTCTCATCACAACTGTCCTCATCTCCCTATCACTGAGATCCTCTGTAAAGAATCCCAGTACCTTTTTTCTGACTAGTCTTCGATAGTAGTCCTCTAGGGACCTCTTCAAGTCTACCCATGTTAAACTTTCATTGTTCATGAAGTGTCCGACTTAGCTCCTTGTGGACATTTTTCCTTCACAGAAAATTTTTGTTTATTTTCCTTATTCTTTGTTAGAATAACTAGTCAAAAAATGAATTTTTACCCAGACATCACTAACCTTACTTGCAACGTAAAAGTTTCAATCAATTAAGTTGAAGTTTCAATTCTCAGTGAGATTGAAAATAAAATTTCAAATTACATAGAATTTTTAATCAGCCATCACTAACAATACGAAATGAGAATCCAAATATGAATAATCAATCCTCATCTCTAAAATGAAGAAATGAGAAAAATTTACTTCAATATTTTACAATAGAAACAATTTAATTTTAACTAACAAGTATTGCCTAAAATTATGCTCATTTAATTTTGAATTTAATTAATAATAAATGTGGATATTTTTAATAAACATCAACATAATAAATACAATTTTATCACAGGGATTTTATTTTTTCAAATTTATTTTATATTTCCAGCATTTGCAACAAAGAAAAGAAATCCATTAACAAAGAAGAAGTACCTTTCTTCATTGGTGATTGAAAAAGTTTGAAAATAATTCTAAATTCCTTCATAGAAATGATCTAAAGTTGAAACTTATCAGCTTATTATCATACACTCAATTCAAACATGGGAGACAAACCACATTTCTGTGAAGTATGTTGTTCTTCTTTTGCACAAAAGTCACATTTGTTGAATCACATGAAAACACATACAGGAGAGAAACCACATTCTTGTGAAGTATGTGGTTCTTCTTTTGCACAGAAGTCACATTTGTTGAATCATATTAAAATACATACGGGAGAGAAACCCCATATTTGTGATATATGTGGTTCTTCTTTTGCACGAAAGTCAACTTTGTTGGATCATATTAAAATACATACGGGAGAGAAACCATATTCTTGTGAAGTATGTGGTTCTTCTTTTGCATGGAAGTCAACTTTGTTGAGGCATATGAAAACACATACGGGAGACAAGCCACATTCTTGTGAAATATGTGGTTCTTCTTTTACATGGAAGTCAACTTTGTTGAATCATATGAAAACACATACGGGGGAGAAACCACATTCTTGTGAAGTATGCGGTTCTTCTTTTGTACGGAAGTCACATTTGTTGAATCATATAAAAACACATATGCGAGAGACACTACATTCTTGTAAAGTCTGTGGTTCTTCTTTTGCATGGAAGTCAACTTTATTGAGGCATATGAAAGTACATACTGGAGAGAAACCACATTCTTGTGAAGTATGTGGTTCTTCTTTTGCACAGAAGTCAACTCTGTTGAGGCATATGAAAACACATACGGGGGAGAGACCACATTCTTGTGAAGTATGTCGTTCCTCTTTTGCACAGAAGTCACAGTTGGGGAGTCATATGAAAACACATACAGGAGAGAAACCACATTCTTGTCAAATATGTGGTTCTTCTTTTGCACTGAAGTCAACTTTGTTGAATCATATGAGAACACATACAGGAGAGAAACCACATTCGTGTGAAGTATGTGGTTCTTCTTTTGCATGCCAATCAAATTTGTTTCGTCATATGAAAACCCATATTGGAGAGAAACCATATTCATGTGAAGTATATAGTTCTTCTTTTACAAAGAAGTCAAATTTGTTGACACATATAGAAAGACACCCGAACGAACAGTTGGGAATGACAACTACACTATTCACTATGACTACATAATCCCTACTGCTACATATCTAGAAAACGCAGCTGTTAAACCAGATATAGTGATTTGTGACAGAGCAAACAAAAAAGCGACCATAATAGAGGTCAGTGTACCCAATGATACAGAGCTTAACAGAGTTTAGAGGGAAAAGATAACAAAGTATCAAGGACTTATGTATGATATGAAACGAAATTGGAAATTAAAAGACGTTTCAATTATACCAGTCATCATAGGAGCAACTGGGCTTATGAAAAAGAACTTTAAAAAGTACATAGCAAGCATACCCGGTGAACCAAGTGCAAGTGAAATACTAACGATTGCACTGAAAGGGACGGCTAGAATCCTGAAAATGTTATATATTCGTTATCATCGAGGTTATCCTTGAGGGGTACCAAATTGAGCTTTCATTACATTTGAATGTGTTATATAGAGTTCTTCATTTAGGGGCACATTTTACGTTTTCTATATAACATAAGAAAGATTCCGTGTGATTGTCTCTAATATAAATGGTTGTGTGTTTGATTATCATAAAGGGAATCGTGTGTGTGACATGTAATTTCTGAACCTACCTCTGTTTCTTTTCGCTGTTGAACCATCTGGAAATTTCTCATCCTGGAGGGAGACTTGATACCTGTTTGACGAAGATTTATCACTCCAAGACGATGAAATTGTTTTATAGTTTTTATTTCACTTTCCCCAGAGGTTCTGCAGAAGTGGAAGTGAAATCGCTTGTGTGGGCTCTTCTTCACACACGTCAGCGTTCGTCTCCCCCCTCCCCAGTTAAGAGGGGGAGACCACGGAAAAACGTCCGTCTTCTTCAAAGCTCAAATCAAATCTCCCAGATCTAGCCAACCACGTCACACATACGTAATTTGGTCAGCTGACCTTTGGTTCTGGTAAACGTGTCTACCTCCACGTTTACTCACCTCTCTCTCTCTCTCCCTCTCTATTCTCTTATAGAGACACAGAGAGAGAAAATAGAAAGAGTAAGAAAGCCAGAGGGGGGGAGAGATGCTCGTTAACAAAAAGATCTCTTGGTTGGACTCACTAAAATAGGGGTAAATGTCAGACATCTGGTTGGATGTCCCATCCCCTAGAAGAAAAAGTTTAAGAAAAATGAAAAAGAAAGAAACTAAATTCTTGTTAAGTATATGTTCTTCTTTTGCACATTTTTCAGCCTTTTGGGGCCCTACAGCTACATACCTAGGAAATGGAGTTATTTACTCTGACAGAGGGAGAAAGTCGCAACTCTAGTTGAAGTGTCTGTAATGATGCTGGTCTTAATAGAGCACAGGGAAAAAATAAAATACCAAGGACTCATATACGACATGAAAAAAACTGGAATCTTAAGAAGGTATGAATCATACCAGTTATTATAGGAGCAACCACGATAATGAAAAAGAATTCCAAAAATTATCTGGCGAATATAGTAGGTCAACCAAGTGAAAGAGAAATACAAACAATAGCGATGGTTAGATTCTGAAAAAGATCTCTCGGTTGGAGTAACTAAACTAATGGGAGAATGTTTTGCACCAGGTAGAATTCCCCACTTTCAGGAAAAACAAAGCAAAACCAACGTGATACGAAACTAAAACAGAAGAGATAAACCACATTCTTGTTAAGTATTTTGTTATTTTTGCACAGAAATCGAATTGGTTGCATCATATAAAAACACATGCTAACTAGATTTTTGTTATGTGCTGCTTGAACAGAAGTCATATCTTACTACATTGGGAAAAATATCTGATGAGCTTCTGATATCCATACCACAACATGGTATACCAACACCACGAAACAGGAGGCAGCTTGACAGCCTCTATCAGAAAACCGGCCAACTATTTTTTCCAAGACTGTCTTACAAATATGACAATCAGTGAACATGTACAGAAATCACCCATATGCGCTAAAAGTACTTCAGAACTTCCGTTACAGAAAATGGGCCAAACAATAGTATATATAGTATTTTCTAGATTTATTCAGCCAGGTCTATATAAATAAGAATAGACTGGCTTAAATAATGATGTATCCACTATAATGAGGACAGAATTATAACGACAGCTCACAATGAAAGCTGGATGACCAATGCTTCTAAGAATGAGTGATATCAGCAATGACAGATGCAATTTGTATCACACAAAAGTAGTTAGTATGATATCTAATAGAATGTGTACATATATCGACATGATTTGTAAAATGTTGAATATTGAATGTGTAAATATATCGACATGATGATTTGTAAAATGTTGAATATTGAATGTGTAAATATATCGACATGATGATTTGTAAAATGTTGAATATTGAATGTGTAAATATATCAACATGATGATCTGTAAAATGTTAAATATTGAATGTGTAAATATATCAACATGATGATTTGTAAAATGCTGAATATTGAATGTGTAAATATATCAACATGATTTTCTGTAAAATGTTGAATATTGAATGTGTAAATATATCAACATGATGATTTGTAAAATGTTGAATATCGAATGTGTAAATATATCAACATGATGATCTGTAAAATGTTAAATATTGAATGTGTAAATATATCAACATGATGATTTGTAAAATGCTGAATATTGAATGTGTAAATATATCGATATGATTTTCTGTAAAATGTTGAATATTGAATGTGTAAATATATCAACATGATGATCTATAAAATGTCGTAATATTGAATGTGTAAATATATCGACATGATGATTTGTAAAATGTTGAATATTGAATGTGTAAATATATCGACATGATGATTTGTAAAATGTTGAATATTGAATGTGTAAATATATCGACATGATGATCTGTAAAATGTTGAATATTAAATGTGTAAATATATCGACATGATTTGTAAAATGTTGAATGTTGAATGTGTAAATATATCGACATGATGATCTGTAAAATGTTGAATATTGAATGTGTAAATATATCAACATGATGATTTGTAAAATGCTGAATATTGAATGTGTAAATATATCAACATGATTATCTGTAAAATGTTGAATTTTGAATGTGTAAATATATCAACATGATGATTTGTAAAATGTTGAATATCGAATGTGTAAATATATCAACATGATTTTCTGTAAAATGTTGAATATTGAATGTGTAAATATATCAACATGATGATCTATAAAATGTCGTAATATTGAATGTGTAAATATATCGACATGATGATTTGTAAAATGTTGAATATTGAATGTGTAAATATATCGACATGATGATTTGTAAAATGTTGAATATTGAATGTGTAAATATATCGACATGAAGATCTGTAAAATGTTGAATATTGAATGTGTAAATATATCAACATGATGATCTGTAAAATGTTGAATATTGAATGTGTAAATATATCAACATGATGATCTGTAAAATGTTGAATATTGAATGTGTAAATATATCGACATGACGATCTGTAAAATGTTGAATATTGAATGTGTAAATATATCAACATGGCGATCTGTAAAATGTTGAATATTTAATGTGTAAATATATCGACATGACGATTTGTAAAATGTTGAATATTGAATGTGTAAATATATCGACATGATGATCTGTATAATGTTGAATATTGAATGTGTAAATATATCAACATGATGATCTGTAAAATGTTGAATATTGAATGTGTAAATATATCGACATGATTTGTAAAATGTTGAATATTGAATGTGTAAATATATCAACATGATTTGTAAAATGTTGAATATTGAATGTGTAAATATATCAACATGATGATCTGTAAAATGTTGAATATTGAATGTGTAAATATATCAACATGATGATTTGTAAAATGTTGAATATTGAATGTGTAAATATATCAACATGATGATCTGTAAAATGTTGAATATTGAATGTGTAAATATATCAACATGATGATTTGTAAAATGTTGAATATCGAATGTGTAAATATATCAACATGATGATCTGTAAAATGTCGTAATATTGAATGTGTAAATATATCGACATGATGATTTGTAAAATGTTGAATATTGAATGTGTAAATATATCGACATGATGATTTGTAAAATGTTGAATATTGAATGTGTAAATATATCGACATGATGATTTGTAAAATGTTGAATATTGAATGTGTAAATATATCGACATGGCGATCTGTAAAATGTTGAATATTTAATGTGTAAATATATCGACATGGCGATCTGTAAAATGTGGAATATTGAATGTGTAAATATATCGACATGGCGATCTGTAAAATGTTGAATATTTAATGTGTAAATATATCGACATGGCGATCTGTAAAATCTTGAATATTTAATGTGTAAATATATCGACATGGCGATCTGTAAAATGTTGAATATTGAATGTGTAAATATATCGACATGGCGATCTGTAAAATGTTGAATATTTAATGTGTAAATATATCGACATGGCGATCTGTAAAATGTTGAATATTTAATGTGTAAATATATCGACATGATTTTCTGTAAAATGTTGAATATTGAATGTGTAAATATATCAACATGATGATCTGTAAAATGTCGTAATATTGAATGTGTAAATATATCAACATGATGATCTGTAAAATGTTGAATATTAAATGTGTAAATATATCAACATGACGATCTGTAAAATGTTGAATATTTAATGTGTAAATATATCGACATGGCGATCTGTAAAATGTTGAATATTTAATGTGTAAATATATCGACATGGCGATCTGTAAAATGTTGAATATTGAATGTGTAAATATATCGACATGGCGATCTGTACAATGTTGAATATTTAATGTGTAAATATATCGACATGGCGATCTGTAAAATGTTGAATATTTAATGTGTAAATATATCGACATGGCGATCTGTAAAATGTTGAATATTTAATGTGTAAATATATCGACATGATGATTTGTAAAATGTTGAATATTTAATGTGTAAATATATCGACATGGCGATCTGTAAAATGTTGAATATTGAATGTGTAAATATATCGACATGGCGATCTGTAAAATGTTGAATATTGAATGTGTAAATATATCGACATGATTTTCTGTAAAATGTTGAATATTGAATGTGTAAATATATCGACATGATTTGTAAAATGTTGAATATTGAATGTGTAAATATATCAACATGATTATTTGTAAAATGTGGAATATTAAATGTGTAAATATATCGACATGATTTGTAAAATGTTGAATATTGAATGTGTAAATATATCAACATGATTATTTGTAAAATGTTGAATATTGAATGTGTAAATATATCAACATGATGATTTGTAAAATGTTTAATATTGAATGTGTAAATATATCGACATGATGATCTGTAAAATGTTGAATATTGAATGTGTAAATATATCAACATGATGATCTGTAAAATGTTGAATATTGAATGTGTAAATATATCGACATGATGATCTGTAAAATGTTGAATATTGAATGTGTAAATATATCAACATGATGATCTGTAAAATGTCGAAATATTGAATGTGTAAATATATCGACATGATGATCTGTAAAATGTTGAATATTGAATGTGTAAATATATCGATATGATGATCTGTAAAATGTTGAATATTGAATGTGTAAATATATCAACATGATGATCTGTAAAATGTTGAATATTGAATGTGTAAATATATCAACATGATGATCGGTAAAATGTTGAATATTGAATGTGTAAATATATCAACATGATGATCTGTAAAATGTTGAATATTGAATGTGTAAATATATCGACATGACAATCTGTAAAATGTTGAATATTGAATGTGTAAATATATCGATATGATGATCTGTAAAATGTTGAATATTGAATGTGTAAATATATCAACATGATGATCTGTAAAATGTTGAATATTGAATGTATAAATATATCAACATGATGATCTGTAAAATGTTGAATATTGAATGTGTAAATATATCGATATGATGATCTGTAAAATGTTGAATATTGAATATGTAAATATATCAACATGATGATCTGTAAAATGTTGAATATTGAATGTGTAAATATATCAACATGATGATCTGTAAAATGTTGAATAATGAATGTGTAAATATATCGACATGATGATCTGTAAAATGTTGAATATTGAATGTGTAAATATATCAACATGATGATCTGTAAAATGTTGAATATTGAATGTGTAAATATATCAACATGATGATCTGTAAAATGTTGAGTATTGAATGTGTAAATATATCGACATGACAATCTGTAAAATGTTGAATATTGAATGTGTAAATATATCGATATGATGATCTGTAAAATGTTGAATATTGAATGTGTAAATATATCAACATGATGATCTGTAAAATGTCGTAATATTGAATGTGTAAATATATCGACATGATGATCGGTAAAATGTTGAATATTGAATGTGTAAATATATCGACATGATGATCTGTAAAATGTTGAATATTGAATGTGTAAATATATCGATATGATGATCTGTAAAATGTTGAATATTGAATGTGTAAATATATCAACATGATGATCTGTAAAATGTTGAATATTGAATGTGTAAATATATCAACATGATGATCTGTAAAATGTTGAATATTGAATGTGTAAATATATCAACATGATGATCTGTAAAATGTTGAATATTGAATGTGTAAATATATCGACATGACAATCTGTAAAATGTTGAATATTGAATGTGTAAATATATCAACATGACAATCTGTAAAATGTTGAATATTTAATGTGTAAATATATCGACATGATGATCTGTAAAATGTTGAATATTGAATGTGTAAATATATCGACATGACAATCTGTAAAATGCTGAATATTGAATGTGTAAATATATCGACATGATGATTTGTAAAATGTTGAATATTGAATATGTAAATATATCAACATGATGATCTGTAAAATGTTGAATATTGAATGTGTAAATATATCGATATGATGATCTGTAAAATGTTGAATATTGAATGTGTAAATATATCAACATGATGATCTGTAAAATGTTGAATATTGAATGTGTAAATATATCAACATGATGATCGGTAAAATGTTGAATATTGAATGTGTAAATATATCAACATGATGATCTGTAAAATGTTGAATATTGAATGTGTAAATATATCGACATGACAATCTGTAAAATGTTGAATATTGAATGTGTAAATATATCGATATGATGATCTGTAAAATGTTGAATATTGAATGTGTAAATATATCAACATGATGATCTGTAAAATGTTGAATATTGAATGTGTAAATATATCAACATGATGATCTGTAAAATGTTGAATATTGAATGTGTAAATATATCGATATGATGATCTGTAAAATGTTGAATATTGAATATGTAAATATATCAACATGATGATCTGTAAAATGTTGAATATTGAATGTGTAAATATATCAACATGATGATCTGTAAAATGTTGAATAATGAATGTGTAAATATATCGACATGATGATCTGTAAAATGTTGAATATTGAATGTGTAAATATATCAACATGATGATCTGTAAAATGTTGAATATTGAATGTGTAAATATATCAACATGATGATCTGTAAAATGTTGAATATTGAATGTGTAAATATATCGACATGACAATCTGTAAAATGTTGAATATTGAATGTGTAAATATATCGATATGATGATCTGTAAAATGTTGAATATTGAATGTGTAAATATATCAACATGATGATCTGTAAAATGTCGTAATATTGAATGTGTAAATATATCGACATGATGATCGGTAAAATGTTGAATATTGAATGTGTAAATATATCGACATGATGATCTGTAAAATGTTGAATATTGAATGTGTAAATATATCGATATGATGATCTGTAAAATGTTGAATATTGAATGTGTAAATATATCAACATGATGATCTGTAAAATGTTGAATATTGAATGTGTAAATATATCGACATGACAATCTGTAAAATGTTGAATATTGAATGTGTAAATATATCAACATGATGATCTGTAAAATGTTGAATATTGAATGTGTAAATATATCGACATGACAATCTGTAAAATGTTGAATATTGAATGTGTAAATATATCAACATGACAATCTGTAAAATGTTGAATATTTAATGTGTAAATATATCGACATGATGATCTGTAAAATGTTGAATATTGAATGTGTAAATATATCGACATGACAATCTGTAAAATGCTGAATATTGAATGTGTAAATATATCGACATGATGATTTGTAAAATGTTGAATATTGAATATGTAAATATATCAACATGATGATCTGTAAAATGTTGAATATTGAATGTGTAAATATATCAACATGATGATTTGTAAAATGTTGAATATCGAATGTGTAAATATATCAACATGATGATCTGTAAAATGTCGTAATATTGAATGTGTAAATATATCGACATGATGATTTGTAAAATGTTGAATATTGAATGTGTAAATATATCGACATGATGATTTGTAAAATGTTGAATATTGAATGTGTAAATATATCGACATGATGATTTGTAAAATGTTGAATATTGAATGTGTAAATATATCGACATGGCGATCTGTAAAATGTTGAATATTTAATGTGTAAATATATCGACATGGCGATCTGTAAAATGTGGAATATTGAATGTGTAAATATATCGACATGGCGATCTGTAAAATGTTGAATATTTAATATGTAAATATATCGACATGGCGATCTGTAAAATCTTGAATATTTAATGTGTAAATATATCGACATGGCGATCTGTAAAATGTTGAATATTGAATGTGTAAATATATCGACATGGCGATCTGTAAAATGTTGAATATTTAATGTGTAAATATATCGACATGGCGATCTGTAAAATGTTGAATATTGAATGTGTAAATATATCGACATGATTTTCTGTAAAATGTTTAATATTGAATGTGTAAATATATCAACATGATGATCTGTAAAATGTCGTAATATTGAATGTGTAAATATATCAACATGATGATCTGTAAAATGTTGAATATTAAATGTGTAAATATATCAACATGACGATCTGTAAAATGTTGAATATTTAATGTGTAAATATATCGACATGGCGATCTGTAAAATGTTGAATATTTAATGTGTAAATATATCGACATGGCGATCTGTAAAATGTTGAATATTGAATGTGTAAATATATCGACATGGCGATCTGTACAATGTTGAATATTTAATGTGTAAATATATCGACATGGCGATCTGTAAAATGTTGAATATTTAATGTGTAAATATATCGACATGGCGATCTGTAAAATGTTGAATATTTAATGTGTAAATATATCGACATGATGATTTGTAAAATGTTGAATATTTAATGTGTAAATATATCGACATGGCGATCTGTAAAATGTTGAATATTGAATGTGTAAATATATCGACATGGCGATCTGTAAAATGTTGAATATTGAATGTGTAAATATATCGACATGATTTTCTGTAAAATGTTGAATATTGAATGTGTAAATATATCGACATGATTTGTAAAATGTTGAATATTGAATGTGTAAATATATCAACATGATTATTTGTAAAATGTGGAATATTAAATGTGTAAATATATCGACATGATTTGTAAAATGTTGAATATTGAATGTGTAAATATATCAACATGATTATTTGTAAAATGTTGAATATTGAATGTGTAAATATATCAACATGATGATTTGTAAAATGTTTAATATTGAATGTGTAAATATATCGACATGATGATCTGTAAAATGTTGAATATTGAATGTGTAAATATATCAACATGATGATCTGTAAAATGTTGAATATTGAATGTGTAAATATATCGACATGATGATCTGTAAAATGTTGAATATTGAATGTGTAAATATATCAACATGATGATCTGTAAAATGTCGAAATATTGAATGTGTAAATATATCGACATGATGATCTGTAAAATGTTGAATATTGAATGTGTAAATATATCGATATGATGATCTGTAAAATGTTGAATATTGAATGTGTAAATATATCAACATGATGATCTGTAAAATGTTGAATATTGAATGTGTAAATATATCAACATGATGATCGGTAAAATGTTGAATATTGAATGTGTAAATATATCAACATGATGATCTGTAAAATGTTGAATATTGAATGTGTAAATATATCGACATGACAATCTGTAAAATGTTGAATATTGAATGTGTAAATATATCGATATGATGATCTGTAAAATGTTGAATATTGAATGTGTAAATATATCAACATGATGATCTGTAAAATGTTGAATATTGAATGTGTAAATATATCAACATGATGATCTGTAAAATGTTGAATATTGAATGTGTAAATATATCGATATGATGATCTGTAAAATGTTGAATATTGAATATGTAAATATATCAACATGATGATCTGTAAAATGTTGAATATTGAATGTGTAAATATATCAACATGATGATCTGTAAAATGTTGAATAATGAATGTGTAAATATATCGACATGATGATCTGTAAAATGTTGAATATTGAATGTGTAAATATATCAACATGATGATCTGTAAAATGTTGAATATTGAATGTGTAAATATATCAACATGATGATCTGTAAAATGTTGAATATTGAATGTGTAAATATATCGACATGACAATCTGTAAAATGTTGAATATTGAATGTGTAAATATATCGATATGATGATCTGTAAAATGTTGAATATTGAATGTGTAAATATATCAACATGATGATCTGTAAAATGTCGTAATATTGAATGTGTAAATATATCGACATGATGATCGGTAAAATGTTGAATATTGAATGTGTAAATATATCGACATGATGATCTGTAAAATGTTGAATATTGAATGTGTAAATATATCGATATGATGATCTGTAAAATGTTGAATATTGAATGTGTAAATATATCAACATGATGATCTGTAAAATGTTGAATATTGAATGTGTAAATATATCAACATGATGATCTGTAAAATGTTGAATATTGAATGTGTAAATATATCAACATGATGATCTGTAAAATGTTGAATATTGAATGTGTAAATATATCGACATGACAATCTGTAAAATGTTGAATATTGAATGTGTAAATATATCAACATGACAATCTGTAAAATGTTGAATATTTAATGTGTAAATATATCGACATGATGATCTGTAAAATGTTGAATATTGAATGTGTAAATATATCGACATGACAATCTGTAAAATGCTGAATATTGAATGTGTAAATATATCGACATGATGATTTGTAAAATGTTGAATATTGAATATGTAAATATATCAACATGATGATCTGTAAAATGTTGAATATTGAATGTGTAAATATATCGATATGATGATCTGTAAAATGTTGAATATTGAATGTGTAAATATATCAACATGATGATCTGTAAAATGTTGAATATTGAATGTGTAAATATATCAACATGATGATCGGTAAAATGTTGAATATTGAATGTGTAAATATATCAACATGATGATCTGTAAAATGTTGAATATTGAATGTGTAAATATATCGACATGACAATCTGTAAAATGTTGAATATTGAATGTGTAAATATATCGATATGATGATCTGTAAAATGTTGAATATTGAATGTGTAAATATATCAACATGATGATCTGTAAAATGTTGAATATTGAATGTGTAAATATATCAACATGATGATCTGTAAAATGTTGAATATTGAATGTGTAAATATATCGATATGATGATCTGTAAAATGTTGAATATTGAATATGTAAATATATCAACATGATGATCTGTAAAATGTTGAATATTGAATGTGTAAATATATCAACATGATGATCTGTAAAATGTTGAATAATGAATGTGTAAATATATCGACATGATGATCTGTAAAATGTTGAATATTGAATGTGTAAATATATCAACATGATGATCTGTAAAATGTTGAATATTGAATGTGTAAATATATCAACATGATGATCTGTAAAATGTTGAATATTGAATGTGTAAATATATCGACATGACAATCTGTAAAATGTTGAATATTGAATGTGTAAATATATCGATATGATGATCTGTAAAATGTTGAATATTGAATGTGTAAATATATCAACATGATGATCTGTAAAATGTCGTAATATTGAATGTGTAAATATATCGACATGATGATCGGTAAAATGTTGAATATTGAATGTGTAAATATATCGACATGATGATCTGTAAAATGTTGAATATTGAATGTGTAAATATATCGATATGATGATCTGTAAAATGTTGAATATTGAATGTGTAAATATATCAACATGATGATCTGTAAAATGTTGAATATTGAATGTGTAAATATATCAACATGATGATCTGTAAAATGTTGAATATTGAATGTGTAAATATATCAACATGATGATCTGTAAAATGTTGAATATTGAATGTGTAAATATATCGACATGACAATCCGTAAAATGTTGAATATTGAATGTGTAAATATATCAACATGACAATCTGTAAAATGTTGAATATTTAATGTGTAAATATATCGACATGATGATCTGTAAAATGTTGAATATTGAATGTGTAAATATATCGACATGACAATCTGTAAAATGCTGAATATTGAATGTGTAAATATATCGACATGATGATTTGTAAAATGTTGAATATTGAATATGTAAATATATCAACATGATGATCTGTAAAATGTTGAATATTGAATGTGTAAATATATCAACATGATGATTTGTAAAATGTTGAATATCGAATGTGTAAATATATCAACATGATGATCTGTAAAATGTCGTAATATTGAATGTGTAAATATATCGACATGATGATTTGTAAAATGTTGAATATTGAATGTGTAAATATATCGACATGATGATTTGTAAAATGTTGAATTTTGAATGTGTAAATATATCGACATGGCGATCTGTAAAATGTTGAATATTTAATGTGTAAATATATCGACATGGCGATCTGTAAAATGTGGAATATTGAATGTGTAAATATATCGACATGGCGATCTGTAAAATGTTGAATATTTAATGTGTAAATATATCGACATGGCGATCTGTAAAATCTTGAATATTTAATGTGTAAATATATCGACATGGCGATCTGTAAAATGTTGAATATTGAATGTGTAAATATATCGACATGGCGATCTGTAAAATGTTGAATATTTAATGTGTAAATATATCGACATGGCGATCTGTAAAATGTTGAATATTGAATGTGTAAATATATCGACATGATTTTCTGTAAAATGTTGAATATTGAATGTGTAAATATATCAACATGATGATCTGTAAAATGTCGTAATATTGAATGTGTAAATATATCAACATGATGATCTGTAAAATGTTGAATATTAAATGTGTAAATATATCAACATGACGATCCGTAAAATGTTGAATATTTAATGTGTAAATATATCGACATGGCGATCTGTAAAATGTTGAATATTTAATGTGTAAATATATCGACATGGCGATCTGTAAAATGTTGAATATTGAATGTGTAAATATATCGACATGGCGATCTGTACAATGTTGAATATTTAATGTGTAAATATATCGACATGGCGATCTGTAAAATGTTGAATATTTAATGTGTAAATATATCGACATGGCGATCTGTAAAATGTTGAATATTTAATGTGTAAATATATCGACATGATGATTTGTAAAATGTTGAATATTTAATGTGTAAATATATCGACATGGCGATCTGTAAAATGTTGAATATTGAATGTGTAAATATATCGACATGGCGATCTGTAAAATGTTGAATATTGAATGTGTAAATATATCGACATGATTTTCTGTAAAATGTTGAATATTGAATGTGTAAATATATCGACATGATTTGTAAAATGTTGAATATTGAATGTGTAAATATATCAACATGATTATTTGTAAAATGTGGAATATTAAATGTGTAAATATATCGACATGATTTGTAAAATGTTGAATATTGAATGTGTAAATATATCAACATGATTATTTGTAAAATGTTGAATATTGAATGTGTAAATATATCAACATGATGATTTGTAAAATGTTTAATATTGAATGTGTAAATATATCGACATGATGATCTGTAAAATGTTGAATATTGAATGTGTAAATATATCAACATGATGATCTGTAAAATGTTGAATATTGAATGTGTAAATATATCGACATGATGATCTGTAAAATGTTGAATATTGAATGTGTAAATATATCAACATGATGATCTGTAAAATGTCGAAATATTGAATGTGTAAATATATCGACATGATGATCTGTAAAATGTTGAATATTGAATGTGTAAATATATCGATATGATGATCTGTAAAATGTTGAATATTGAATGTGTAAATATATCAACATGATGATCTGTAAAATGTTGAATATTGAATGTGTAAATATATCAACATGATGATCGGTAAAATGTTGAATATTGAATGTGTAAATATATCAACATGATGATCTGTAAAATGTTGAATATTGAATGTGTAAATATATCGACATGACAATCTGTAAAATGTTGAATATTGAATGTGTAAATATATCGATATGATGATCTGTAAAATGTTGAATATTGAATGTGTAAATATATCAACATGATGATCTGTAAAATGTTGAATATTGAATGTGTAAATATATCAACATGATGATCTGTAAAATGTTGAATATTGAATGTGTAAATATATCGATATGATGATCTGTAAAATGTTGAATATTGAATATGTAAATATATCAACATGATGATCTGTAAAATGTTGAATATTGAATGTGTAAATATATCAACATGATGATCTGTAAAATGTTGAATAATGAATGTGTAAATATATCGACATGATGATCTGTAAAATGTTGAATATTGAATGTGTAAATATATCAACATGATGATCTGTAAAATGTTGAATATTGAATGTGTAAATATATCAACATGATGATCTGTAAAATGTTGAATATTGAATGTGTAAATATATCGACATGACAATCTGTAAAATGTTGAATATTGAATGTGTAAATATATCGATATGATGATCTGTAAAATGTTGAATATTGAATGTGTAAATATATCAACATGATGATCTGTAAAATGTCGTAATATTGAATGTGTAAATATATCGACATGATGATCGGTAAAATGTTGAATATTGAATGTGTAAATATATCGACATGATGATCTGTAAAATGTTGAATATTGAATGTGTAAATATATCGATATGATGATCTGTAAAATGTTGAATATTGAATGTGTAAATATATCAACATGATGATCTGTAAAATGTTGAATATTGAATGTGTAAATATATCAACATGATGATCTGTAAAATGTTGAATATTGAATGTGTAAATATATCAACATGATGATCTGTAAAATGTTGAATATTGAATGTGTAAATATATCGACATGACAATCTGTAAAATGTTGAATATTGAATGTGTAAATATATCAACATGACAATCTGTAAAATGTTGAATATTTAATGTGTAAATATATCGACATGATGATCTGTAAAATGTTGAATATTGAATGTGTAAATATATCGACATGACAATCTGTAAAATGCTGAATATTGAATGTGTAAATATATCGACATGATGATTTGTAAAATGTTGAATATTGAATATGTAAATATATCAACATGATGATCTGTAAAATGTTGAATATTGAATGTGTAAATATATCGATATGATGATCTGTAAAATGTTGAATATTGAATGTGTAAATATATCAACATGATGATCTGTAAAATGTTGAATATTGAATGTGTAAATATATCAACATGATGATCGGTAAAATGTTGAATATTGAATGTGTAAATATATCAACATGATGATCTGTAAAATGTTGAATATTGAATGTGTAAATATATCGACATGACAATCTGTAAAATGTTGAATATTGAATGTGTAAATATATCGATATGATGATCTGTAAAATGTTGAATATTGAATGTGTAAATATATCAACATGATGATCTGTAAAATGTTGAATATTGAATGTGTAAATATATCAACATGATGATCTGTAAAATGTTGAATATTGAATGTGTAAATATATCGATATGATGATCTGTAAAATGTTGAATATTGAATATGTAAATATATCAACATGATGATCTGTAAAATGTTGAATATTGAATGTGTAAATATATCAACATGATGATCTGTAAAATGTTGAATAATGAATGTGTAAATATATCGACATGATGATCTGTAAAATGTTGAATATTGAATGTGTAAATATATCAACATGATGATCTGTAAAATGTTGAATATTGAATGTGTAAATATATCAACATGATGATCTGTAAAATGTTGAATATTGAATGTGTAAATATATCGACATGACAATCTGTAAAATGTTGAATATTGAATGTGTAAATATATCGATATGATGATCTGTAAAATGTTGAATATTGAATGTGTAAATATATCAACATGATGATCTGTAAAATGTCGTAATATTGAATGTGTAAATATATCGACATGATGATCGGTAAAATGTTGAATATTGAATGTGTAAATATATCGACATGATGATCTGTAAAATGTTGAATATTGAATGTGTAAATATATCGATATGATGATCTGTAAAATGTTGAATATTGAATGTGTAAATATATCAACATGATGATCTGTAAAATGTTGAATATTGAATGTGTAAATATATCAACATGATGATCTGTAAAATGTTGAATATTGAATGTGTAAATATATCAACATGATGATCTGTAAAATGTTGAATATTGAATGTGTAAATATATCGACATGACAATCTGTAAAATGTTGAATATTGAATGTGTAAATATATCAACATGACAATCTGTAAAATGTTGAATATTTAATGTGTAAATATATCGACATGATGATCTGTAAAATGTTGAATATTGAATGTGTAAATATATCGACATGACAATCTGTAAAATGCTGAATATTGAATGTGTAAATATATCGACATGATGATTTGTAAAATGTTGAATATTGAATATGTAAATATATCAACATGATGATCTGTAAAATGTTGAATATTGAATGTGTAAATATATCGATATGATGATCTGTAAAATGTTGAATATTGAATGTGTAAATATATTGACATGATTATCTGTAAAATGTTGAATATTGAATGTGTAAATATATCGATATGATGATCTGTAAAATGTTGAATATTGAATGTGTAAATATATCAACATGATGATCTGTAAAATGTTGAATATTGAATGTGTAAATATATTGACATGATTATCTGTAAAATGTTGAATATTGAATGTGTACATATATCAACATGATGATCTGTAAAATGTTGAATATTGAATGTGTAAATATATCAACATGATGATTTGTAAAAGGTTGAATATTGAATGTGTAAATATATCGACGTGATGATCTGTAAAATGTTGAATATTGAATGTGTAAATATATCGACATGATGATTTGTAAAATGTTGAATATTGAATGTGTAAATATATCAACATGATGATCTGTAAAATGCTGAATATTGAATGTGTAAATATATCGACATGACAATCTGTAAAATGTTGAATATTGAATGTGTAAATATATCAACATGACAATCTGTAAAATGTTGAATATTGAATGTGTAAATATATCGACATGATGATCTGTAAAATGTTGAATATTGAATGTGTAAATATATCGATATGATAATTTGTAAAATGTTGAATATTGAATGTGTAAATATATCGATATGATGATCTGTAAAATGTTGAATATTGAATGTGTAAATATATCGACATGACGATCTGTAAAATGTTGAATATTGAATGTGTAAATATATCGACATGATGATCTTTAAAATGTTGAATATTGAATGTGTAAATATATCGACATGATGATTTGTAAAATGTTGAATATTGAATGTGTAAATATATCAACATGATGATTTGTAAAATGTTGAATATTGAATGCTGCACAAATCCTGTCAACAAAAGGAGAAAGAAGCAAACTTAGAAGTTTATGTGCACAATAAAACTGAGTTAAACAAAGTGAGAGGAAAAGTAACAAAATCACAGGATCTAATGTACGACATAGAAATTAGACAAAAACTACCTGGCAAATATACTTGGTGAACCAAGTGAAGGAAAGATTGAAACAATTCCATAAAAAGAGACCGAGTTTGAATAAGATCGCTAGGTTTAAATTTATTAAATGAATGGTGAATCCCTGGCATCCAGTAGGATTCACCATCATCAGCTTAAACAAAATAAATTTATAAAAAGGAAAAACCAAATTAGTGTGAAGTCTCTGGTTCTTTGCATTGAACTCGACACTCTTTCGTACATAGTCTTCCTATATGGCGACATTCTGCATGGCTCTCATGACAATCACCCATAAAACCAACTGGATGAAACTATTTTAGTCTTTTTCCCCTTTTTTTACAAACGACACTTTGAAGCACGCACACATGCTAGCCAAGTGAGTTTCGACTTTTCCTACAAAGTAAAATTTAAAAAAATGAAAATATTTTTTTAATATAGCTCTTCTGTATTGTTTGATATTTTGTGAATGTCTGACATCTGTTTTTATTAATTTTCTATTTCTATGAAATCAGCTTATATGAGAAATTACACCAAGGCATTAAGTATTGAACGCCTGTCATAACAGTAATTTTATAGCATCTGGTAGTATGTTCCAGCCATAATGAGAATTAAAATAATAAAATTACAAAAAGTTAAAAACTATATTCTTGTTATATGTGTGTTGGTATTATTGTCTTAAAAACTGTGTTTCAAATCTGTGTTAAGAATTTTCTTTTAAAAACAAAGTTTTTATTCTCATTTAAATATCTAAAAAAAAACACCCAAAAGTACACACACGCTTTTATGCCACAGTCACGTTTAAACAGATTTTCACTTTTCTTTTTAAATTCAATACATCTCAATAAAACGTCTATTTTATATGGAGTATTCATGTCTAAATATCTACTTTAGGTTTTAGCCTTTTACTATTGTTTTCATAAAAATGTTTATTCTGCAAAATATTGGAAATACAAGAGACGTTAAATAAGTAATGACCCTGGTCCACTTCCGTTTCTCTGATCTAGTAGAAATGTGGCATATGCAAGGATTTATATCTATATGGATCATGTAACAAATTACAACTCAAACTAATACTTCCTGATTTACAAGTGTTTGAAATAAGTGTTAAATGGAGCCTATCAAGTTCCATGCAGTGATCAGTTGTTTTATTTGAAATCACGCACACCACAGTAAACTTTTGATGAAATGAAAAGAAACGATGTCACATCATATTCTTGCAAAATGTTAGCATTGTGAATTCCAATATGTCATGAAATCTGTAGCAGCAGCACCTAAATCTGGTTGCCCTCCATCTGTCATTGATGAGGAAACTATAAGCCATGGTGAAATCCCAGTTAATGTATTGAAAGCACTTGGACCCAACACATCCAAAAATGCTTGCATTCTTCTATGACTACAATTACAGGAGCTTATTATTATACAGCACAATTATGTTGACACACCGGTTCCCACCACATCACTGATATTAAGCAATGATGAGCCTGGCCAGTACCAGATGAGTGACCATTTGGGAAGGCTGGTTGCTGTATTTACTGTGTCGTGTCATAAAAATTCTCCAGTTTGGTATCTGGTGTTGCATTAATTCACTGGTAGAGATCCACCTTACGTCTTAGTAAATACATTGATCTAGGAGAAGGTAACTCTGATGTAGATGATCTAAGAACAGTGACAAACAGGCGTGTCAGATTCGACTGCACTGTCAAAGGTAATGGCCACCCATCCATGTATTCTGCCAAGTTAAAATCATGTGATGTCTTCAGAGGAATCGGAACAACAACTGACGCCTATGGAGAACACTCACCATGATTTTGAAAGGAAAACGTTTTCCAGATAATGCAGCTTTATTTCCCAATTTCCGCACTTCTACAAAAGCTAGTCAACAATTATAAACTGATTAGCCTCGATGTAGATAGTAAGTTTTGTAGTAGTTATATTTTGGAGGGATTTTATATTTTTGTGAATAAATCTTTCTACTTAGAATAATTGACCTATTATTATCAGATGAAAATACTTTGTGTGAAATGTAATTCTACTGACCTCCTTACACACTTTTCTCGTGTCTAAATCAGTTGGCTTGGAAACATCAACAAAACCAGTCGTGTAAATGCGCCCATCCAAGTCACCAGTGATATGACAACATGAAATGTTAAATCATTTCTTAACCTTTTTCTTTTCTTCAAGGAGCGAAAACATGAAATAAATTAAACAAAATGTTAGAATAGATATTTTTATTAATTTAATTTTGGATTAAATAGTTTTATTCTGCATTGTTTTTACCATGTACACATAATTTAGCATTAAAAATGTTTCTTTTTTCCAATGAATATTCTTACAATAACCATTGCTAGATTAGTTGGAGAAGAATACATTGTGACGTGCATATTTATTATAAAGTTTCAAACACGTCACCTGTAGAGTGACATATTTTCGTTTGCCGACAGAATATCCTTAGATGTACGACTAATTCTTTGCCAAAATTCATACGAAATGAAAAAAATTGTTACAGGCGTATGGTCCTAATATATAACATTAAGAGTATTTTTTTTTTCAGTTTATACCAATTGTCAAAGGTTAGGAATATTTTGAGGTAACACGATCTTGTGAGAACTAACTTGTTTCAGAAATGAAGATAGGAATTAATCACTGCTACAAAGTATACGTGGATACTATGCTATCTTGTTTATTCTACAATCCGCAAATATAGCACATCCATCCATTCACAAAAAATAAATTTACTCACCCTCCCTAAGAAATTCATTGGTAATAATTCTGTGATGGAATGTGATTCATCTTATATAGCTAATATATAGTTAAAACTTTATACACAGAAGAAAGTCTTACCTGCGTGCAGATCCTTCTAGGAAAGAAAATTTGCTAATTTGTATACATGCTTTAATGGTTGCTGCTAATATCTTCACAAGCCAGAAAGAAAGACCAATATCAAATTAACTAATTACTTCTTAATCAGTTTTTCATCGTTAGTCTTAAGGACAGTAATTGAGAGACACAGACGGCCAGACATCTTGTTTGTCTTCCTACTTGATTCAGACTTCCTGGAAATTCTCTTCTATCCTCAAACATGTCAGATACTTATTTATTATGTCATGTGAAACTTGCATTTCTTATGCATTTTTCTAGGGAACAAAATTTTCAATTATGTCACCTGCAGCATGGCATATTCTCATTTGCCAACAGGTTTTACTGAGATGTATGACTCTAATCCTCGCCCAAGTTCATGCAGATTTACAGAATTGTTACTGGCGTACGGTCCCAATATATATGTTTATTTCCCAGTTTATAACAATTTTCGAAGGTTAGGAATATTTTGAGTTACCACGTACTTGTGAGAACTTGTTTTTGGAAATGAGGATAGGAATTAATCACCACTACAAAGTATACGTAGTTACAATGCCAAGTTGTTTATTCTGCAATACTCAAATATAGCATACACATCCATTCACACAAAATGAAATTTAATCACTCTAAGAAATTCATTGGTAATAATTTTGTGGTGGAATGTAATTCTGTGAGTGGGAGAAACGTGACGGCATGAACAGTAGGAGAAAGAGAGCAGACGACAATGAATTCCCGCCAGCCGGTAACAGTTCTGCCAAGATGTGTCGTATATAATGGAAAGCACAGGAAAAAAAATGTCAAAAAAAGTTAAAATTATTTCTATTATTTGTTCTGCACTTCGATGGGATCGACAGACGAGAGGAAGAACGAAATAATAACGCCTTCTATAACATTACAATTCATCGTATATAGTGTTAATATATATTTTTTTAAAATTACAGTTTCGCCCCCAAAAAGGGACATTGCCACTTTGTTGTAGGGGGCTACTATCAGGAGCAACAACTACTGGGGTAGTAACAGTTTATGTAATGTAGGGATTTGGGCAGCAACATGTCGGTTCACGTTACACATGAATTTCTGCACGTCAGTACAGTTGGGGAAGCAGTAGCCTGGAATGGAATTCCAAAGTCTAACGGTTCTAGGGAAGAAACTACTGGAGTAGAAAGATCTTTTACATCTAGGGATATCTACAGTGTGTGGTGGGATTGAGCAGCCTGTCGGGTTTGTCGAGGGTGTTTACGTCGTGGGGGCACAAGTGTGTGCAGTTCGTTAGAGCATTCACCACTAAAATACTTGTAGAACAGGCAGAGGGATGTAACGTTTCGTCGATGGGACAGAGGCTGAAGCTTAGATGCCAGTTCAGAGCCTATCAGATTTGCGACTCTTTTTTTAACTTTGTCAAGGAGCGAGAGACTAGTAGCAGATGCACCAGCCCAAATATGACAGCAATACTCCATACATGGGCGAATGGTGGCCTTAAAGAGGTACAGGATACTTTCAGGTGTTAGTAGTTTTCTGGCACAATAGAGAGAGACCACCTTCCTTGCAGCGGCCCTGGCAACGCCTTCAATGTTTCCTGTGAACGTTAGGCCAAGGAGTTTGAAAGATATACTCTCAGATAAAGAGTCGTTGGCAATCGCTATAGGTGGTAGAGAAGGTTTCTTGTAATTATTGAATGAAACTAATTTAGTCTTGGCGGCATTGAACGTGACCATCCATTTTTGTCCCAATTCCACTACAGATTGGCGGTCATCCGCTAGTGTTTCTGCCATTTCTTTAGATATGTGTTCATTTGTTTTCCTGTTGTTCCTGTTATAGAGTGTGGTGTGGTGTACTCAGCATATATACTCACCTCAGAAGTAATTTTGTCGGGGAGGTCATTTATGAATATCAGGAACAGAGGTTCAAGGATAGACCCCTGGGGCACAATATCCGACTTGTTAAGACAATAAAAGATAAAAAAAATGAAAGTTTTCAGATGGCACAATAAATGTTTGAACGCTTGACAACACCTCCATATATTTTTATACGTTCAAAACACAAGCATGCCCATTTAAAACAAAGTAATAACTCGGTGGAAATATAAAATAATAAAACAGTTCTATTGACAGAATGAAGATCCGATTTTTGACACATGTCTACCACACCAGCAATATTAGACACAACTTCAATTTATATAAAAAAAAATCCAGCTCAACAAAAAGTTGCTCCTAATCTGATTCCTCGAAAAGAGATAATCTTTTCCAATTTCGCACATAATTTGGTCAGAAATCTTAACAGTTCTTCAAAACCGGTAGCTATTAAGGTTAAAGGCAATATTAAGTACACGCAAAATGAATGCCGATGCTCAAAATGTATAAACATTTTGATCCCTCCCGTTACTTAAAAATTCACCAAAAATCAGGGAGTTAACCAATTTTAATTAAATTTTCACTATTTATAAAATACTGATCGAGGAATATAAGGAACTCATTATTTTTATTTAAATCTTAGTGCAAATGTATTATTTTGTTTAAACAAAAAATACCTTTACTAAAGTTATGGTTTTCACTAGTAAAAAATCTATTTTTATAGAAAGAAAGCATCGTAATTTGTAACAATAAAAATAAAAATGAAATAATTTTTACAGTAACATTATAAAAAAAGCCCCTAAAGTCCGTATTAATGAATTCGATATAACTCGAGGAAAAATGAATCTCTCGAGCTACCGATTTTTAATGTTACTGTAAAAATTATTTTATTTTATTTTTATTGTTACAAATTACGTTATTATTTCAGCACGGATCACTCTTTGCATGAGTTAGGGGTGTCAAAAATCCACCCAAAATTCTGGCACACCTAGTCACGCTTGTACAATAATTCCATACCTTATATAACATACTTACCCAACGGGTCACGGGTAGTCTAGTATATACACATATATATATATATATATATATATATATATATATATATATATATATATATATATATACACAAGGGGTGGAGTATATGGGGTGTCGGGCACTTAATAATATTAGTGAAAGAGGAAATGGAGAATTGAATTATATTCAGGACAGAAATTAATATTATAATTGATGAGGTAAATTTAACTAAGTGGAACAACAGATTATAAAACAGTGAATAATTTTATGGTGGATGAATAGGGTTAAATGGGATTAAAAATAAATTTGAGATATAAGTTATTCTGTGAGGAGGAGGGAGAGGATAAAGCAGTAAAAGATGGGATAGGGTAGAGGAAAATTGAGGTGGAGGGTTTTTTTTGTTTCTTTGTAGATGTTACAGTAATTAGTTATATGGGACAAACGGTTGTACTTAGTGTAGAATTTAGCAGTATACATATGTTTATATTTATACATATATATATATATATATATATATATATATATATAAATATATATATATATATGTATATATATATATATATATATACACACACACATATATTCATAAAAACACGAATTTTTTTAAAGTGAAATTAAAGTTCAAAATCAATTCAATTAAAAGTAGTTACTTAACAAAACAATAGAGTTAAGTTCCAAGGTTAAATCTTAAACCCTCTTTTCAATTAAAAAAAAAACATAGTTTTTAAAATATAAATAATTAAAATAATCATAAAAGTAGATTTCTTTTTTAAATTGCTATCTATCTTGCATGTATTTTGTCGTTTAGTTTAGTCCCTTCTGCAGTTATCTCCCTTGGTCTGGCATTAAAAGTAGTTATTTAACAAAACAGTAGAGTTAAGTTCCAAGATTACCTCCTAACTCTCTTTTCAATTAAAAAAAACATGTTTTTTTTGTTTTTTTTTCTAAATATAAATAAATTACAATAATTATAAAAACCTTTCTTTTTAAAATAATTCCATGATATTCCATGTCTTATCTCCCTTTAACAGTTATCTCCCTTGGCCGGACAATTTTCTTTGAGTTTCCTCTGACTCGACACCGGCAGGTTGACCGATGTTTTGTTCCGTAATTGCGACCTCTCTAGACCCACATGTCACTGTCTTTTATCTTCTGTTGTCCTTCGCCGTTTTAAGTCATCTCCGGTAAGAAACATTATATATCTCCTTCTTAAAAACACTTTTTAATACTTTTAACGTTATTTAAAAAATGTTATATTATTTCATCTTAACTACGGACTTTGTTTATTTTTTTGTTTGTTTTACCCACATGTCCGTCCCCCATATTTCTAGCTGTATTGTTCATTTCCTTACGCATAACTTCTTGATTCTTATCTTTTCTCTTTGTGTTTTAAACAATTTTTTTATTGGTTTGTTGCTTTTTTTTAATATAAACAAATCGAACTTACTAAGGGAGGTAATAACTTCCGGGGAATGCCGGAAAAAAAATCCAGTAAATAAAACGTGGTTTAGTAAATCGTTATTTGTATTTTAAACTAAATATTTTATCGTGGTTTACTTATGTTTTGTCATTTCATTTAACTTAATATGAAAATGGATAATAAACTTTAAAATATCAATTATTGAATGGATTTTATTATTTCCTTTTCTTTAAAAACTCAGTTTTATTTTTATGGATACATGTGTCCAGTGAAACCGATATGATGACTAAAATCGCATATTATTGGCTTATTAGATTAAAAATAACGCATAAATTTCTGTTTGCTTTTTTTATAACTTAATATTAAAAAAAATTAAACACAATTCATTAAAAATCTATGTTGTAACGGAAAATTTTGAAATAACGGAATTTTAATCGTTTTAATCTTTTAAAAATTAGTTAAATTTTATGAAGTTTATTTTCTTGGCAATTCGAAAAATTTCGAAAAAAACGCTATTTAAAAATAAAACATAATAATATTAAATTGATATCATTTTTTTAATTCCAACTTCAAGGTAAATTTTTATTCAATATGTGTATTTAAATTTTTAAAAATAAATATTTTTTTACTTACTCTTATGTTTTATAATAAATAGAAATTTCGATAGATTTAAATATATTTTGGGTAAATATGAAGAATTACTCCACCCTCGAAAATTCCTTTATAATTACCACTCGTAGAGGTTTTCGGGGTCACCGAAAACGAAAATAATGTTTAAAATTACGGCAACCGAGTAGTTTCGAAGATATGAAGAAATGTTAGTTTTAAAAAGTGGGGGATCACTTTTCTATAATAATTTAACGTAAAATGATCACCCATTTTTTTGGGGGCCCCTTTCTACCCTCGGAAAATCCTTTAAAATAACCTGTTTCGGTGGAGGGGGGGCCGCCAAAACACCCCCCGCCCCTCCACCGCCTCCAGAATTTTTGTTAAATAATAAACATTTTTTCTGCTTGGTTAATGTTGGCACGTTATTTATGTTAATACGGTTAATTAAACTATATAAGCACCTGTTAAAAAACTATGCAAGTCCTATAATTGAACGAAAAACAGTTAGTCCCCCGTTCCAAAAACAAACAAATCATGAAGTGAATGCATTTCTTCATATCCAGGAAAGTACTTGTTTCCTGGAATTTTAAACATTTTCGTTTGAACAATTTGAATTAATATTCCTAACATGTAAATAAATGTTATTTCATCTTAATACAGTGATTTTGAGTTCTTTGTCAAGTGTCGTTATTTTCTGGAGTTATTTCTATATTTTTATTTAATGTTTGTGAGGATGTGACTTGGTGGAGACCTATTAATTGGTGATCTGGTTAAATGTATCTTTAACGGTCCTACAGATACTCTACTACTTTTGACATCTAGAGATTCCTGCACCTGCAACCTCGGGGTTTTTTTTCAATTTTCACCCCAACCAAGGCACAGTGCCACTTTGAAGCAGGGGGCTACTATCAGGGACTTAATTTGCAGGGGCATTATAAAGGGAGATGAGTAGAAAGATGTTTGTTCACATTACACTTGAACTTCTGCATATCAATACAGTTGGGAAAGTAGAATCCCGGAAGGGAGTTCCAAAGGCCTGCAGTTCTGGGGAAGAAACTATTGGAGTAAAAGGCTTTCTTGCACCTAGGGATCTCTATTGTAAAGGGATGAGATTTAGTAGCTTGTCGGGTTTGTCGGGGGTAATTACGTCAAGGAGATACGAGTGTTTGCAGTTCGTCAGAGCATTCACCATTAAAGTATTTGT
Organism: Euprymna scolopes; assembly: GCF_053919585.1. Lineage (NCBI taxonomy): Eukaryota > Metazoa > Mollusca > Cephalopoda > Sepiida > Sepiolidae > Euprymna > Euprymna scolopes. The sequence continues at coordinate 38,675,182 of NC_136527.1, forward strand.
AAAACAAGCAGAGGGATGCAACATCTCATTGATGGGACAGAGACTGAAGCCTAGATGACAGTTCAGGACCTATCAGGTTGGCGACTCTCTTTTTGTCCAGGAGCGAGAAACAAGCTGCAGATGCACCAGCCCAGATGTGACAACATTACTCCATACATGGGCGAATGGTGGCCTTATAGAGGTACAGGATACTTTCAGGCGTAAGTAGTTTTCTAGCACGGTAGAGGGGGCCAAACTTCTTTGCAGCAGCCTTGGCAATGCTCTCAATGTATCTATTCCAGTTCATATACCCTGTAAACGTTAGGCCGAGGAGTTTAAAAGAAGTACTTTCAGGCAATGTGTTCTTGGCCATGGCTACTGGTGGTAGAGAAGATTTCTTGTAGTTATTGAAGGAAACAAGCTTAGTCTTAGCAGCATTGAATGTGACCATCCATTTTTGTTCCCATTCCACTACATATTGGAGGTCATCCTCTTGTGTTTCTGCCATTTCCTTGGATATGTGTTCATTTGTTTTCCCCTCATACCTATTATAGAGAGTGGTGTCATCGGCAAATTTACCCATCTCCGAAGCAATTTTATCAGGGAGGTCATTTATAAATATCAGGAATAATAGAGGTCCAAGTATAGACCTCTAAGGTACTCCCGCATTTATATCATATTGTTTGGATGTACGACCGTCGAGGACAACTTGGATTTTTCTCTTACTTAATAAGGATTTAATTACATTATGAATTCTTCCAGTGATTCCATATGATCTAATTTTCCTTAGAATACCATCGTGCTATACCCTGTCAAAAGCCTTAGATATATAAAGGGTTACCGCTCTACCCTCCCCTGTTTTGTTCAGTGAATGGTATATACGTTCAGAAACTACAGTTAAAATATCTGCTGTTGAAAGGGCTTGCCTGAATCCATATTGTTTGTCAGTCAGGAGTTTAGTAGCTGTTAGGTGCTGGACTAGGGCTTGATTAACTAAGGACTCAAATGTTTTGGCGAAAAGCAGGAGAAAGCTAATGGAGCGATAATTTAGTTGGTCAGTTCTTTCACCAGAATTCTTGAAGACTGGTACCACAGAAGCGGTTTTCCAGCAGTCGGGAAAGCAAGATTTTGTTAAGACATTTATTGTAAAGTTTGGAGAGAACTGGAGCAACCTTGGCAGAGCATTTTTTTAATAGCACAGCCAGGATGAGATCTGGTCCACATGCTTTTGAGGTGTCTAGGTTGTTTTTTATAATAGCATGTACCTGAGAAGGGGTGATTTTCAAATCGTCTTGTGTGGCGTCTTAAAAATATATCCCGATTATAAATGGGTGAACACAGATTCACACACGTAGAAGTTAGTGACTCCATTCTACATTCAGTTTAGTTTTTTTTATTCTAGCTGATGACACCCAAGTACTTTTTTTTATCATGAATTTGTAATAATATATACAAAATCTGTTATTAAAATATTATATTTAAGCATATTTAACGACCGGCCAAAGTTGGGCTTTCCCCCTCTCTCCCTCTAGGTGTAACATAAAATGGATTTTCTTACATTTTTGGGATTTATATGCGATGTATTGTCTCTTTTTTATTGTGTGAAGCTAGATCTGTTACTAAACTCTCAATTTTCTGGAAGAAGGGGGTTAATGATGCTATTTGTTAATTTAAAAACAAGGTATCTTTTTTAATTCAATATCTTAGGACTTTACTAATTATCTTTGAAATACTCCCAGAAAACTAATATTTATGTTTCAATTTCTGTAGCCACCGTAAACACATTTTTCATCATAAATTTTTTTTCACATGTTCGACTCTATTTCGAAATAATTTCTTTTTTCTTTTTCCTCTTAAATTTTGTTTTCTGCAAACTTCCTCTTCCGTTCATCATCTTGAATGTTAAGTTGAGCTTGTAAAGTCAATAAGATTTGAAAAATCGTTTCCTTTTTAAAATTTTCAGAAGTTTAAAGTAAAAAAAAATGTCTTTTATTCTTCATTCTTTTTCAGTGGATTATTTTGTAATTATTTGTTTTTTGTGGTGTGCTGAAAACAAATATCTACTTCAAAAGTTAAGAGAATTCCTTTTTATGTATGCACTTACACATACAGAATTACCCACCACTGATAATATAAGGAATTACATTGCTTATTATTGTGACAACTACTTGCTTGCTGCAAATATATGTCCGCACTTGCATATAAAAAAATGTTCACCAATGATAACGTAAGGAATGACACGTATCTGTATACAGATTGTATTTAATTTTTGTTCTTTAATGTTCTCGTGTTTTTATTGAAAGATGAAATCTGAAGAGAAAACAAAAAATAACTTTTCGCTCAAAAAAACAAAGATAAAAAAATAACACCCTCTCCCCAGGTTGCCATAAAGTTTATGCTCATTTTATGTTAAATTTATATTTAAATGTGATCCCTCACTTTTTGAAAAAGTACATTTTTCATATTAGGAAAACTATTTCTCTGTGCCACTTTTGAAGTAGATCTATAAAATTGTCATTGTAAATGTTTAGATCAGGGTGGAAAGATTCTAGACATTGACCAAAATAACAAACCTTACAGGTAGCTTTGACTAAATTAAAAAAATAATCATGATTCTTAAACAAATTACAATATTACAGTTCTGAATTTTTAGATGATGAATGAAGTGCTTATAAATGGGAAATTGTACAAATTTGGATTTAATAGACAAAGCTGACTTAAGGAAACAATGCATCATCTGGATAATGATCAACTACTAAGCATACCTGGTATTGTATTTAACACAATATACAATATGGAAATCATTAATTATAAATAATGTATAAATAAGATAAATATCAATGGTATCAAGATTCACAGCCTCAGAAACACATTTGAAATGACTCCTCAAATCCAACAAGTCTGCTGATCATATTTATTGAAATTGTTTTTTTGCAATAAAAGCAAGTTCAATTGGGTAAGCAGTGATGACAGGCAGTACATCAGTCAAAGGAAGGATGAAGAATTTAATCCTAGGTGAAGAGTTTCAATGCTACAATTTAGTGGAGGTTCAGTTTGGTGTGGGACGTTATTAATGCCAATGATCCAGGGCCTGTAGTTCGCTTGAAATTTCGAATTAATTCGCCCGAGAACATTATTATGATGACTGAGCATTTCCTACCCTATTTTGGCTGGAATTTGATTTATAATCACATCTTCATGCAGGATAATGCTCCCATTAACACAATTGGAAATGTCAAGAGGTTCCTTGGAGAGAACGATATTCTGTATTTGGATTGGCCTGCACAATCTTCAGCCATCAATCCTATAAAAAATTACATCAGCAACACACACGAAATGATAAACTTTTTAAATCTGAAAGAACTTTCGACAAAAATTAAAGTAAAGTACGACTTTCACCGGAGTATTGTCTCAGACTCATTCAAGGAATGCCCAAAAGATTGCAGACTGATAAATATCAGAAGGACTCTGCTACTAAATATAAACTAGTTCATTGTGTTTCTGTTGTATTTCTTACATTAACGTGCTAATATTATATTTAAATGCAAAAAGTCAAATAGGAATAGGTAAAATTCTATAGTAATGAAAGATGAATCAAAATAGATATAAATAGTTTAGACAGTTATATTCAATGTAGCTTTAATTTCCGGTATTAAAATGACAAGTGAAGACTCTCTTTTTAGCGCCTCTTTGTGTAGTAATAAATATTGAAAACATCTAGGAAAAATAGTTCCTCCAATTCGTATTAGGATTTTCTTCTAGAACCCGTGGTGCTATGGTTATAGTACTTGGTAAAAATCGGTTGTAAGTTACATACTCCTGCACATTGAAGGTTTAATCATCGTTGAGATATAAAACAGAATTTTGAGTTGGATTTCTAAAAACACAATAGCGTGCTATTCATGTACTAAGTAAAGGGTTCCACTCAGAATTCTGAGTTAAAAGGAAAGGTTTCAAAGTTCGACAAAATATACCTGAATTAGATCAGAGGTAAAATAGAAATGTGTAAATAACAGCCAAGAATAAAAATAATATGAATAATAAATCCTCATCTAAAAAATGCAGATTTTTAATAAAATATTTGAAAAAAGAAACAACAAAATTTTGTGAACAAGTTTGCATGAAATTATACTAATCTTATTTTAAATTTCATGAATAATAATATAAATATTTTTTAAATTTCAACATCAGAAATTTAATTTCACCACATGAAATTTATTGCTTTATAATTTATTTTATATTTCCAGAATTTACAACAATGAAAAGAATAACATTTCTTTATTGGTGATTTAAAATGATGTAAAACAAATTTCTTCAAATTTTGAAAGTGAAAATTTATAAGCCTCACTCCATTGAATATACTTTTTTCTGGAATCAGACGTAAGAAAACATGGCAGGAAAACAACATTTTTGTGAAGTATGTGGTTCTCCTTTTGCACAGAAGTCACATTTGTTGAATCATATGAAAACACATACAGGAGACAAACCACATTCTTGTGAAGTATGTAGTTCATCTTTTGCACGGAAGTCAACTTTGTTGAGGCATATGAACACACACACGGGAGACAAGCCGCATTCTTGTGAAGTATGTGGTTCATCTTTTGCACAGAAGTCAACTTTGTTGATACATATGACAACACACACGGGAGACAAACCTCATTCTTGTGAAGTATGTGGTTCGTCTTTTGCACAGAAGGCAAATTTGATGAATCATATGACAACACATACGGGAGATAAACCTCATTCTTGTGAAGTATGTGGTTCATCTTTTGGACTGAAATCAACTTTGTTGCGTCATATGAGGACACACAAGGGAGACAAACCACATTCTTGTGAAGTATGTGGTTCATCTTTTGGACAGAAATCAAATTTGTTGCGTCATATGAGGACACATACGGGAGAAAAACCACATTCTTGTGAAGTATGTGGTTCATCTTTTGCACAAAAGTCCCATTTGTTGTATCATATGACAACACACACGGGAGACAAACCGCATTCTTGTGAAGTATGTGGTTCCTATTTTGCACAAAAGTCAACTTTGTTGAAGCATATGACAACACACACGGGAGACAAACCACATTCTTGTGAAGTATGTGGTTCATCTTTTGGACGGAAATCAACTTTGTTGCGTCATATGAGGACACACACGGGAGACAAACCACATTCTTGTGAAGTATGTGGTTCATCTTTTGCACATAAATCAACTTTGTTGCGTCATATGAGGACACATACGGGAGAAAAACCACATTCTTGTGAAGTATGTGGTTCATCTTTTGCACGGAAATCAATTTTGTTGAGTCATATGACGACACACATGGGAGACAAACCACATTCTTGTGACTAATGTGGTTCATCGTTTGGACAGAAATCAAATTTGTTGCGTCATATGAGGAGACATACGGGAGAAAAACCACATTCTTGTAAAGTATGTGGTTCATCTTTTGCACATAAGTCCACTTTGTTGTATCATATGACAAGACACACGGGAGACAAACCACATTCTTGTGAAGTATGTGGTTCCTCTTTTGCACAGAAGTCAATTTTGTTGAATCATATGACAAGACACACGGGAGATAAATCACATTGTTGTGAAGTATGTGGTTCCTATTTTGCTCAAAAGTCAATTTTGTTGAATCATATGACAACACACACGGGAGACAAACCATATGCTTGTGAAGTATGTGGTTCATCTTTTGCATGGAAGTCAAATTTGTTGAATCATATGAAAACACATGGGAGATAACCCACATTCATGTGAAGTATGTGGTTCTCTTTTTGGGCACAAATCAACTTGTTGAATCATGTAATAACACATACATGAGACAAAATACATTCTTGTGAATATGTGGTTCTTTTGCAAGGAAGTTAAATTTGTTGCATCATATGAAAACAAATATGGGAGACAATTATACTATGGAGACTAGTATACAGTGGGGCACAATGGAGTGTGGAAATAACTCTACTGGAAAATATGTAAAACCCTGAATATCCAATGTAGTAGAAAGAACGGTTGGAAATAAGTCCTACATTATCCACTATGACTATAAAATTCATACAGTTGCATACATAGACAATGGGGCAATTCAGGAGGACATAGTGATATGGGAATAGCTAGAAAAGTCTGCAAATGACATTGGTCTCCACATTAATGCGGGTAAGACAAAGTTTATGACTTTCAATCTGAAAGGAGAGATCAGGGCTCTGGTTGGATTAACACTGAAAGAAGTCGCTGAGTTTACGTATCTGGGCAATAGCATAGTTTCCACAAAGAGAGATATCGAAATTTGCATCTCAAAAGCATGGGCCGCATTGGATGGGCTGCAATCAGCATGGACTTTGGGACTAACAAACTGAAACGGCAGTTCTTCAGGGCAGTGGTAGAGTCTGCCCTTGTTTACGGTGCTACAATCTGGACACTCAACAAAAGATTGGAAAGAAAACTAGTTGGCACATACAACTGTATGCTACAAACAGTATTAAATATATCTTGGCAAAATCATCGCACAAAGCAGCAACTTTATGGCAACCTACCTGCCATATCTAATACAATCAAAGATAGATGCCTACGATTTGCTGGTCATTATCCCAGGCGCAAGCATAAATTGGTGAGTGATGTATTGCTATGGACTCCACAACACAGACGCGCAAGTAAAGGATGACCTAGATACACGTACATCCAACAAATAGCACATGACACCAATTGTGAACCTGAAGATCTAAGGCAGTTGATGGAAGACAGTAAACTCTGGAGAGGAAGAGTCACATTGGTCCGGGCAAGAAGCTCGTCATGATGATGATAATGATGACAAGAAGGAGAAAGTGGCAACACTAGTTGAAGTAAGCGTCCCTAATGATGCTGGTCTTAACAGGACAGAAAGGGAGAAAATAACAAAATACCAACGACTTATGTACGACATAAAAAGAAATTGGAATCTTAAGGTATCAATCATACAAGTCATTATAGGAGAAACCGTGCTAATTAAAAAAGAATTTCAAAAACTATTTGGCAAATAGACCTAGTGAACCAAGTGCAAGAGAAATAAAAATTGCACTTACAGGGATGGTTAGAATCTTAAACAGACCTTCGATTGGAGTAACTAAACTAATAGCAGAATGTTTGGCATCCAGTAGAATGCATCATCCCCAGCAAAAACAACACATATGGGAAACATATCTGATGATTTCCATACCTCAAAAATGTATACCAGACCAGTATGACAGAATCAGAAAACATGTCAACTACAGAAATCACAGAATTGTTTAAAAATACACGAGAACTTCTATTTGAGAAAATGGTAAAAATGTGCCAAACAATAGAGTGACGGGTGTTTTCTGGATTTATTCAACCATGACTATAAGTAAGGGAGGTTTTATAGGCTGGCTTAAAAGGATGTCTTCACTATTATCATGACAGAATTTTAATGGCGGCTCACGATCAAAGTTTGATGAGCAATTCTTCTAAGATGAGTAATCTCAGTATTGACAAGTACAGTTTGTACCACACAGAAATAGTGTGAGCCTTTTGACATCGAACTCTCACGTTCTGATAGAGGATGGCTACTATACAATGCAAAACATGCTATGTGATATACAAATATATGTACGTGATGTTGCCAACCTAATCAAAAACCTTGATTCCAGTAAAGTAACCGACCCTGACTGTATTCCAATTATAGTACTCAAAAGACTTCAACCGGAACTAGCGCCCACCCTTACAAAACTGTTCAAACGTTGTCTTAAGGAGAATTGCTTCCCATCACCCTGGAAAATCTCATCAGTATGCCCCATATTATGGAATTCAGGTGATCGTTCATCTCCCTCCCAGTACAGGCCAATAAGTCTCCTGTGCGTCATGAGTAAGTTGTTGGAATCTATGTTAAATAGAGAATCAGCCATCTCAGAAAATATAACATTCTTATTGACATGCAATATGGTTTCTATTCTGCTAGATCAACAGCAGATGTGTTTACAGTTATATCTCATAGGATTAGCGAATCTCTTGACAGCGGCTACCTTTCTAGGGCAATTGCTCTTGACATATCAAAGGCCTTTGATAGAGTATGGCATAAAGGTTTACTTCACAATATCTCCAGCTAGAGTATAGGTGGAAATGTCTTCTCAATTATTAAATCATTTCTCTCTGATGGGTTCATAAGAGTAGTGGTTGATGGGCAGAAATCAGAAGCTCTTAGTATTTATGCTGGAGTCCCTCAGGGAACCATCCTGGGCCCAACTCTCTTCCTGATCTAGATTAATGATCTTCCAAATCACATCCTTACATCATTTGTAGACAGTTATGCTGATGACACTACTATCTATGGTAGCACATCTAAGACTGTAAACGACCAAGTTCTCTCCGATTCTCTCTCCTCTGATCTTGATCACGTTGTACAATGGGGAAAGGAGTGGCTGGTTACTTTAAATGCATCGAAAGTCAAGCTTTTATCTTTACATCATCAACGCTCTGATCCCCATTTGGCATCAATTGAAATAAATGGCTCTCGTTTCTCATGGTTTGCAAGCTTCTGGGCTTGACCTTTACTCCTGATCTTAAATAGAACACATGCATTAACTCCATTGCTAAGGCCCCTGGAAAAATGATGGTATCCTATCGATCGAGTAGATATTTCACTGCTGATGCAATTCTCTATCTATATAAGAGCCAGGTACGTCCAAGGATGGAGTACTATTTCCACATCTGGGCAGAAGCTGCTAGAAAGGACTTATCCTGCCTTGATAGAGTTCAAAATAGACTTCGTAGCCTTGTAGGGGATGTCCTTTTCTCTGCTCTGCAACCTTTCTCACAGAAGAGATGTTGCGAGTTTGTCTCTGTTTTATCGTTATTTTCATGGCAAGTGCTCGGCTGGTCTCTATTCGAGTGTTTTCTGGATTTATTCAACCATGACTATAAGTAAGGGAGGTTTTATAGACTGGCTTAAAAGAGGATGTCTTCACTATTATCATGACATAATTTTAATGATAGCTCACGATCAAAGTTTGATGAGCAATTCTTCTAAGAAGATGAGTAATCTCAGCAATGACAAATGCAGTTTGTACCACACAGAAATAGTGTGAGCCTTTTGACATCGATCTCTCACGTTCTGATAGAGGATGGCTACTATACAATGGAATACGATTCAATGTCTAAATATTTCATGAAGGAGAAGGGAACAGCCGTAGAAGGTGATGTCTTCAATAATATTGGGTTAAACAGAATGAGAGGGAAAAATAACGAAATACCAGGGTCTTATGCACAATACAGAAAAGAAAACAGAATCTTCAGAAAATCTCTATTGCAGTAATTATAGGAGCAACTGAAATTAGACTAGAATTTTTAAATCTACCTGGCAAATATACCTTATGAACCAAGTGCAAGAGAGATTTTTTTTAATTCACAAAAAATGTATATTTAGAATCTTAAAATGATTGCTCAGTTGAATTGTATGAGATAAATGTTGAATGTTTGGAATCCGCTTAAATGCGCCATTACCAGCTTATGCAAAAGAATAAAATTATAAAAGAGATACATCACATGCTGTGGTTCTTTGCATAAAAATAAAGATGTGTTGTGTCATATGCAAAAACATTCGACACTGTTGCCAATACTTTTAATACCAAAACTCAATGTTCTTTTGTCAAAACTTTCAACTCCCAAACTCGGCACTCTTTCAAGTTTACTTGCACAAGACTACATAGGTAGCACACCTACAAACTAAAATAAAAAAAACTGCAAAGCCATATCTTTGTAATGTCATCTCTAACGAGAGAAAATAATATGATCCTTTGATTATGTTAATAATTTTCTTTAAATAAAAGTTTTATTTTCATGTAAATCTTTAAAACGAAAAAAACAATTTTATGCCAAGGTCACGTCTTAAGTGTTTTTACTTTATAAATTTACTACATCTCCATAAAACGTTTATTTTATATCGAGTATTCATGTCTAAATATCTACTTAAGCGTTTAACCTTTTATCATTGTGGTTTTCATATGTTTATTGTGCAATGTTTTTAATATATGGGGTCGTGCATACGCAATGACCCTGACCCATTTCCGTTTGTTTGATCTAGAAGAAATGTTACATATGCAATGATTTATATCTCTATGGGTCATGTAGCAAATTACAACTATGAACTAATTGTTGTTCCTGATTTACAAGTGTTTGAAATTAGTTTAATGTAAAATGGACCTTGTTAAGTGTCATGCAGTGATCATATGTCTTATTATATTATCATATTATCCTTGTAAAACGTTGTCAATAATATATATATATAATTTATATATATATATATACATATATATATAAATGATGTCACATCATATTATCCTTGTAAAACGTTGTCATGAATATATATATATATGTCACATCATATTATCCTTGTAAAACATTGTCATAAATATATATATATATATATATATATATATATATATATATATATATATATATATATATTCATGACAACGTTTTACAAGGATAATATGATGTGACATCATTTCTCTTAATTTCATCAAAAGTTTCTCATGGTGTGCATGATTTCAAATAAGACATATGATCACTGCATGACACTTGACAGAGTCCATTTTACATTTAACTAATATATATATATACATATAAATTCGCATTTAACTTATTTGTCTGTTTGTTCACAATCTGATTAATATAGACAAAAGGTCCGTTTCTTTAGTTTTCGGTTTATTTCTCTGCTATAGTATGATTCTTGCAAAATATTCAATTAAGAGGTCACCTCATTTGCATATTTCCTTAAGGAAAATCAATTTTACTAAAAAGCGGTATGTTAACGTTTCTAGTGAGAGAATTGTTTTAAGTATTCTACTTAAAATTTTTATTTAATCAACTTTAACAATTATATTGATAATATATTTAATTTAATTTATTTGCAATTATTATTTCCGATATTGACCTTTTTAAAAACGGATATAGAGTTATTTCCCCTGGATACTTTAAAACATAAAAAAAAACAAATAAAATAATTTAGTTAACTCAATAAGTTTCTAGCTTGAATAAATAATTCCGTTTAGACAGAAAGTGTTTGGCTTTTTTTTAATATTCAAAAGAAAAAAAAACTTAAAAATAAATTGAATAGATTTTATTTGTTTTTATTATTCTTGAAACGGCTATAAAGAATCTTTAGCCGCTTTGGGAACTAAAATTTCACCCAAACTTTTAGAAACAAAGTCCCCCTTCACAAAAACTGCAAATCGAAAATTTCCTTTATTTATGAAAAAAAGAAAAACAGTGAAAAAAAAGTACAAAAAATAAAAACAAAGGCAAGTCACGCATACGTAAATATTTAGAAAGATTATTTTTCATAAAATCATAAGTCGTCTTTGAACATTGGTCAAAATAGTTTTCAAATTACCTTTTCCTTTCATTCGTATTTCAGATTCGAGCCTGCTTGGTTAATTTATCTTTTTCTTTTTTTTTTGTCACTCTGGCACCCTTTGTTTTTATTTATTTAATTTGGGAGGAGTTTTATTTTCAGCGCACAGGCAACAAAAAGTGCTCCATATCCGGAGAATAGTTTCTTCCCTTTGTGTCCCTTCTGTCGAAATATCTGGTGGAGAGGATATCGCTTACTTATTTTTTTAAAATAAAACTGAAAGAAGTGTCTTTACAAAAAATGAAAAACACATGAATATTTATAAACATTATTTTGTCAGTATCCTAAAATCATAAGTCGTCTGGCAAAATAATTTTCAAATTACATTTTCCCTTCATTCGTATTTAAGAATCGAGCCTGCCTACTTGGCTAATTTTTCTTTTTTTTTGTCACTTGGGTACTCGCTGCTATTTTTATTGAAACAAAAGTTGTTGTTATTTATTTACAGACGAAAACTGGCGCCAAATCACAAAAAATGCAAATCGAAAATTTCCTTTTTGAAAAAAAAAACAGTGAAAAAGGTACAAAAATAAAAAACAACGGCAAGTCATACATGCGTAAATGTTTATAAAGATTATTTTTCATAAAATCATAAGTCATCTTGACAAATAGTTTTCAAATTACCTTTTCCCTTCATTCGTATTTCAAATTCAAGCCTGCCTACTTGGCTAATTTTTCTTTCTTTTTTTGTCACTCGGGCACTCGCTACTATTTTTATTGAAACTAAAGTTGTTTTTTTTATTTATTTAATTTGGGAGGAGTTTTATTTCTAGCACACGTCCAACAAAAAGTGCTCAATATCTGGAGAATAGTTTCTTCTCTTTGTATCCCTTATGTCGAAATATCTGGTGGAGAGGGTATCACATACTTCTTATTTTTGGGCGATTACATTTACGTTTTTATCCGTTTATTTATTTTTGAAATTGTTGTGGGGGTATCGACGTTACTCATGATTAAAATAATTAATATCCTTAGTATAACAGGTGTATTTCAAACGGAACTTCATGTCAACCCAAGCAACGTTATTTAGTTAGTAGTCCAAATATATAGTGTTGCAAGAATGGTTATACTATGATCCTTCGGTGCATGAAAGGTCTCGTTAGGTAACAGGAGAATAGTGATCGGTTTCACCGAGGGAAGAAATTAAAAAATCCAAATAACAACAACAGAAGAAAAAACAACTGCTGTCATTTTTTTTACTCATGTTCACCCCTTACAAAGTATATCACCACTTGGACGTACGAGGTTACTATTTGGGGCCATGTCTAGGAAAGATTAACAAAATATTCGTTTATGTTACATTTAAACTTCTGCATATCAGTACAACCAGAGAAGCAGGCAGCAGGAAGGGAATCCCAAAGTCCAGTTGTTCGAGGGAAAGAAACTATTAGAATAGAAAGCTTTCTGGCATTTAGGGATATCAATAGTGAAGAGGTGAGATCAGAACACATTCTATTAAAATATTTGTAAAACAGGCACAGTGATGCAACATTGTGGCGATGCGACAGGGACTTGAGCTTAGTTGATATAGTTATACCGATTAGATTGACAACTCTTTTTTTTTACTTTATCTAAGATGGAGAGATTAGCGTTAAATGCACCAGCCCAGATATGGCAAAAATACTCCATGCATAGGCAAATGGTGGCCTTGTAAAGATACAACATACTCTCAGGTGTGAGTAGTCTTCTAGCTCAATAGAGGGAATCCACCTTCTTTGCAGCAGCCTTTGCAATATCCTATATGTATTTGTTCCAGTTCATATTGCCCGCAAATATTAGGTCGAGGAGTTTGAAGGTAGAATTCTCAGCTGCTATTTGTCATTGATATCCTTATGTCGACCCATTCAACCAAAAAGAGCGGTAATATTTTCCAACACGTTAAATTGTAAGAATATGAGCGTGAGATGAAGGCAAGGATGTGAGTTATGGATGGTTGCTTTTTGCCTCTTTGTCTCCTCCGGCAAAAGGCAAAGAGAGGGTTGTTGTTTGGCACACGTTCTTGGGTATTTCGGCCAAACCAGTTTGAGAAATTTGAAGAAATCTGATTTTTTACACAGGGTACTAGTTTTATAGGCTTGGTTAATTTAACTTAATGCGACATTTTAATGTTCAACAAAATTTCGTATGCACAAAATTTTTATAAAATCATTGTTTTTCTGACTTGCCTTCAAGCGATTAACGTCTTTGTTTTGTTGTCAATTTAATTATTGTCCCTGATTTACCATGACCTTTTCCTGGTTATTGACCCGCCATCTTTCTGGTTGCCAGCAGATTATTCTGAGATATACAACTAACTTTTGCCCAAATTCATACAAATTAACAAATTTGTTAGAGACGTACGCTTCCAATATATAACATTAAGAGTTATTTTTCCAGTTTAAAACTATTGTCCAACGTTAGAAATATTTTGAATTAACACGTTCTTGTGAGAACTAACTTGCCTTTGGAAATGACGATAGGAATTAGTCACCACTACAAAGTATACGTATGTAGTATGATAAGTTGTTTATTCTGCAATCCTAAAATATAGTACGTCCATCCATATACACACCAAAAAATAATCACCCTAAAAAAACCTCATTGGTAATAATTTTGTGGTGGAATGTGAATCATCTTTTATAGGTAATATATAGTTAAAACTTCTAGCTTTCCAAAAATGAAGAAAATGCTGTGATAGAAGAGAAACAGTCGCCCTCTGACAGCAAGAAGTTTTATCTGCGAGTAGATCTTACTGGGACAGAACAAAAACTACACTGAAATACTACCACAGAAGTCTGATTAGCTTATATTAGCTCTAAAATGTTAAATTAATCCAGCTGCAAACAATCGTCTTAGTACCCTCGCCCTGCTTAATATATTTATGATTCAAAAAAAGTAGATAATGCCTGGGATAATGGAGTCATGAAACAAAACGTATTTGACATTCACCACAATTGGAGTATGTTTTCGCCAAAGATGTTGATAACTTTACTGTTGGCAGCGTGCATCCACACATGGACAGAAATGGAGTAATGATTTCTGAGTCCCAACTGATCGATCACCTTGATACTGGCTATGCAACTTTGATAACCAGATTAGCCATGGCAGCAACAACAGCCGTTTTAGGCTGAGATATGAAGGTTGGGCCAAAACAGAGTTGTTCATAGTCCTCACGGGTGACTTATGTCGTGATGTTGATAAAATACTATTGACTATGATGTTTGGTCCACACGTTGAACAGCTGATTTTAGACATGGTGGTTCAAGGTCAAATTTGTATGTGTGTCGGCGTTCAATATAGTTGGATTTCACACATAGGATGTAAAAAACGGCTACTTCATGTTCAGTGCATGACTGCATGATGTTGGTGATGTTTGTGGCTGTTGTTCTTTCTATTTTTGTTGCAGCACACATTTTCATAGTGATTTTTACGAACATATCCTTTGCATAGATGACACTAGATGGGATATTCCTTTCTTTGGATGCTTGTTTTCAAATATTTTTCTCTTCGGAAAACAACAACTTGTGTGCTACTTATTTTTCATGTTATTTGATCAATGAGAACCAATACAGTGGTGCCAATTTTTGTAAACAAAAAACACTTTTGCTAAAGTTAAAGTTTTAAGTATAAAAAAAAATAACGCATGAATTTTTGTTTGCGTTTATATATAAAATAAAGCATTGTAATGTGACAAACCGTCGACCCCCAACGTCGTATGTGCCGTCCGTGGTATTTTTAGTTCACTGTGTTTCTTATGGCCTGATCGTCATTTTTCTCACATCGATGTTATGTTTCTCTGTTAGTCGCAATCCGGCTCTATCTCTGTTTCACAGTCAACTCTGAAAACTGTCCAACCATTGTTGTTATAAGCTGCTATCCGCCGCGAACGGCATCTAGTTGTCAACTAACTGCCTTATCTGCGTCCATATCTGAAGTCGCCACCCACCCCTTGGCCACCAGGAAGCTGCCCTTCCCTTGAAGTCTGTAGGCTTGTATTGTCATTGTCAAATCTAAAAGGCTCGATCTAAAAATACCTACAAATTCATTGTTTGCTGCTCCCTATTTCATTTGTACATTTGTATGACACTTCATATCTATTGTCCCCCCCCCCTCAGCACTTAGTGAATCATGGCTCACCTTCATAGTATCACAGTAACAATTAAAAACTATTTTTCTAATATTTCAAGAGCATTGCAATAAGCAGTATTCATTCAATATTTTCACAAAAAAATAATATAATTATAAAAATGTTCAATGTGATTTTAATGATGACAATTATCACAAAAATTTCAAATGCAATATTATAATATTTTTCTTGTATGAATGATGGTGTAGACATCAGCGTATGGATTATTATTTAATCCAGGAAAAATATTTTTTAATTCAAATCCAGGAAAATAATTGAAAAGAAGATGGTATTAATTTTAATAATAATTTAGACAAATACGGATGCGCAAAAAATGTAGGAAAAAAAAATGAAAACAGACAGGATATGCATCCCAATCACAGTATTATCTTTAATTATTAATAAATTGGTTTCGGTTATTTTTTTAATAAATAAATTGTAATCAGTGATTTTTATTGACTTTTTATTTCACATTTAAAATGCACTTTTACGTGCAGGAGTGATTTAATTTATCGGTACAAAACGTTTGAGAATAAATCGAGTAATCGGGTAAAAAAATAAATGAATATTTTCATAAAAGAAATATTTTTTTAACACAAAATAAAATTACATAATTTAATGAATATTTTTATAATCTTTAAAAATACAAAAATTAAAATATAATAATATTTCAATTGTTTTATAAATTAAAAAATAATGGACTTGCTGACATTTGTGGGTTCTGTAGAATAAGGAGACAACTCAGTTCGAACTATCGAGGCATTATAATGGATACATTTACTCTTAAATCAAATGTTCACGCTACTGAAAAGATACTTTTCCGCATGTTTCATGTAATGTAACGCGGCGGCCATAAGCGATTTTTGTACCGAATAAAAGCATTAAAATACATTAAAATACATAACTTATCCAGGTAGGTAGAACAGTAACTTATTGAACCGAATAAAAGCATTAAAATACATAATTGATCCAGGTAGGTAGAAGAGTAACTTATCGAACCGAATAAAAGCATTAAAATACATAACTTATCCAGGTAGGTAGAAGAGTAACTTATCTTGCTTTGTCACTTTTTTTTATTTGTTGGCTTCTCTTAACAAAACTCCCAAAAACGGTGAATTGTTATTTTTAATTATTTTGAATGCACCTAATACTTTTTTTTATTACAAAATATTTTTCTACTTTATTTTATGTTTCGGTGAAAAGTGAAAACATAGAAGAAACATAGAAGAAAATAATTAAAACTAATTATTGCAACAAAAAAAACGGAAGAAGTTTCGTTTCGTTTCCGTTCTTACATCAAGTTCCGCTTCTTGAAACAGCGTTAGGACGAACTATTTTTCGTTGCGGAAGCCGCTAAGAAACCTGTCAATTACCTTTTATTTTATTAATTATCTTTGAAATAGTCCCAGAAAACTAGTATTTATTCTTAATGGGATTTTTGGGTTTTACAAGGAATTTAATTAACTTCTTAATTTAGATGAATTTGTCAGTTTCTGCCGACGTGATAACAGTTTTCATTTTCATTATAACATTTTTTCACCTGTAATTTTTTACATAATATCTCTTTAATTATCTTTTTCTCGTATAGATTAACTTAAGATTAATCTTCTAAACACAATCAAGAAATGATCGGAAATCTTTATAAAAATAAAAAATAGATAAAAATACGAAAATATGGCTTTAAAAAGTAGGAGTTTCCGCCATTAAATTGCACGTGCAACGAATTAGAGAATTAATTAAAAAAATTAAACTTGTAATCTGTTCACTCTCATGTAAATATTAAAATGTTAAATAAAATAATATTAATTTTATCCGTAATATTCACCAAATAGATCGGCTCTATTTCGAAATGATCTTTTTTATTTTCCTCTTCAATTTTCTTTTCTGCGAACTTGCTCTTCCGTTCGTCATCTTGAACGTCAAGTTGAGCTTGTAAAATCAATCACATTTGAAAAATCGTTTCCTTTATAAAAGCAGATAAAGTTAACCGAAGTCAGATTATAAAACAAAAGCGTAAGTATTACTACATGGCGCACGCACGTATGTGTATTTTTTATTTTCATCTTTTTTTCATCGAATTATTATCGAATGGTCACTAATCTATCAGATTTTGTTTTTAATACTGACTTAAACATAAACAAAAAGGTCAATACGTAATTCTTTACGTTATCAGTGGTGGCCAATTCTTTATGCGTTTTCACGTACAGAATTGTTCTTTAATGTCCCTGTGTCTTTATTGAAACATGAAATCAGAAAAAAAAGCAAAAAAAAAGCGAATAATCCTAATGAAAATGTTGATTTATCATTGAAAATATTTCGCTGTCGACTGTTTTTGTTTTCAATTTCATCAAACGAAAAAAATGAAATTTTTTCAGCATACGAAAACAATTACATTTTTTCATCAAACGAAAATAATGAAATTTTTTCATCAAACGAAAATAATGAAATTTTTTCATCAAATGAAAATAATGAAATTTTTTCATCAAACGAAAATAATGAAATTTTTTCATCAAACGAAAATAATGAAATTTTTTCATCAAATGAAAATAATGAAATTTTTTCATCAAACGAAAATAATGAAATTTTTTCATCAAATGAAAATAATGAAATTTTTTCATCATGTGAAAAAAAATGAAATTGCGAGACGAAAATCGTGTTTACATAATTAGTGCTTTAAAATATTGTAATGTAGTAAGCATTTCGAACGTGAAAACATGCCTGTGTTTAATAAATCTAGCAAAAATCAACTAATGATCAGATTTTCATGAAATGTTCGATACTTATCCATTTTAGACTGCAATTACATATAAAATGCAGTTTTCATAAAATATATTTTTTAGTGCGTGTCCACCCCCTATGTTTTTTTTTCGAAATCCGAAAAAAATATATTTAAATCTATCGAAATTTCTGTTTATTATGAAGCATAACAGTTCAAATCAGTAAAAAAAAAATATTTTAAATTTAAATACACATATTGAACAAAAACTTAAATACACATATTGAACAAAAATTAAAATACACATATTGAACAAAAATTTAAATACACATATTGAACAAAAAATTAAATACACATATTGAACAAAAAAGTAAATACACATATTGAACAAAAAATTTAATACACATATTGAACAAAAAATTAAATACACATATTGAACAAAAAAGTAAATACACATATTGAACAAAAAATTTAATACACATATTGAACAAAAAATTAAATACACATATTGAACAAAAATTAAAATACACATATTGAACAAAAATTTAAATACACATATTGAACAAAAAATTAAATACACATATTGAACAAAAAATTAAATACACATATTGAACAAAAAATTAAATACACATATTGAACAAAAAATTAAATACACATATTGAACAAAAAATTAAATACACATATTGAACAAAAAATTAAATACACATATCGAACAAAAAATTAAATACACATATTGAACAAAAAATTAAATACACATATTGAACAAAAAATTTAATACACATATTGAACAAAAAATTAAATACACATATTGAACAAAAAATTAAATACACATATTGAACAAAAAAGTAAATACACATATTGAACAAAAAATTTAATACACATATTGAACAAAAAATTAAATACACATATTGAACAAAAAATTAAATACACATATTGAACAAAAAATTTAAATACACATATTGAACAAAAAATTAAATACACATATTGAACAAAAAATTAAATACACATATTGAACAAAAAATTAAATACACATATTGAACAAAAAATTAAATACACATATTGAACAAAAAATTTAAATACACAAAAATTGAACAAAAAATAAAATACACATATTGAACAAAAAATTAAATATGCATATTGAACAAAAAATTAAATACACATATTGAACAAAAAATTAAATACACATTGAACAAAAAATTAAATACACATATTGAACAAAAAATTAAATACACATATTGAACAAAAAATTAAATACACATATTGAACAAAAAATTAAATACACATATTGAACAAAAAATTAAATACACATATTGAACAAAAAATTAAATACACATATTGAACAAAAAATTAAATACACATATTGAACAAAAAATTAAATACACATATTGAACAAAAAATTAAATACACATATTGAACAAAAAATTAAATACATATATTGAACAAAAAATTAAATACACATATTGAACAAAAAATTAAATACACATATGAACAAAAAATTAAATACACATATTGAACAAAAAATTAAATACACATATTGAACAAAAAATTAAATACACATATTGAACAAAAAAGTAAATACACATATTGAACAAAAAATTTAAGTACACATATTGAACAAAAAATTACCTTGAAGTGGCAATTAATAAATGATATAAATTTAATATTATTGTTTTTTTTAAATAGCGTTTTTTTTCGAATTAATATATACTATAATCAGTATAACTGCCAAGAAAAAGAAACTTACTAAAAATTAAATAATTTTAAAAGATTAAAACGATTAAAACTCCATTATTTCAAAATGTTCCGTTACAACATAGATTTTTAATTAATTGTGCTTAATTTTTTTAAATATTAAGTTTTAATATAACCATAACTCTTGTCAGCTTTTTTATCGCCAGATTAAAAGCAATTTGAAAATATTATTGCACAAATATTATGCATTTTTTAGAACCCACCCTCATATTCGTCTCTTTTTAGTGAACAAAATATGGAACCCCGTAGGTAAGCAAATGAACATTCAGTAAAACCGTTTTTCAAATTAATAAACAAATGTTTATAACATTATTAATCGTGAAACTGTGTAAATATTAAAACATCACAAAATTATAACAAAGATTAATTATTAATTGCAGTTTGAAGAAGATAAACAAAGGTTTTAAAAATCATTAAGTCACTTCTGGTTTCCATAATTCACATACTTATCACAAATCTGACGTGATGGAAACATGCAGTCCATTTTTTACAATCGTTTGGCAGACCCTAATGAAATCTAATTCTCTGCACCATTTTTAAGTATATATTAATTTTCAGAACACCCGAAAAACTATAAAAGTTTTCATTGTAAAGATTTTTTTTTGCTTTAAGTCAGATTCTAGACATTGATCGTTGTTTTTTATGTTGAAGTATTGAAAATAAAATAATAGATTAATGATACTGACTTAAGCATAAAAAGATATATTTCTAAAATCTTTCGAAATTACAAATATTCTTTACAATGACAACTTTAATAGGTTTTTAAGGATGCTGAAAATGAATAAATACTTCAAAAGTGGCGGAGAGAATTAATTTTCATGACACGAGGAAATTATTTTTTTCAAAAAGTGAGGATCACATTTCTATATAAATTTAATGTAAAATGAGCACCCGCTTGGTGGCCACAGGGCGATATTTGGGGGAGGGGCTGCCTGAAAGCCGTTTTGGTAAATTGTTACTTACTTTCAACCTTAATAGTCATCTTTACCATGACGAATTCTATATGTTTTCGGGCATGCTGAAAACGAATATCACATTTAAAATTGCCGTAAACAAGTAGTATGGATATTAAGCTCTGTAATTATTTATGTATCCAGTGGTGGCCACCATTCATAACATAAGGAATTACATTGCTTAATATTTGGAAAACTCGTTATTGTCTTGTTAACTCAATTTTTTCTTTCCCAGAATAAGTTTCTTCTTGTTTTGTTAAATGTCTTAATATGGGGAACACCTGATGCATGGTTAATATCATCTGATAATTTAAAATTAACATCGGTAGATGACACTTGATGACTTCCATGCTTGAGATTATAAACAAGAAAAAAATAATTTATTTTGTCTTTCTCATAATCTGTTCTTTCATAACTCATTCCTAACGCTTCACATACTCTGTCAAAATGGTTAGCTGAAATCATCTTTCAAAGCGTCACGTATAAAACGAATCCCGAGAAAGGAATATTTATTAAAAACAGAATATAGATCTTACCCAACCTAATGAATCCCTCTCTCTGGTTCCTCTTCCCCACTTCCAAACTCTGAACCAACCCTAGGCCATTTCAAATGGATCCTATTACTGTCTTTGACATCCGCAATATAGATTTTACCCAACCTAAACATTTGCAATTTTTGATGTCATGCTATATGTCATGACTCCACGATCCATTAACGGCTTTTCCCGTTGATGTTCATTTCTCCATATTGAGATATCAGCTTGTTCTGTGGCTGAATCACTATCCAACTTGTTGGACTTTCATCAATCAATGTTGCCCACAGTTGTTCTACATGCGCCTTCTGGTGGTTCTTATAAAAAACCAGATCTCCAATCTTAAAATCTACTGACTTTATTTTCTTATTCTTGTTCTCTATCAGTTTTTTTCTAACTTTTTGAATGTTATTCCTTATCAAAGTAAAAGATTGATGCATCTCTTTTAGAGTGATCTTGTGTTGCTCATCACCATAGTTTACTCTACAAGGCATTAATATATTATCTTTTAACAGGATCATGTCTCTTGTATAGCAAGTAGTATGGTGATAATTTTGTTGTTTCACTCACATGAAATCTGACAGCTGCCAACATTTGGTTTATGTATAAATCCCATGACTGTTCATTGTTCCTGATGTTTTTTGCTTAACTGTCATGCATCATCCTATGAAATCTTTCCACTTCTTTCTTTGTTTGGTAATAAAATGACGTCATCACATGATGTATGTTGAGGTCCTTCAACACCTTCTTCATGACTTTGTTAATATTTTCCGGACATTATATTTTAACAGCTGGGGTGGTGCTCTGAATCTGGGGAGAATTTTATCCAACAACAGATGCACTACCGTTTCTGCCTTCTTATTAGGAACCGCAAAAGCCTCCAGCCAACCTCCATACATATCCATGAAAGTCACTATCTACTAGTTACCCAAAAGTGTCTTTGGTAGGGCCCAAAATAGCCAACACCAGTTTTATGAAATAAAAAGAAGGCTGATCGCACTTCTGCATCCTAGGTTGTTGCTTCCTCAGATATCTTGTTTTGCACATTTGATATATTTCCTACATATTCATTCACCTCCTTAAATAAACACGACCAGAAATATTTTTGCTTAATAGCATGAAAAGTCTTTTCCATAACTATTATTGTCATGGTACTGTACTAACACTCTTTTTTTTAGGATGCAACAGTACATGTTACCCTATCAATAGTTCATTGTCAGGTTGGGACAAGTAATACACTATCTCGCCCATCACTCTGAACTTTTTGTTCTGCATCCGCATCTTTAAATCTAAAAATTTCCTTATCTGCTTTTGTTCCCTAATTTGATAAAAACATAACATATGACAGCAATAAGCCCTCAACTTTCTTATCCAATGAAAACTATTTTGGTTCAAACAAAACGATTTCACCTACCATCTCTCTTGCATATCACTAAGATTATGAGATAAAAAAGTAAATTTATTTTTAACAAAGATCATATCATAGATCATTTGAGGCAGAAATTATTTTTTTTATAAATCAACAATAATATGACGTCATACCAATGAAAAACTTGACTTGTCTCACAGTAGTTGGAGTCGAGATTTTATTGATTTTGACTTTTTCCAGGTCTGGCTATATACTCTGTTCACTTACTTTGAACCCCAGATCCTGTACTTCTCCTAAAATCTCACACTACATCACTTTCAACCTGAGGTTTTGCTTATGTAAAATGACTAGTAGTACCCTATCTATGTGATCTAAGTGACTTTCCATCGTATCTTAGAATATAAAAATATCATCCAAATATGGTAATGCATAATCGTTCTGTCCCTGTAGAACTATGGACATTAATTGCTGAAACATCCTGGGGTGTTTGCGAGACCAAATGGTATAATGTTAAAGTGAAATAAACCTCAGTTGCAGGTAAATGAAGTTCTTTTCTTTATCATTCTTATTTAATTAAACCTGAGAGTAACTTGACTTCAGATCTAAGTTTACAAAGTATTTTGCCGACCCAAGTAAGGCTAATATGTCATCAATGACCGGTAACACTTAACTAAACTTCTTCATGACTGTATTTAAAGCCTTTACATCTATTATATGGCTATCTATTTTTCGTCCTTCTTTTCTACTTACACAATCAGAAAACTCCATGGACTATTCGATCATTCAATTACATCTGCTTGCATCATTTCACCTAAATTGACATACATCCTCTCCCCAGTTCTCTTAAGCCACTTGCGGCTTTTATCACATTTGTTTTGAGATTCTCTGCAACAAAGAAATTATGGTAGAAAGCCTGACTTTCTATCCCTACTCTTAATCGAGCAAGCCCTTCTATAATTAATGGGGAGCCATTAGCTGTTCTTAAACATTTTTATCACATAGTCCAAGTTCCTGTAAGTGCTTTAAAAACACTGCTAATTATTACTAACACCTAAATCGAAGTACATCCTCATCTCGTTTTTCTTAAGCAACCCATGGCTTTTATCACACATGTGTTCAGATTCTCTGCAACAAAGCAGTCATGACGGAAACACTAACATTCTATTCCTACTCTTAATCGAGCAAGCCCTTCTACAATTAATGGGGACTAATTAGCTATTCTTAAATTTTTTATCACATAGTTCAGGTTCCTGTCTAAGTGCTTTAAAACACTGCTATTTATTACTGGCACCTCTGAGCCCCTATCAGCCAGAGTTCTATAATTCTTTCCCTCAATTGTAATCAAAACAGAATTTGATGTGCCATGTTACAGACTATGTGCACTGGTATGCCGTTTTTTCATTCGCTGGGAATTGCAGGAATGGAGCATCCCTGGTTTCCCTGGATATGCTTCTTGCAGAATCTGTTGCCAATCTTAACAAAATAGTAACACTTAATTACCTGCCTCTTTCCTTCTCTCTAGAGTAAAGTCCTAGCTCCCTATTCTCTACCTGGTTTCCTCTTTTACATATGTCTCCATATCTTAGGGGACCGTCTGGATTTATAGCCTCAACTAGAATCTTCCCTATCATGTGACAAACTTTCATGGGCTCGTCTTCATACGCCTGGCTTACATTAACTTTTGCTAGGGATTTCTGATAAGCCACTTGAACATCCTATGGCTCATGGTTCATTGCAACAATCTTCACCTTCCTATCCCTGAGGCCCTTTATAGAGAATCCCAGTACCTGTTATTTGACTATTCTGCTATACAGAATCCCAGTACCTTTTCAATTCTGCCCATTTAAATCTTTCATTGTTATATATGAGTCTGTTCATTAATTGTTTGACCAGGCCCCATGAGCTATCTGAAATTTTTCCTCATCCACTGCACCTGTTACCTCATCATCTGCCCACCTCACTAAATGCTCTACATCATCAACCCACCTTCTGCAGCCACCGTCTTTTCTGTTTGAAAATAGCTGCAATGGCATACTCATGACGAAAGAACAAGATAACAATACAACTCAAAATAAATTTTTGTTAATAAAAATGAAAAAGTGAGCAAAATATTAAGTGTAAAAAGTTTTAAACCATCTTTTCTATTTAAAAATAGCTTCTTCTCCATTATAGCAATGGCATACTACTGACGAAAGAACAAGATAACAATACAACTAAAAATAAATTTTAATAAAAATGAAAAAGTGAGCAAAAAATTAAGTGTAAAAAGTTTTAAATAAAAAAAACTCCAAAATATGTGATTCTACTTTTCTTGACAATTATGTGTGAACACCTTGAAAAACTTTAATGAAAGATAAAAATTATTTTAGAATTTAATGTAAAATGATTTCACATTTTGAGCCATTCCAGCGTTTTAGGGCAGTTAACCGATTTTTTTTTTATGGTAGATAAATCCTGTGCGTTTTTTTAAAGGCGATTATGTATGGTTTTAAGAGGGTCTTTGTACTATTATGAGACGGTGTGGAGGTTGCCACTCCGACTTTGGGTTAATGATAGAGCTAAGGGAAATTATGTGAACATCCTGAATATTTGATAGAAAAAAGGAATTTTAGAATTTAGAGTGGGGGTTGGATTCGCATGAATTTAATGTAAAATGATTTCGCATTTAACACCATTCTAGCGTCTTAGGACAGCTGACCAATTTAATTTTTATGGGAGATAAATCATTTGCACTTTTCTTTAAGGAAAGATCTTTTTTTACCTTTATATGTAGCTTACCGAAGAATTTTGTTTAGTGGGGAGTTCTACCACTTGGACTTAGCGTTATTGTAAAGGCTGAAGGTTTTAGAAGTAGGCTTGCCACTCATACCTAGGATTAGTCGAAGGATTAAGCGAGTTTTTGTTACGAGGCTATTTGACACCCATTATGAAACTATACAAGAATAACGACAAACAAACAAAATAAATGTCATTTAAAACAAGTGACGTCACTCTAGCAGAAAACGCCACGTTTGGAAAAGCATCAAGTATTTTTACCCACCTATATATATATTTAAAAAAAAACAAGTTTTTGTTAAAGCTGAAAAATTGTTCACAAATTTTGAATGAATTTGCTTTTTATTTTTTATTACATTTCCTGACTTTTTCTATCATTTTTATTTCTTAACTGAAGACCTCCTACAAATATTTAAATATCGATTTTGCATTTTTTTTTATAATTAGGCACATTAGTTTCTATTCAATAATAATTCGCTGCAAACATTGGAAAAAAGGACGAAAATTAAAAAAAATAGTGTGCTTGTACCGCTCATTCAGTCTTATTTTTGGTTGTTCAAAACAAAAAACACAATATTTAAAATTTTGACCGGTAGTCAACGTTTTTAAATATATATATGCTTGATAACAAAATAGCTCTAACTAAACATGTAAGAAAATTTTTTATAATCAAATTTTTAATTTAAAAAAATCGATTTGGAATAAAAATCAACAACAAAAAACGTCCTTTTACAGTGGCTGTGCTATCGCTGCTTCTGGTTATGATTCTATTCCTAATGCTACAGTCTACACTCAGAATCAAAACGATTTTTTACGGATATCATGTTTTTTAATTGCTATTTCCCACAACAGAAAACCATATACAATTATTATTTTAACAGATTAAAACAGTAAAAAGATTGTTTTATTTAACATGATAGTTCAAATAAAATTAAAACAAAAGAATTCCATACTCATGTTGAAATCTATTTTTACACAACGGAAAAACGAGTGCTCAAATCTATTTCAGACAGGCGAAACTATTAAAAGTGCCATCTTTTCTTGGCTAGATTCTAAATCTCATGAAAAAATTCTTCATACCAGCGCAGTACGAGCATTTAGAAATTGGGGGAGTTGTTACAAAATTTTACAGAAAACGTCATTTTATGATGTTAACATTTTTTATCAATTTATTTGCTTAAAACTCATAAAACATATAATGTACATTATTTTTTATAAATTTATTTGTTTAAAACTCTTAAAATATATAATAGACATCTTTATTTATCAATTTATTTGTTTAAAACTCTTAAAACATATAATGTACATTATTTATAAATTTGCTTGTTTAAAACTCTTAAAATATATTATGTACATTATTATTTATAAATTTATTTGTTAAATCTCTTAAAATATATAATGTACATTATTATTTATAAATTTATTTGTTTAAAACTCTTAAATTATATAATGTACGTTATTATTTATCAATTTATTTGCTTAAAACTCATAAAACATATAATGTACATTATTTTTTATAAATTTATTTGTTTAAAACTCTTAAAATATATAATAGACATCTTTATTTATCAATTTATTTGTTTAAAACTCTTAAAACATATAATGTACATTATTTATAAATTTGCTTGTTTAAAACTCTTAAAATATATTATGTACATTATTATTTATAAATTTATTTGTTAAATCTCTTAAAATATATAATGTACATTATTATTTATAAATTTATTTGTTTAAAACTCTTAAATTATATAATGTACGTTATTATTTATCAATTTATTTGCTTAAAACTCATAAAACATATAATGTACATTATTATTTATAAATTTTTTTGTTTAAAACTGTTAAAATATATAATGTACGTTATTATTTAAAAATTTATTTGTTTAAAACTCTTAAAACATATAATGTACATTATTATTTATAAATTTATTTGCTTAAAACTCTTAAATTATATAATGTACAGTATTATTTATCATTTATTTGCTTAAAACTCTTAAAAGATACAAGGTACATTATTATTTATAAATTTATTTGTTTAAAACTCTTAAAATATATAATGTCTATTATTATTTATAAATTTATTTGTTTAAAACTTTAAAAATATATACTGCTCATTATTATTTATGAATTCGTTTGAAAAAACAAAACAGTGGTATATTGACGACTTAAAATGCTTCAGTTTGTAAAATATGACTATTTTAGCAGAATCCCCTTGGAATCTGTGATTATCCAAAGCACTTTTTCGTTCATGTGTATTGCTACTGATAAAAATACATGTCAAAATAAGGTGGAAAGTTTAAGAAAACACTCCATTAGAGAGCTAGATATTATATAGTATTCAAGAGTGATTCAATTCTACAGAAACATGTTCATGGAAAGCCACTTATGAAAAACTCATGACTACGAGATTCCATGTAAATGTGGAAAATTATACAAATGTGAGTCATGTCATTCACTAACAGTAAAATTATAAAAACATTGAAAAGCTGTAATATGTGGAGAGATTGAAAAATCAGTTATGGCAGAATATATATGGATGGAAAAGTGAAATCATCTACCATTATGGAATAAAGTAAAAATTATAAATGGAGAAGAACAATGAAGAGTAAGCTAGGTTATATATTATTTAACATGATAAAGGAACTATTAATAATAAATAATATGTATATATAGTAATATGTAATTGTAGCAGAATTAGCAATAACCAAAATGAGAAATAGAGCTTACCTCGGATACGTCTGTTTTGGGTTGAGCGAAAGAGAGATTTCCAAGATGGCGTCCATGGGCTTTTATTAGCGTTTACCCAATATGATTATCGTTGAATCACGTCTGCTCTCGTCTGCATATTATGCAAATATGTCGTTCCCGGTCGCTATAAAGGCAGGACGCTGGAAAGGAGAGGGGGCGTTCTTCACATTGTGTGTAGGTGATTCTGGCGAGTAGATTGTTCTTGTTACGACCCACGTGTCTGCAAGAAGCGAGTTTTTGTTCCGTCTGTTTTTAGTTGTATTTTTTTTTGTTTTGCCTACTACATTTTTGATTCAAGCTATTTCGGCCTGACTATGCCGAAGGTGCGGATAAGCAGCGATATTATCAAGCTGTTCTCTAGCGAGGGAGATGTTGTAGCGTGGCTGAAAAAAGTGAGACTTGTCACACAACTTCAGCAGGTGGATGATGTAGCGAGTCTGCTACCTTTATATCTGGAAGGTGATGCACTGGCCCTCTACATGGAAATGGAGGAGGACGATCAAAGAGAAATAGACCGGATTGAGGCCCGATTAAAGGAGGCATTTACCGACGACGCATTTGCAGTATACAGAAAAATAACTATGGTTAGATGGGCTGGCGAACGTATGGATGTTTACGCCAACAAAATCAGGCAGTTAGTTGGATTGGCCGGATTTACAGGAGATGGCTTAGAGAGACTCACAAAATTGACTTTCGTCACTGGCTTCCCTGACGCTATCTCAATTGCTCTTCAACAGGTGCTGAACATCAAAGTCCTGACCATATAGGAGCTAATGTCGAGAGCAAGAAGTTTGACGACGACTGGGGAACACAATCAGGACGTAGTTGCGGCCACACGCTCACCCAACAACCACAGGGCCCAGAATATTCCCGTTGATGTGACCTGTTTCAAGTGAAATATGAAAGGCCACTTTGCAAAGGACTGTCGAAAATGTGAAACACGGTGTTACCGTTGCGGTGAGAGTGGACACTGGGCTCGGAATTGCTCGGGAAACGAGCACGGAGGACGCATAAGCGCCAGTCTCCTTCCCCAGCAAGATGCGAGCACAACGCTCCCAGTGATAAGCATCCAGGTTGATGGGACACGATGTTTGGCGCTTATTGATACAGGATGCGCTAGGACTATTTTACATGCAGATCAGTGTCGATCTTGGAGAAAAACGAACGTAGATGTCAAAACGATTGGTGGAATGTCCCATGTGTGCTGCAGTGTTGGAGCGGTCTCTGTGTCCACTGACGGAGGTGTGTCTGCCAGAATCGATGTGTTGGTGGTGCGTTGCAAACCGCTGGGGTTGGACTTACTTCTAGGGATCGATGCCATAAAAGCTCTGGGCGGTGTCGTTGTCAACCCTACAGGATCAGTGTGGCTGGGCGACAGGAAAAATATTAAATGCGCAGCCATTTCTATTAATGAACCAGATTTCACCGCCACCTTTGATCATCAAAACCAAAAGTGGACCACATCGTGGAAGTGGTCTGAGGACCACCCCGCTGAAAGACTACACAATCGAGTGTCAGAATACCCAGTGCTAGCGGAAATCCGTGAAGAATACATGCAGGAGCTCCGCACCTGGATAGCTAATGGTTGGCTCATGCCATAGCCAGAGGATAAATTGGGACCTCCCAAAGGCCTAATTCCCCTGATGGCTGTGATGCAGCAGAACAAAGCCAAAGTGCGCCCGGTAATGGACTACCGGGAGCTAAATCATTACGTAGACGCGTTTACGGCCAACACAGATGTTTGTGCAGCTAAGCTGCACGAATGGAGACAAACAGGTGCTAACGTGTCTCTACTGGACCTCAGGAAAGCATACCTACAAGTCTGGGTCCATGAGACACTGTGGCCATACCAGACTGGAAATTGATGGGAAAAATATTGCCTGACCCGTCTGAATGTGGCTCCCCTGATCATGAGAGCAATTGTCAGCAAAGTACTGTCTTAGGAAGAAGTTGTAAGCCGTGCAGCATCTGCTTATATCAATGACATTTTTGTCAACGAGGACATGGTACCCGCGACCCATGTAAGAGAACACCTAGCGCAGTTTGGGTTAGAGTGCAAGAACCCGGAGCAGTTGAAGGACGGTGCACGGGTGCTGGGATTGGCGGTCTGGAGGGAACACAGTGAACTACGGTGGAAGCAAGGAAATGCAATTCCAGAAGCTCCCAGCATTGTTACGCGACGGACAATGTTTTCCCTGTGTGGTCGACTTGTCGGGCACTTTCCAGTGTGCGGTTGGCTTCGTACGGCTTGTGGAATACTCAGAAGGAGAGTAAGTTCGGTAACGAAGGGCTGGGACGATGAAGCAAGGGATGCCGTACTGCATTGTATGATGTTCGAAACCTTGGAATCTGTGCAGTGGAACGATCCGGTCCGGGGAAATTGGTGTGTGGATGGCAAAGAGCTGAATGTATGGGTCGATGCATGAAACTGTGTTGGAGGATGCATGTTGGCTGCGATCTGAAGGTGACTCTCAACATATATACTTAGCCACTGGATGCCGTATTGAAAGGTATTAATTTGGCTCTACAGTGGCAGATCAAAGTGTAACACATAAAGACAGATTTTATCTGCGTATACCATTGGGTCTCGGACACACTAACTGGAAAGGCACGAGTGCGCACCAAAGCAGCAAGCGAGATGCTCATTAGGAGGCGACTAAGCACTCTAAAAGAGCTTGTGAAAGAGTACGGGCTGACAGTGGACGTGACGCTAGTTCCTTCAGCACGAAACATTGCTGACTGATTGACACGAGTACCACAGACATGGTTTGAGGCAATGAAAGAGAAAAACGGGCCTGACCTGGTGATAGGCGCGATTCACACGGACGTTCTGGATGAGAGTCAAATCATGGCTATTCACAAAGGTAGTGGACATCCGGGGGTGCGACGCACTACCTACCTTGTCAGGAGAAGTTGCCCAACCACGACGAAAGCAAATGGGGAGTTCTCTTACGATTCCATTGTGCGTACGCTCCAGCCGGGAATGGCATAGCAGAGCGATGTCACCGTACAGTGAAACAAATAGTGGCTAGAATGCGCTGTCCCATACAATAGGCTGTCTACTGGTATAACATCACACAAAGAGACGACATATCTCCCTTCACTGCGCCTGCCAACAGGATTTATCGATATGAAGTTCGAGTAAAGGAGATCCCAAAGACAGCTCTTACCAGGTTGGAGATTGCATGGGGTCAAAAGACCGCAAAATCGATGTACCATGAGGTTCAGCAAGGGTGAGGTGACCAAGGTAATCAGCCCTCAATCAATTTTTGTGAACGGTGTGCCTCGCCATGTGAAAGATCTGCGCCCTCGCCATTATGTTGTTACATCAGAGGAAGAGGAAGACAGTAAAATATCTTCTGAACGAGCAGAGAGTATGATGCAGGACGATGAAGAGCCATATAATGCACATACAGAAGAAGCAGAAAAGGGACCACCTGTCTTGCCTTTATGAAGGAGTACCCGACAAAGACGAATACTGCCCCCCTGTCCCTGCCCTGATTGTAAAACACTGCCTATGGAACCAGCTGGCGGTAATAACGGTGGTAATGAGGAAGATGACAGGGAGGAAGTGCTGCCTCCAGTTCTTTGAAAAGCGCCTGGCAAAGAAGACTGCCCCCATGCCCCATTTGTGATCATGAGATCAGGGGAGTGTAGCAGAATTAGCAATAACCAAAATGAGAAATAGAGCTTACCTCAGATACGTCTGTTTTGGGTTGAGCGAAAGAGAGATTTCCAAGATGGCGTCCATGGGCTTTTATTAGCGCTTACCCAATGTGATTATCATTGAATCGCATCTGCTATCGCGAGATTATGCAAATATGTCGTTCCCGGCCGCTATAAAGGCAGGACACTGGAAAGGAGAGGGGGCATTCTGCACAGTGTGTGTAGGTTATTCTGGCGAGTAGATTGTGCTTGTTTTGACCCACGTGTCTGCAAGAAGCGAGTTTTTGTTCTGTCTGTTTTTAGTTGTATTTTTTTTGTTTTGCCTACTACATTTTTGTTTCATGTTCTCTCTCATGTAAATATTAAAATGTTAAATAAAATAATACTAATTTTTGTTTCAGTAATAAAAACTGCCTATACATCCATATGTATATATATATTGTTGTGGTTGCAAAGTTGAACAATAATTAGTAAGGAAATACAATGAAGACGCAAATAAACAAGATAAGGCAATAATAAGTGTATTAAAGAAAAGGTATATTTACAATATGTACAAATGACGGTGTCGAGTCAGAGAGTCTTGGTGGGAGGACATGTACGCTCTTTGGCGTCACTTCTGGTGGCATTTGAGTAAGACACACCAAGGCCAACCTAGACTTACCATTTATAGTGTTATGTTATTCTCATATGCAAATAAGTGGTTGCCACCACAACACCCCCCTCCCAAGATTTGAAGTCACACAGATTTCAATATCTTTTTCTTTTTGGGTTTACCATTAATGGTTCATTCACTTTTCTTTTCCTACCTGATCTTCGGGGTTCAGGTGCATTTTGAGGCGGTTCCAAATTAAAAGATTCGTATATGATATCTATGGTGTCCTCCTCTTCGACTGTTGTCGTATCATCATCATCTTGGATATGACGTTTTTTTATCTGATTTAGGTGCCTTTTATGTATATTCTGTGGACCTTTAATCATGTATGTACAATCACCAACAATCACCAATGCGTTTATCCACTACTCCACATTCCCAGTAAGATGTGTTATTTCTGTAGCACTTAAAATATACTCGATCTCCCGAGTTATATTTCTTTCTTCTCGTGTGTGTAGTGTTTTGGATAATTGCCTGCCTTGGCAATAGTTTGTCAAACGCTGATTTTACCTTTCTGGCAAACATTAGATCAGCTGGTGATATGTTTGATGGTGTACTAGGATGTGGTGTAATCCTATATACTTGCAAGAATTGTTGCAAAGCTTTTTCTGTTGGTGTTCCAATGGATTTCTTTAACGCTCGTTTTAGCGTGTCCACGAACCTTTCCGCGAGGCCGTTCGACCTTGGATGATACGGCAGAGTCGTGATGTGCTTCACTTGGAACGTGTCGCAAAATTCCTTAAACTCTGCGGATGTGAACTGCGTTCCGTTGTCAGTGACCAGTGTGTCTGGTACACCGAATCTTGCAAACAACTCGTGTAGAAACCCTATTGAGTTGTTTGTTGTTGGATTCCTGCAACGCATTACCTCCGGCCATTTTGTGAAATTATCCACTACAATTAAATAATAGTTTTCACCTACTGGACCAGCGAAGTCCATGTGGATTCTCGACCATGGTTGGTCGGTTTTCGGCCAAGGTTTGTGTACTATAGGTGGAGATTTTGCCGCTAACTGGCATCCTTTACATTTATCAATTGTTGCTGCTATGTCAGTGTCCATGTTACGCCAGTACACGTAGCTTCTCACTAACTTCATTCGATTTATCCCCGGATGTCCTGTGTGGAAATCTCTTAACATCCTATTCTGCAATGTTTTGGGTATTACCACTCTCTCGCTGTACAGTAACACATCGTCACATATGGAGAAAACTTCCTGCACCTTTGTGTCCATTATAATTTTCTCATTTATGTCCTTTATATATTCGTCTTTCTCGGCTTCCCTTTTAATGTCCGACAAAGTTACGGGTAGTTCCTTAATGATGTTTGCTACCATATTTTTTACTTCAACATTTGTCCGAATTGCTGCAATGACTGATTCTTCCAGATTGTGTTTCTGTGGTATCAATCTTGACAGTCCATCCGCATGGCAAATCTTTTTTGATGCTAGATGTTGTAGCTGGAAATCGTAATTAAGTAGTATTGTACCCCAGCGCAGCAATCTATTTGCGGTGTATACCGGCAATCCTTTTTTTGATCCATAGATCGTGACTAACGGTTTATGGTCGGTTTCAAGTATGAATTGTCTACCATATAAATATCGGTGAAATTTAGTCACGGCAAAGATTATGCTCAATGCTTCTTTTTTGATTTGTGAATATGCCCTTTCGGCTGGTATCAGCGTTCTTGAAGCATGCGCTATTGGTTTTCTAGACCCATCCGGCATAATATGTTGAATGCATGCTCCTAAGCCGTAGGAGCTGGCATCACTAGCGACGACTATTTTTAAGTTTGTGTCAAAGTGCGTTAAGAATAATTCGGATGTTAGTGCGCTCTTTATTTTGTCAAAAGCGGTTTGACATTCTTACGTCCAGTTCCACGGTGTATCCTTTTTAAGCAGATCATTTAAGGGGGCTCGCAAGTTATGCATTCCTTCAATAAAAGATTGGTAATAATTTGCGAGTCCTAAGAAACTCTGCAAGCTTGTTACATTATCGGGTGCTGGCATATTTTTTATTGCCGCAGATCTGTCTGGGTCTGGACGTCGTCCATGTTTGTTTATTATGTGTCCAAGATACTTAATCTCGCTCATACAAAAGTCACATTTACTTTCTTTTACTTTAAAGCCGAATTCTTGTATTCGAGTAAATACTTGTTTCAAATGTTCCTTATGTTCTTCTAGGGATTTGCTCCTGACAACAATGTCGTCCAGGTATGCACATGCGCACTCAATACCACTTAGCATGGTGTCCATCGCTTGCTGAAAGATGGCAGGCGCTACTTTGATGCCAAAAGACAATCGGTTGGATTTGTATAATCCCTTATGCGTATTGATGCATAGTATTTTTGAGCAATTCTCCTCGACCGGTATTTGCAAATACACGTCGCTCAAGTCTATCTTGGAGAAGATATTACCCCCATTCAAGTTCGTGAATATTTCCTCTGGGCTTGGTAGGGGGTAATGGTGATCTTTTAATAGGGAGTTGACCCCGGTCGAAAAGTCTGCACACACTCTAACTTCGTCATTCTTTTTCTTTACATATACGGTGGGGGCTGCCCACTCGCTGTGTTCTATTTTTGATAGAATTCCCGTCTGTTCCAATCTATTTAATTCTTTATCAATCTTTTCAAACCCAGCGAACGGAACATTTCGCTTTTTTCTAAAAATTGGGCTGGCGTTTTCTTTAAGTTCAAACGAGGCCTTGAATTTATTGCAGCGACCTAAGTTAGTCGTGAATGCCTCAGGAAATAATTCTTTTAAATCGTCTTTTATATTTACTGTTGTTGGAGAAAAACATTCTAATTTTTTACAGAATGTATTGATTGGCTTATCCCATAGTCCGAATTTCTCAATTAAATCTATTCCAAACAGATTTTCACTATTTTTTAGTACGAATATTTTTAATTTCTTCGAAATCCCTTTCAATTTTATCGGGAGGACAACTTCTCCTTAAATTTTATACCCCCACCAGTTACCGTCCGGGCTGCTTTACTAGTTTTCATCATGGCCGGTTTTCCCAACTTTTTCCACGTATTCAGGTTTATTATAGAAACATCGGAGCCGGAGTCGAGTTGTAACTTTATTGATGTTTTAAATATTTCCACTTTTACGTATTTTCGCCGATCTTTGTCTAATTTTGTATTTGATTTTGTTTGCTGTACTCTCTTTCTGGTGTAATCTTTATATCTGCAGCAATCACTTTTGTGTCCCACCTTCTTACAAATGTAGCATTTTTTCTTCTTATAAGGACAATCTGATTCCCAATGCTTTTCTGCACATCTCTTACAGTTATATCTAGGAAGAGGCTTGTTATATTCTGTACTATATTTATTGTTATTATCTTTGGAATATCCCGTTCCATTGCTTTTCTTTGTAAAGTTCTTGGTTGGTGCGTATGGTTTTCTAACTTTTCTTACATATGCCACTCCGGATTCTTCTATATTTTTTGAATCCTTTTTTAGTGTAATGGCCCTTTCACAGTCCTCTGCTAGTTTCTGGAGGGTTAAATCTTGCTCAGATTCCAGCTTAGACAACACTCGTCTGCGTATTTCTGCATTTTTCGTGGAAACTAACCCTTGAGCGAGGATTAGACATTTAAAATCTTCTACCGTTAGTTCTGCAAGCTTAAAATTATCGCAGTTTTTATTGACAACTGATGCGTATGTCAAATAATCTTGGTTGTCCATCTTTCTTAGATTCATGCACAGCCATCTTTTATGAAAAAGAGATATATTTGGATTAAATAATTCTTTTAGTAATTTTACAGCTTCCATGAACTCTAATTCCGCAGTTTTTTTAGGTAATATGTAATCTACGAATTTGCTGTGTTCTGATGTACCCAATTTTCTGAGTAAGAGGCTCACTTTCTGACTATTTGGCCAATTTTTACAGTCCAGTTGAAAAACATCCTCGTATCTTGTGTAGTATGCTTCAAAATTCTTCTCTTCCTCAGGCACATAATGAAATGTGTCCATGCTATTAAAAATAGTTGTATGGGAGAAATTAACACTATCGACATTTTCTCGATTACTCTTTAGTAGTTCCAGTGTTTTAGCAAAACGTTCCTCTTGTCTTTCTTCATATTCCAATTGTAGTTTCTTATGCCTTTCTTCCTGTTCCAATTGCAGTTTTTTCTGCTTTAATTGCGCCATTTTCTGCTTTTCTTCTTGTTCCTGCTGCCATTTCAATAATCTGTCCTCTCTCTTTTCCTCGCGGTCAGCCTGTGCCTGTAGTTGTGTTTGCAAAAGCTCGTTTTGTGTAGCTTGTCTGCGTTCATCCCGCTCAGCCTGTGCTTGTAAAAATTGCATGAACATTTTTGATAAGTCTTCCATGTTTTTTTTTTGTAGCGTGTAGTTAAAAAAATATTGTACCAATGTACCATATACACCGGTTTGGGTTACAACAAAAAAGCAAATTGCTGTAAGCTCCTGTTTTCAATAATAATATCGCTGCTTGCAATAATATATTCTTTTTGCGAGTCACGCTGCAAAAAAAAATAAAACAGGTTTATCTGGAATCACGAAATGGAATTGACTTTCCGTTTTTAGGCACTTACTAATAAGTAACTCTTTCCACAAAATAAAAGTTTGGGTTTTTTTTTTTAATCGAGTCACAATTGAATAAATGTATGCAGTACATTTAGTTCTTTGAGTGTTTTTTCTCTCGTATTTTAGTAATTAAAATACCTCTTAAATTGAGATTACCTTTTTTACCGTGACGTTTTACTGTATTATCCGTTATTCAGTGACAACTTCAAGAAAAAAAATCATTTCCTTGAATTTTAGTTTTAGCTGTGGTATTTCCTTTTAGTACCGACGTCAACAAACACATTAATTAAAAAGTCCTTTAGTTGTTGTTTTGTTTACGGAGAACAGTAATTAGAATCTACTGGTGAACTTTTTTCGTAGGTTACTTCCTTGCTTTTTGTAATACGGGTCTGACCTGTCGTTTTTGCGACAGAACAAAGTTCGCTTTTCATTTGCAAGTTGGTCCTTTAGTAAGATTTGTCGTGTAGCGACAAAACAAAAATTCACTTTTACATTCGTTTGCAAGTCGGATTCCCAGAAACGACGTAAATTGTCGCTTTTGCCACGTTAGAGTTTTTTTTTTCACTTGAGTTGAAACTTCTCTTTAGCGTAAAATCCGTTTGCTCGTCAACACTTTGCATTCCTTAAAAAAATGGCCAACCTTTGCGTTGTACTATTTTTTTTTTAAATAGTTCTTCGTCAAACTGTTATATTTGACGCTTCATATCTCGTCGCCAACTGTTGTGGTTGCAAAGTTGAACAATAATTAGTAAGGAAATAAAATGAAGACGCAAACAACAAGATAATACAATAATAAGTGTATTAAAGAAAAGGTATATTTACAATATGTACAAATGACGGTGTCGAGTCAGAGAGTCTTGGTGGGAGGACATATACGCTCTTCAGCGTCACTTCTGGTGGCATTTGAGTATGACACACCAAGGCCAACCTAGGCTTGCCATTTATAGTGTTATGTTATTCGCATATGCAAATAAGTGGTTGCCACCACAACATATATATATATATATATAGATATAGATATGATATGAAATAATAAATACTGATAACATCTAGAAACAAAATAGTTCTTAAAATTTATATGAGGATTTTCTGCCAGGACCCGTAATGCAAATATATGTTGCTATGGTTAGAGTACTTGGTAAAATTAAGTGGTAGGTTACATAATACTGAACGCGAGAAGTTTTTATCCTCAGTGAGATTGAAAATAGAATTAAAAATTACTTAGGAACTTTTACCGTCATCGCTACCAATACGAGAGTGTGCTAATCTCATGTACTAATTAAAACGTTCTATTCAGAATTGTGTAAAGATTTTTGAGTTCAAGAGAAAGGTTCTCACGTTAAACAAAATACACCTAAATAAGATCGGAGGTAACATA
Source organism: Euprymna scolopes (assembly GCF_053919585.1). Classification (NCBI taxonomy): domain Eukaryota; kingdom Metazoa; phylum Mollusca; class Cephalopoda; order Sepiida; family Sepiolidae; genus Euprymna; species Euprymna scolopes. Next base: position 38,713,754 of record NC_136527.1, read on the forward strand.
GAAACGTTATGAAAATAACACCCAAGTGGAGAACAGTATTCTGAAGAATCAAATAATATGAAGACTCAATCCTCACCTCTAAAATAAAAAAACGTGATTATTTTCAGTTTGAAAAATAAAAACACATTACTTTTGTAAACAAACCTGTATTGAATAAAACTATACTCATTTTATTTTTTAATTTCATTATTAATAGATGTTTGAATATTTTTTAATAAATACCAACATAATAAATTGAATTTTACAACATAAAATGTAATTTTTCAAATTTATTTTATACTTTCAGAATTTGCAACAATGAAAAGAAATTCATTAATGGATAAGAAGCACCTCTTGCATTGTTGATTTAAAAATCGTTGAAATAATTGTGAATTTCTTCATATAAATTTTCCAAAGTTCAAATTTATTAGCGTGCCTATCATCACACACCTCATTACATTCCTACTTTTTGTGGAATCAGATGCAAGCAGACATGAGATACAAACAACATTCTTGTGAAGTATGTGGTTCTTCTTTTGCATGGAAGTCACATTTATTGCGTCATATAAAAACACATACAGGCGAAAAACCATATTCTTGTGAAGTATGTGGTTCTTCTTTTGTGCAGAGGTCAAATTTGATGAGTCATATGAAAACACATACGGGAGAGAAACAACATTCTTGTGAAGTATGTGGTTCTTCTTTTGTACATAAGTCAAATTTGATGAGTCATATGAAAACACATACGGGAGAGAAACCACATTCTTGTGAAGTATGTGGTTTTTCTTTTGCAGATAAGTCACACTTGTTGAATCATATGAAAACACATACGGGAGAGAAACCACATTCTTGTGAAGTATGTGGTTCCTCTTTTGCATTGAAGTCACATTTGTTGAGTCATATGAAAACACATACGGGAGAGAAACCACATTCTTGTGAAGTATGTGGTTCTTCTTTTGCATGGAAGTCAAATTTGTTGAGTCATATGAAAACACATACGGGAGAGAAACCACATTCTTGTGAAGTATGTGGTTCTTCTTTTGCATGGAAGTCAAATTTGTTGAGTCATATGAAAACACATACAGGAGAGAAACCACATTCTTGTGAAGTATGTGGTTCTTCTTTTGCATGGAAGTCAAATTTGTTGAATCATATGAAAACACATACTGGAGAGAAACCACATTCTTGTGGAGTATGTGATTCTTCTTTTGCACAGAGGTCACATTTGTTCTGTCACATGAAAACACATACGGAAGACAAACCGCATTCATTTAAATCACATTTGTTGAGTCAGTCAGGAGAGAAACCATATTCTTGTTAAGTATGTGGTTCTTCTTTTGCATCCGATTGAAATTTGTTGAGGCATATGAAAATACAGACAGGGCGTTCCTAATAATGCTGGACTTAACAGAAATCAAAATAATAGTTAAAAATACTCCACACATTGTATTAAAAAAATTGAAAAATGTGCCAAACAATAATGTGCTAAGTTTTTTCTGGAATTATTATTATTATTTTATAAGTAAGGGAGGTTTTATAGATTGGGTTTAAAGAGGATTTCTTCACTATGATCAGGATAGAATTATAATGACTGCTCACAATGAAAGCTTGATTACCACTGCTTTTAAGAAGATAGAAAAAAGCTGCAATGTTTGGAAAATTTCTATTTTAGTAATTATAAGAGCAACTGAATTAGACAAAAGAATTTTAAAAACTTACAAATACATTTGGTGAAATGATTTCTCGGTTGAAATGTATGAGAATTAATTTCTCGATTTGAAACGTATTAAATTAAAAAAGAGACAAACAACATTCTGTGGTTCTTTGAATAAAAATAATTTATTGTAGGAAGGGAGCCCCTTGATTTCTTAGAACTTTGAAGAAAATTAAAAAAAAGAAAAAAAACTATATGAAATCTACAAGCTAGCCTCATGACAAATCCATTGAAATATGTTTAACACAATGCTTAGAACACTAAACTTTTGCAATGAAGCAATAACAGGGATAAAAACTGTCTATAAATTTGCTCTTGGATATGAATTCATATCGTAATAAAATCACGTGTGAGTTCCAAGAGGACCTCTTCAAACTAACTAAAGTATATGGTTTAACTAACAATTTTCTGGAATTATTATTATTATATAAGTAAGGAAGGTTTTATAGATTGGCTTTAAAGAGGATTTCTTCACTATGATCAGGATAGAATTCTAATGACTGCTCACAATGAAAGCTTGATTAACGCTGTTCTTAAAAGGATAGAATAAAAGCTGGAATGTTCGGAAAATTCCTATTTTAGTAATTATAAGAGCAACTGAATTAGACAAAAGAATTTTAAAAACTGACAAATATATTTGGTGAAATGATTTCTCGGTTGAAATGTATGAGACTTTATTTCTCGATTGAAATATATTATATTAAGAGACAAACAACATTCTGTGGTTCCTTGAATAAAAAGGAAGATTTATTGTAGGTAGGGAGCCCCTGGATTTCTGTGAAGTTTGAAGAAAATTGAAACAAAAGAAAAACTATATGAAATCTACAAGCTAGCCTCATTACAAATCCTTAGAAATATTTTTAACACAATGCTTGGAACACTAAACTTTTGCAACGAAGCAATAACAGGGATAATAACTGTCTATAAATTTGCCCTTGGATATGAATTCATATCGTAATAAAATCACATGTGAGTTCCAAGAGGATCTCTTCAAACTAACTAAAGTATATGGTTTAACTAACAATTTATCAGGTCAATTCGACATTCTGTTGTGAAAACTTCCCACTGACAAACTCAAAACCCTCTTGTCAAAACATTCAAATTCAAAACATGACAGTATTTCAAGTTGACTTACACGCAACTACACACATAGCAAACCTTGTTCTAACTCGTCCTCTGCTTACATTTTTTATTCACCTTTATCATTTGCATAAGAATGTGACAGTCTACGTCGCTTAAGTGACCATCTAATATAAAACCCATTGAAGAACTGTTTTAGTTTTTTTCTCTTTTTGTTACAAGACTGACCTTTTGAAGCATGCACACATGCTAGCCAAGTATATTTTGATTTTTATGACAAAGTAACATAAGAAAAACCAAAACCCCATATTTTTGTAATGTATGTGGCTTTTCTCTAACCAGACAAAATAAAATAATCATTTTATTTTGTTAATAATTTTCTTTAAATAAACAAAGATTTTATTCTCAAAGTTTCATGATATGAAACAACAGGAAATTGCTTGTGAATTTCATAATGCCATGAAACTTTGAGAATAAAAACTTTGTTTATTAAGAGAAAATTATTAACATAAAGAAAAACGATTAAAACATATACTCAATTAGGACGAGTTGGAACAAGGCGTGCTACACACATGTGTGTAAGCTAACTTGAAATAGTGTTGTATTTTGAATTTCGACGTTTACACTCAGCTAATAAACCAAGAACCACAGTCTATATAGAAACACATATTAACGATTCATACTCACTATTCAAATGAATGGAAAGAATATTCTGTTGTCACAGCCCTACTAATAACTGGCAATTTTCGTTGTGAGAAATTAGACCAGGGCATTATGTATTGAACACCTGTCATAACATCAATTTTATATTGTTTGCCAACATTTTTCAGCGACAGTTTCTCCTTCCAAATCATACGATAAAAGAAGAGTGTTGAAAAACATTCGATTATCATTTACTGTGGCAGCATCAGATATCGATAAAAATTCAACAATTGTAAACTGATTAGCCATATACAGTTTTGACTTAGTAAGTTGTGTAGTAGTTTTATTTTGTAGGATAGTTTCATATTTATGTGAACGAATCTTTCTACTTAGAATAATTGATGTATTTTCATCCGATGAAAATACCTTGTATGAGGTGAACTTCTACTGAGCTACTTACACACTTTTATCGTGTCTAAATCATGTAAAAACGTATGCATCCAAGCCACCATCAATATGGCATGACATTTGGTATTAAATCATTTCTTAACTTCTTTCTTTTGGTGGGGGAGCGAAAACGTGAAATAAAATTAACAAAATGTTAGAATTAATATTTTATTAATTTAACTTTGGATTAAATAGTTTATTCTTCATTTTTTTATTTTTTCCCATGTATTCACGTAATTTGGCATTAAAATTTGTGTTTCTTCTTTCAAGATTCTTTCCAGATTCAGATTGGAAACTCTTTTCTATCCTCAAACACATGAGATACTCCTTTGCCATATCATGTGACACATTTCTTATATGTTTATCTAGTGAAAGGTTTAATCACGCCACGTTCAGTATATTTCAGGTTAACGACAGGTTATCATGAGTTGTACGACTGTAACCCTCACCAAAATTCATACGAATTAACAAAATTGTTATAGGCGTTCTTTCTCAATACATAAGATTAAGAGTGTGGTTTTTCTAGTTTAAAATAATTTTCAACAGTTATATTTTGAGTTAATAAATTCTTGTGAGAACTAACTTGCATTTGAAAATGACGAAAGGAATTAATCACCACTACAAAGTATACATAAGTACTATGCTAAGTTGTTTGTTTTGAAATCTTCAAATATAGCATGCTCATCCGTACACACAAAAAGAAATTTAATCACCTTAATAAACTCTTTGATTATAATTTTGTGATTGCATGTGATTCATCATAAATAGCTAATATATAGCTAAAACCGTTTGCACAAACAACATAGAACAATTTAATTCTATTTCATAATCTACATTTGTTCACATGCCTCACAGAGTTGCATATTTTATAATTGGAATCTATCTTTCCGAAAATTGAATAAATGCTGCAATAGAAAAATCACACATTCAAAGGTTTTACCTGCGAGCACATCCTTCTAGGACAGAACAAACACTTCATTGAAATAATACCACGAAAGTCTGATTTGTTCATATGCTTTCTATGGCTTAAGTTAGACACAAGGTCAATTCATATTTAGAATTAACCTCTTAGAAATAAATTAATTCAGCTGTAAACAACCTTCTTTGTACCCTCGTTATACTTCTCACAGTAATAATATAAAATTTGCTATCCAAAATAAGTAGATAATGCCTGGGATAATGAATTCTTGAACAAAACATATACTTGACTTTGGCCATCAATCACTTATTATAATCATTGCTAATATTCTGATAAGAGGATAAGATGAAAAGCTTCATTCAAGTTTCTTTGTTTTGCACAACCGGTAGAAAGCACAAGCAGTTTTTTAGCGCAACCGGTAGAAAGCTATGTGCCAGCAACTGCAGATTCCGTCTTTAATCATAAGACTTAGAGATGACGAAACATGTGTCCATGATGATCTAAAAGAATAAAGACATTTAATTGAAACGGAAAGACAAATTCCATTAAAATATAATAATGTTACAAATGAATTCCTATCTTTAATCCTTGTTAATTTTTTAAATAGAAATGCTTCTTCTCTTGATACAATTACTTGTTTCGATTTTCTAGTTATTATTTTTATAATCGTATTCAATTTATATTTCGATCTATTCATATTTTTTACATGGAGGTCACCACTTGGGGATAAGGATTATTGTGTGTACAGTAATCAATGGGATAGTATCACAGTTAGTATTGGAGAATTGATAAAGTGACTTTGTTAAGGTGGCGGTTTATCAGGAATTTGTTTATGTTGGACTTGAGACATCAATGTTCTAGTCAGGTGGGAAACAGACGGAAGAGAGTTCATTGGCAACAGACTTGATGTACGTGTTCTATTTCAGGTCAGGAGTAAAGATCAGTCCCAAAAGCTTATCAAGAAAAACGAGAGCCATCTATTTTAATGGATGCCAGATGGGGGTCAGAGCATTGATGATGTAAATATAGAAGCTTGGTTGTAGATGCATTAAAATTAACCAGCCACCTTTTCCCCACTGTAGCGTTCACTGAAAATCAGAGAACTTTCTCATTTACGGCCTTAGATGTGCCGCCATAGATGGTCGTGTCATCAGCATAGATGCCAACGAATGATTTATGTGTTTGGCGAGATAGTTGATGTATATCAGGAAGAGAGGTGGGCCCAGTATAGACCGCTGAGGGACTCCAGCCTTAATACCGAGGGCCTCTGATTTCTGCCCATCAGCCACTACTCTAATGAGTCTATCAGAGAGAAATGATTTAATGGTCGAGTAAACATTTCCAGTTATACCGTAGCTGGAAATTTTGTGAAATAGGTCCTTATACCATACCTTATCAAAGGCCTTTTATATGTCAGGAGCAATTGGCCTAGAGGAAGCCTTTATCGAAAGATTCTCTAATCCTATGATATATAACCGTTAGTACATCTGCTGTAGACCTGGTAGAACGCAAACCATATTGCATGTCACTAAGAAGGTTATTTCTGCTGAGATAGTTGACTACTTCTCTATTTAATATGGATTCCAGCAACCTACTCATGACACACAGGAGATTATTGGTCTGTCCTAAGAGGGAGATGTCTTATAACCTGAATTCTTAAATACAAGGCATACTGATGAGATTTCCCAGGGTGTTGGGAAGCACTTCTCCTTAAGGCAACGCTTAAACAGTTTTGTAAGTATGGGGGTAATTTTGGTTGAAGCTTTTTCAACACTATAATTGGAACGGCGTCAGGGTTAGTTGCTTTACTGGAATCAAGGTTTTTTTCTGCTTTTTTCTCTACAGCTATTACAGCCAAGAAATCCCTCTCTTCTAGAGCTGGGCGATACTGACTATTTCCTATCTGTGTTCCTGATTTTTTTTTTTTTTGCCTACTACATTTTTCTTTAAGCTATTTTGGCCCGACTATGGCGAATATACGGATAAGCAGTGCTATTATCAAGACATTCTTTGGCGAGGGAGACGTAGCGAGGCTGAAAAAGTGAGACTTGTCGCACAACTTCATCAGGTGGATAATGTAGCGTGTCTGCTACCTTTATATCTGGAAGGTAATGCACTGGCCCTCTACATGGAAATGGGAGAGGACGATCAAAAGAAGATAGACCAGATTTAGGCCCGATTAAAGAAGGCATTTACCGACGACGCATTTGCAGCATACAGAAAAATAACTATGGTTAGATGGGCAGGCGAACGTGTGGATGTTTAGGCAGTTGGATTGGCTGGATTCACATGAGATGGCTTAGAGAGACTCATAAAATTGACTTTCGTCACTTGTTTCCCTGACGCCATCTCAATTGCTCTTCAACAGGTACCGAACATCGAAGCCCTGACCATATAGGAGCTAATGTCTAGAGCGAGAATTTTGATGACGACTGGGGAACAAAATCCGGACGTGGTTGCGGCCACACGCTCACCCAACAACAGGGCACAGAATATTCCTGTTAGTGTGACCTGTTTCAAATGCAACCTTAAAGGCCACCTTGTAAGGGACTGTTGAAAACGCGGAACACGGTGTTACTGGTGCGGTGAGAGTGGACACTGGGCTCGGAACTTCTAGGGAAATGACCAAAGGGAGGATGCATAAACGCCAATCCCCTTCCCCACCAAGATCCGAACACAACGCTCCCGGTGATAAGCATTCATGTTGACGGGACGCGATGCTTGGCGTTTATTGATACCGGATGCTCTAGGAGGATTTTATATGCAGACCAGTGCCGGTCTTGGAGAAAAACGAACGTGAATGTCAAGACAATTGGTGGAATATCCCATGCGTGATGCGGTGTTAGAGTGGTCTCTGTATCCACTAATGAAGGTGTGTCTGCCAGAATCGATGTGTTGGTGGTGCATGTCAAACTGCTGGGGTTTGACTTACTTCTAAGGATCGACACCATAAAAGCTCTGGGAGGTGTCGTT